>NW_026606912.1:3355000-3955000 GCF_029890125.1 Rhinichthys klamathensis goyatoka | reverse complement strand
GGTGTCTTTTTGATATTCAGATTTGCCTGCCTACACAGAGCATTATGACACATTTGGATGATCGCATTGTGGGATTATGGGGCTGCCTTGTCATTTTCAACAACAATACTGCGATTTAGGGATGCTATTTCTCACACTGCGGCTCGCATTAACGCCGGGCCCGAAGATTTACATAAATCTTTGTCTTAAGATGAAAGAAAGGGTTTGAGACAATGAAGTTAAGCTGGAGAAATGGGAAGGAAGGTGTGTGAGTGTGTGTGTGTGGAGGGAGGGGGGTGTTAGCGAACGAGAGATGGGGGAAATATATATATTTTTCTAATTCATCCTCTGTACTGTTGATACAAATATACATAATGCCTCTTTCTTATGCCCTCATTATAAAAAATAAGCAGGAAAAATAAACATTAGCTACACAGAAGACACACAGCAGCAAAGTGTTACTCATTCAGAGCTGATTTACTGATTCGTCTTTCAGCGAATCGGCGCGTTCCTTAATCTTATTGCCTGTAGCAGTCATTTCCAAAACTGACCTAGATTGTTGCACCACCCCTCCATGATTGGATTCATTTCCTGTGATTGTGATTCGGTTTACATCACAGGCAAGAGATTGAAATCAGACAGTTTTTCTCTAGGTTACTGTCGAATGCAGATTTTCAAGAGTGGATTGAATCTCAGAGCCAAACATTTTCTTGCTAAAATTTGTTTCCAGCACATACCTGGTTCCACTTTCCTTTTATGAAACAAAAGTTGATAAGCCAAGATAATTTTCATAATTCTATACCCTGCAATATCTAGGAGTTTATGACACTTTGAAATGAAAGCAGAGAAATGATTCTACTCGGAAATGTGCAGAAAGAAATGGTAGGCTACATTTCTTGGTCTCTTTATTAATTAAAATAAATAAATAAAATAAATACAATACATTGTACATATTCAAATTACACATATATGAGTAATAATATTTGAGTAATAATATATATTTATTTTATATATAATATATTCATAATATAATAACATATTTGATTAATTATATACAGTATTTTAATTATAATTTGATTATCCATAATTATATATTACAAAATAACAATAAAAAATAATTTAATAAATTATTAATTCATCAGTCACCTATAATAATAATAATATAAAAAGTAATAAATTAAATAATCCAAATATTATTTATTTATTCATTTTTTTAAAGAAACTTTTCCATGTTTAAATTTCCTTTTAAATCACAGATTTCCCAATATGACAACACTACATATCCATTAAGGTAATATAAAGTTTAATTTCTCATGCAGTACTTTGCATAAATGCCATTTTCTGTTGAGGATGCACATGTACATAGCCTACATCTGAAGACACTTTCCACAACTCACGCCGGACCCAAATGTGCAAGGTGTATTTTATTGGAGGAGCCTTTTCCAACACCAGGGCTGGGCAGGATCCATATGTCCGACATATGATTGGATGCTTCCCTGCTGCTAAGAGCAAGTGCCACAGATCTGTGCCATGGCAACACTTTGGTGATTATAATTCAGACAGAAAGGTCATTATTTATTGCTTTTCCTGCCTGGAGCAGACACTGGTGCTGTCCCTCAGTTCATAGCAATAAACTAAATAAATGACAGTGGACAGATGGCCCACCTTGAACTAGTGAAAGAGTTTATTTACATCTGTGGATATTCACAATCAGCTCGCTCTCGATCACTCATCGCTGACAGTCTCGACAAGCTGACATCAGATAACAACGTACAGAGATCATCTCTCTTTGCGCGCGTGTGTGTGTGTGTGTGTGTGTGTGCAGCGCTCAGGGATTTTTTGCTCTTGTTGTTGTGATCGGTTCCCAGGTTCTGGAGTCCTACGGAACATGACATTGTAATCTGGGCTATGTTTTATTTATGGACCTTACCGAAGCAGATAACGGCTGTTTTAACAAACAAAGATGATTGCTTCAGGGGCCACTCACTCGTCCTGAGGTAATTAAGACAAAGTAGCTCCCTTGGCCAGGAGGCGGATCCATACAACCAGCTATTATTTCCCTTAAAAAAATAAAAATACGACACCAAGCGAGAGAGAGAGAGAGAAAGAGAGAGAGAGAGAGAGAGAGAGAGAGAGAGAGAGAGAGAGAGAGAGAGAGAGAGAGAGAGAGAGAGAGAGAGAGAGAGAGAGAGAGAGAGAGAGAGAGAGCGAACGAACGTGTGAAAGAGAGAGAGGCTGTACTTAGAGTGTGTGAAAAGAGAGCATTTGATTCAAAAGGTCTTTTGTCATGTTTTATCTGTGCTTCTTAAACCTCCTAGCCGGCCATGTGCTATCAATGAGGCTAATGCAATACAAAACACAAGCTCAACTGTACAGTGGGATCCAAAAGTCTGAGGCCATATGGAAAATATGGAATATAGAATCTAATTTAAACCTGCAAGTAAACAACAATTTTACATAATAGTGTAAGTCGCTTTGGATAAAAGCTACTGTTAAATGAATAAATGTCAAATGTAAAGATTCTGTACTATTTTTAGGTCGCTCATTAAATATGCAAATGTATTACATTGATCATGTGACTCCTTTGTAAAGACAGTCAGATGTTTCTGCTTCCACTGAAGCACAAGCTGCTCTTTGAATAGTCTCATATCGATCTGGAGAACAGGATCAGATCTTACACAAACTTAAGTGCCAGTCCATGCATGTATGACTGTAAGTTTTGATGAATGTTCATGGTGCTCCTTTTGATACAAATGAAAAGCGAATGGAGACGAGAAGTGAATTGGGCTCCAAAAACCCCAAAAATCACCATTGAAAGGTAAACAAAAGTTTTCTACACTATTCACATTCCACTATATTCCAAGTCTTTAAAAGCTTGCACTTGAAAATCGTGCGTGCTTGACAGTCATGGTCACCATTCATTATCCTTTTTTTGGAAAGTAGTTGCTTGGCCACTCTGCTATTAAAAAAAAAACTACTGTGGTTTCAATGGAAGAAAAATGAAATGGGTTTCAAAAAGCATGATTTTTGGATGAAACTTTAAAGTAAAACAACATATAGTGTTGAAATTCTGAATTTCAATTTTTCAGTTCAACATTAATTTTGACAAAAACTGTTATGCTGATGTAATTTATCACAAAAAATAAATACAGTTAAATACATACTTCAAAATATTTAAAAACCAATAAATAAATAAATAATATTATTTATATAAAGTATTACATTAGAAGCATAGATTTTTAGCACCTCACTATGTAAGAAACCAAACTTACACATCCCAGATAGAGAGGCGATGGAAGTGAGTGATGAAAATGATGTGCATGCCATCTAATGTATACATACAAAGCTAGGAGGAGACGTTTTTTGGCTGAATGCGTGTGTTAAAATGGAGTGGTTTGCCGAAACAGGGACCTGGGCTTTCCCCGCAGCTTGTCAGGCACAATGAATGGGGCTATCTGTTTGTTGTAGGCCTCATCCCTAGCCATGTTTATTTGTAAACTGAGCAGACAATATGAAAAGCTGGGCTGTACAAAGACCCGTGACTGCCAGCTGGCTGACTGAGGGTATTCATGCCTTCCCTCAACCCCTTTCACAATGGCAAAACCCTCAACAGACGCCTGAATGCATACAGACACACATGCGCACACATGCATACACACACAACCTTTCATAAATAGCCCGGAGAACGTCTTAAGGAAGTGCGGAATCTGCCCTCTCCCGTTTGCGTCCACTTAAACAACGCACACACACGTTAGGAAGCCTCAGGCTTGTCTACTGTAAAGCCACGACTTGCAATGCCAAGAATGAGGAAGACTGTTTTAGCAAGCGTGTGCCAGTGCGGACATAAGATTTACAAATCGGCCCCAAACCCCCCTGTGAGAAAACAAATTGGTCTCTCTTCCTGTTCACATCAATTGATGTTCTATTAAGACCAGATGGCCTTGATGGGCCTGAACCCATCTTGCAGAACATACATAGAAAAATGTCGATGCCTATTAATTTTCTGTCTGCTCTATGGATATTTAGCCCCTGGCTCAGCTGTACCGAGGAGTAAAACAGTACTTTTGACATCCATACGTGAGGTTTTCAGACTCCCTTAACCTTCAACTCACACTCTTAGAGAGCGAAAAAAAAAAAGTAGTCAGCCTCGTATTGATACAAAAAGAAAGTCTGTCAATCGGAGCATTCTGAAAATAGACAAGTGCTCGAGCAATACATATTGCCGGCATCTCCCTGTGTGTGAGGGTGTGATGTCTTGTAAGATGCATGTTTGAGATGGCTATTTCTATATTATCTCCACTTCGAGCCTTGACATCTCTGTGCCACACACTTGCAGTTCTGTTGAGGGTTGAGGACAGTGTGAATAGAAGAGCATAACCTGTCCTCTATCACTCTGAATTGCTAGGGAAAAACATCTCATGAGCTGCATTGCCATATGAAAGGTGTTTTCTAAGTCACGGTATGATATATTGCACATTGAGACACTGATTTAAGAACCACTCACCTCTCATAAACTCTAACCTTGAGTTGTTTTTTTTTTTAAAGAAACTGAGCAAAACCTTCAATATCAGGTCATGATACACAGCTTACCGGCAGTGTACAACATGTCTGAGGCTTCTTGTAGAGAGACAAGTGATTTTTCATTCATCGTTTTGACCCACACTCATCATCCCAATTAGATTATCTTACAGTGTGGCACTGCCATACTTGGAGTTCGAGCGAGCCAATTCACGTCCCTGAGCAGCAATAACGCTTTTATTGACTTTTGTTCTGAATAGTCGGGTGATGACTTCTTGACTGAAACCAAATATTGTTATGGATACGGTTCTCAGCGCAATAAAAACCTCACTCTGAATCTGTGTGTAGTGCGGTTGTGCATATAAGCTCACGTTTTGTTTCCTCAGACGGCGGGCTGACGTCCACACGCAGAAAAAGTAATGTTCTGCATGTTCTGATTAATTCAGCTCTAATTTGAGGATGATTTTTTTTTTGAATGAATGAATCATTATGGAAAAAATAAACATTTGTAAATCACTTTACTGTAAAGACTAAAAGGAAATTTGTTTGCAATAAAACAACTTTAACATTTGGTACATAAAACACAATAATGATAAAAAAAAATTTTGTTTACAAGCGAATCATTCTGAGTGGAAAATGAACTCCAGGCATCAAAAAGAAAAGAGAAAAAGAAAAGAAAAAAAAGCAAATAACACTGAAATTGTGAAAAATGCTGCCTCATTAATCATGCCCCAGTGCATGCTGGGAACACCTACGCTGTAAAGTTAAGTAGATTTGCTTAATTTTTTAAACTATTGAAACGTACTCAAATTTGTGGATACTCTGTACAAAGTTTTCTACTTTAGAATCAATACTTGATAAATGTAACAAAGCAAAAATAATACAACCATCCCAAGTAATAAATACTAATAAAGTATTAAGTACAAATGTAGAATCTGCTTATTATTCTCTAATAGTTCATGCTTCTAACACAGAAAATACAAAATCCTTTCAACTGCATTCATTCTTTTTTTGTAGGTCATGGATTTCTAGCTCACAGCATGATTGACTATGGACTAGAATAGTAGAGGAAATTACAGTATGTGTTATTTTATATGTTTTGAGTCAAGGTAAATACTTGTTAGTGTTTCTTGTTTTGCTATATTGAAGATTTAGATGAGTTTCTTTTTTTTTTACCATTGTGCTGAAGAGTGGAGCTTGTGCTTAGGTTATTGGCAGATACTAGATACTTTACAATTAATGTTACCGGTGCTTTATTTCAATATGCTTAGGATGGTATTTATTTAAATGGTCTTGTATCGTAGATTAAATGCAGGGTAGGTGATTTGTTCCAGAAAGATTTTTAGTTATGCTGGTTGAAAGTCTCTTCACATCCTGATAGCAATCACTAAAAGGTCTATATCATCTGTGGAAGGTGTAGGGCCATAAAATGTTCAGCATTTGGTCCGAATTCAATAATACGATGTCCTGCTTGTCAACATATGTACACTCACCTAAAGGATTATTAGGAACACCATACTAATACTGTGTTTGACCCCCTTTCGCCTTCAGAACTGCCTTAATTCTACCTGGCATTGATTCAACAAGGTGCTGAAAGCATTCTTTAGAAATGTTGGCCCATATTGATAGGATAGCATCTTGCAGTTGATAGAGATTTGTGGGATGCACATCCAGGGCACGAAGCTCCCGTTCCACCACATCCCAAAGATGCTCTATTGGGTTGAGATCTGGTGACTGTGGGGGCCATTTTAGTACAGTGAACTCATTGTCATGTTCAAGAAACCAATTTGAAATGATTCGAGCTTTGTGACATGGTGCATTATCCTGCTGGAAGTAGCCATCCGAGGATGGGTACATGGTGGCCATAAAGGGATGGACATGGTCAGAAACAATGCTCAGGTAGGCCAAGGCATTTAAACGATGCCCAATTGGCACTAAGGGGCCTAAAGTGTCCCAAGAAAACATCCCCCACACCATTACACCACCACCACCAGCCTGCACAGTGGTAACAAGGCATGATGGATCCATGTTCTCATCCTGTTTACGCCAAATTCTGACTCTACCATCTGAATGTCTCAATAGACATCGAGACTCAAAAGACCAGGCAACATTTTTCCAGTCTTCAACTGTCCAATTTTGGTGAGCTCTTGCAAATTGTAGCCTCTTTTTCCTATTTGTAGTGGAGATGAGTGGTACCCGGTGGGGTCTTCTGCTTTTGTAGCCCATCCGCCTCAAGGTTGTGCATGTTGTGGCTTCACAAATGCTTTGCTGCATACCTCGGTTGTAACGAGTGGTTATTTCAGTCAAAGTTGCTCTTCTATCAGCTTGAATCAGTCGGCCCATTCTCCTCTGACCTCTAGCATCAACAAGGCAATTTCCCCCACAGGACTGCTGCATACTGGATGTTTTTCCCTTTTCACACCATTCTTTGTAAACCCTAGAAATGGTTGTGCGTGAAAATCCCAGTAACTGAGCAGATTGTGAAATACTGAGACCGGCCCGTCTGGCACCAACAACCATGCCACGCTCAAAATTGCTTAAATCACCTTTCTTTCCCATTCTGACATTCAGTTTGGAGTTCAGGAGATTGTCTTGACCAGGACCACACCCCTAAATGCATTGAAGCAACTGCCATGTGATTGGTTGATTTAGATAATTGCATTAATGAGAAATTGAACAGGTGTTCCTAATAATCCTTTAGGTGAGTGTATTTTCATGCCTCCGCGCACCTGCTCGCACAGACATTACACGTCATCAGTGTGTTTCATGCTATGCAGAGTTAGTCGGCCGACTAAGTATTCTCAGTGTGTTCCGCACCGTTGGCTGAAATTGGTCCTCGTCGGCTTTTTTTCGGCCGATTCGACATGTTGAATCGGCGTCGGGCCGTCTGTGAAAGAGGGAACTCTGATTGGCTGTTCAGCTTAGTGAAAGAGTCAATGCACGAGAATAATAGCAAAACAGCAAGCAAAGTCAAAACGGTACAGATAGAAGGCTTATGTTACTTCCTCTTACCTGAGTGTTCCTTGGCGAATATTTTAATACTAACATGAGTGGAGTGGAATAAAGAAAGTGTTTAGCAGGATTGATATTCAAAAACGGTTAGCACGCACTGCTTTGTTTACGGTATGTGTATCTGCAGCCTGCAGCGTCAGTTTCCCTTTTTGAATGACGAATATATCAGCAGAAATAGACATTTTCCTCATTTACACGCAGGCGCAGAACGTGCATTCTAGCTGACAGTCAGCAGTAGTTCTCTCGGTGTGTTCAAGTGCAGCTTTTTACCCCGACGCGAGGCGACAACACAGTCGGCTTTCATCAGCGCTAGTTTGTCGGCGTCGGCTTGGTGTGTTCCAGGCTTTACAGTTCCAATTGTTCACAAAACAATGAGCTTATGCTGTGTATATGCCATAACTACTGTAATTTGGAAGAGATGGAAAACCGTGACGTTATACTCGGAGCGGTTCGTGACTAAAATGTATGCTTTTTAATGGCAACACTATCAACGCCAAAATGAATCTGCAGCAGTCAGGTGGTACACTGCTCTTTAAATTGTTTATGTTCATTATTATTGTAATGTTTTGTGCTTTGATACATGAGGTGATTTAACACCGTCTCTCGTGGCGCTTAGCAGACTCTGTGTTTTGAAGGAGATGTGGTTTTGGAGACGCTCTAATGGTGTGTTCACACCGAACGCGAATAGAGCGTCAAATACGCGTCTATCGCGTCTAGATAGACGCTTGAACATTCGCTCGAGTTCAAATTTTTCAAATTGCGCGAAAGACAATCGCGGCAAACGCGTCGCCCAATTCGCGTCATTCGCAACGCCCGGAGCGAATGATGCGTCTATTCGCGTCTTTGCATTGACTTTGTATGTAATCTACTCGCGCAAATAATTAAATTCGCGTTCGGTGTGAACACACCATAAAGGGAGGGTGGGATCTTACGCTTTCAAAGCTAGCTCGCTATTGCTAGCCTCTATGAAAATTGCCTACCCTACCTTTAATTCTGTGGTGACGTTTTTTTCCTGTGTGACGTATTGAACGGTATCAGATGTTTTTTTCTCTTCCCCTAGGCAACATTAATGTTCATAACAACTTAGTGGATAATTTGGCCAGAATTTGCAGACCTTTTTATTAAGATTCCAGATTGTGGTCCCCACGTTCTGCCTCTAGGTACGCCATTGGTCAAAAAAGATCTATTGTTAGAGGCATTTCCTCCTAAAAATGCAGATGTGAAATGTAAATTGCTAGCATGAAAATATTTTACTCTCAGTCTTTATCATCACTGCATTACTTTTATTGTCATACAATGCAATTATCTTGACACGCCTTCAGGGGTGAGACGCTCAGACCTATCAATTGTCCTAATGTGAAATGACGATGAGCCTGAGAAAGTGTCTCCCGTTGACTCAGCTTTGCTTCAAAGCGGTCAGACAGCTTTTAACAACGAATCCACAGAAATATCATGTTACAAATGAAGTCCTTCACGTATAAAAAACACAGTAATCCTGTTCCACACTAGAGCAAACAGCCATGCACATTTTCTAACTGTCTATGTGTGTCTGAAATGAGGCGCAGACCGTCTAAGTGAGCTGTATGTAGTCAAGGACAGGAAATTTCCCTCAGTAGAGATTGTCGGTGGCTCACAAGGGCCGATGCAATAAGCTGACCTAAATGACAGGCCTCTGTAAAACCAGGACCCTGTTAAACAGGGTGTTCTTTCGGCTTGTGGATCCAGAGCCTAGATCTTTAAAAGCTGCTTATGTGCATTTGTGTGAATTTTTTCCCTGGGTAGGTTTGTATGTATCTGAGCTTTTTTTCCCTATTGAACTGACAGGGCCCGTTTGGCTCTGTTCTCAATATCGAGTTACTAAACACTGTTTTTGTGGCCAAATTCTCTGACCAGTCTATGATCAAAAGGCCACAAAATGAGAGATCTGGCAGCAGAAGCTAAAGAGCTGTGATAACCAAGCACTCGTCCAAAACAGAGAGGGAGGAATGAGTAAATGAGAGAGAGAGAGAGAGAGAGAGAGAGAGAGAGAGAGAGAGAGAGAGAGAGAGAGAGAGAGAGAGAGAGAGAGAGAGAGAGAGAGAGAGAGAGAGAGAGAGAGAGAGAGAGAGAGAGAGAGAGAGAGAGCGCGTCAAATGAATGCAGGCACAGTTAGGGTATGTTCACACTTGTAGTTTGGTTCTCTTGGTTCTTTTGGTATGGACCAAAAAAGGAAATAATACATTTAGTGCTGGTTCGCTTAGCGTTCACACTGTCATTTTTAAAACCAAACCTAAAGATAAAAAAACTTATTTTGCGACAGAACAGAACTTACCGAACATCCAAACCGATGCGGAGTGCTGGACTAAATGCGTTTGTTTTATGTGCGTATGTGGTATTATGACCAGCCGATAACTTGTGAAGAGTTTATAAAACGTGTAAAGGAGTCAAAACAGCGGCAGGAATTCCTCCGTTGCACACAAACGAAGAAGCTTTATTCGAAAACCTGCCAAGTGTGAACACACCCTTAAAGGCATGGGCTAACTCACAGAAACAGTAAGTAAAAGCGTTTCTCTCTCACATAAGTAAAAAAAAAAAAGAAAAAAAGGCTATTTAAAAAAAAAAATACATATACATACACTCACCGGCCACTTTATTAGGTACCCCATGCTAGTAACGGGTTGGACCCCCTTTTGCCTTCAGAACTGCCTCAATTCTTCGTGGCATAGATTCAACAAGGTGCTGGAAGCATTCCTCAGGGAGTTTGGTCCATATTGACATGATGGCATCACACAGTTGCCGCAGATTTGTCGGCTGCACATCCATGATGCGAATCTCCCGTTCCACCACATCCCAAAGATGCTCTATTGGGTTGAGATCTGGTGACTGTGGAGGCCATTTTAGTACAGTGAACTCATTGTCATGTTCAAGAAACCAATTTGAAATGATTAGAGCTTTGTGACATGGTGGAAGTAGCCATCAGAGGATGGGTACATGGTGGCCATAAAGGGATGGACATGGTCAGAAACAATGCTCAGGTAGGCCGTGGCATTTAAACGATGCCCAATTGGCACTAAGGGGCCTAAAGTGTGCCAGGAAAACATCCCCCACACCATTACACCACCACCACCAGCCTGCACAGTGGTAACAAGGCATGATGGTTCCATGTTCTCATTCTGTTTACGCCAAATTCTGACTCTAACATCTGAATGTCTCAACAGAAATCGAGACTCATCAGACCAGGCAACATTTTTCCAGTCTTCAACTGTTCAATTTTGGTGAGCTCTTGCAAATTGTAGCCTCTTTTTCCTATTTGTAGTGGAGATGAGTGGTACCCGGTGGAGTCTTCTGCTGTTGTAGCCCATCCGCCTCAAGGTTGTGCGTGTTGTGGCTTCACAAATGCTTTGCTGCATACCTCGGTTGTAACGAGTGGTTATTTCAGTCACTGTTGCCCTTCTATCAGCTCGAACCAGTCTGGCCATTCTCCTCTGACCTCTGGCATCAACAAGGCATTTCCGCCCACAGAACTGCCGCTCACTGGATGTTTTTTCTTTTTCGGACCATTCTCTGTAAACCCTAGAGATGGTTGCGCGTGAAAATCCCAGTAGATTAGCAGTTTCTAAAATACTCAGACCAGCCCTTCTGGCACCAACAATCATGCCACGTTCAAAGTCACTCAAATCAACTTTCTTCCCCATACTGATGCTCGGTTTGAACTGCAGGAGATTGTCTTGACCATGTCTACATGCCTAAATGCACTGAGTTGCCGCCATGTGATTGGCTGCTTAGAAATTAAGTGTTAACGAGCAGTTGGACAGGTGTACCTAATAAAGTGGCCGGTGAGTGTATATAGGCCTATATAGACTGTATTTACTATATTGTCAACATTTATAAATTACTACACTAAATTATTACAAATAAACTACAACTATTACTACAAATAAAGTAGATATTTTCACTCATTATTGAACCCTGAAATCTTGTATTCTGTAGCTGTCATTCTTCTCCACCTGTTGCTGTTGCTGTAGTGTGTGCTATGAATGTTTCCTCCCAGTGGGGGTGATGCCTGTGCATGATATGCTCATTGGTTAATTGATTTTGTCCCTGATTATTACCTTGTGCAGTGGTTTGTCCAAGACAATATTCATAGTCCCTTCTATCTAGGCTGATATGCATCGCTGGTTCTTCTGTTGTACTAAAAAATATACAGACTCAAAAATAATTTGGTTTTTAGTGTATTTCCTTTTTAGCATTTTAATTTGATTTGTTTTTAACTCAATTTAAATAATGTTATGATTTATTGTCGTCCCCCACCCCTCGGAAGTTTGTTGAGGCCCACAAGAGGGCCCCTGTCCCCTGGCTTAGGTTTGACTACAGAATGCAGAAAATCTTTCCTGTCTATTTTCTTTATGCAAAATATAATTGCTTAATTGTTTTATTATATATATATATATATATATATTTTAATTTTGTGTTGAAATGACCTGGACATTCTTGACTGGATTTGTGGGATGCACCGCTAATAGAGAGAAAATGGGAAATTCTGAGAGAAACAAGGAAGGATGGGATCAGGAAACAAAACTCATGCTGCTCAAATGAGCACCACAGCACATTATACAGTGTACATGTGCAAACTGCTAAGCCCCAATTTTATTTTTCTGTTTTTTTTTTTTTTTTATCAGAAAATGTAAATCATTTACTTGATCAACACCTGTGGCTGTAAAATTTAGCAGAAAACATTTTCTAGAAAACCACTGGGACCCATTATTTCTTTCCCATCAGACATACAGGATCCATCATTCCACCTACTCAATTTTCTTCCCAATACTGACCTCAGGGTCAAATGTCAAATGGGTCAGTTTCCGCTTGGCTGCCAGTTCTACACCTTTGAGGTCCATCAAGAACATATAAGAGTCTCAGGTTGAGACAGTGAGGGGTTAAGAAACCACTCAGTGTCTGAACTGCCCTGACCTGTTCCCGTGGTTTGCATACCTCTCAATAGCTGCCTGCTAGCCCTCAAGCCAGAGAAGAGTGAAACCCTAGATCCAGCCCCTCCGCCTGTTTGAACATTTAGCAGAAAAAAAACAAGCACTTTTTTCTCTTTAATATTACATGGTTTCTATGGAGGAGAGAAGAGACACAAGCTCTTTTCCAAAACTTAAGCTGTCTCGCTGTCTACATAGGCAGCTACCTTCTCAGGCAGCATCCTAAACTTAGTGAATGATTTATTATGCTCTACATAGGCAGTGAAGCCACATGGCACATATAGCGATCCACTTGACTCAACTTCAATTGATTAAAGTCATGTGCTGCATCCAAATACTTCCCTACTGTATAGTATACGAAAAATAGTACACCAAAAGAGTAGTATGTTCGAATACATAGTATTAAAAAAAAACAGTAGACGAAAGTCCCCTGATGAGCTACTTACTCCAAGATTCTGAAGTGTGCATTTGATGGACACTTTCATGGCCACGGGTGAGGATTTATGAATGGAGGTGAAGCGACGCAACAGACGCTGGTAGGTCACATGACAGTAAAAATGTGGTGGATGTAATACGTCCGAATTTCATTCATATACCCATATTCATACTATATAGAGGGTAGGCTACTTTTTAAGAGCATACGCAAAGTAAACTCAAATGTAGTACCTACTCATACAGTACGCGATTTCGGACGCAGCAATGATCATATGGAAGTAGCGACAGATCTTTTCTTCCATATTGTGATATACATTCGAGTGTAACAAATGATAAAAATAAATAGGGCGGAGACTTAAGTCAATCGACTGTTGATTGGGTTTTGAAAGTTGTGCATTGCACTCAAAAATGGAGGCTGATGAATGTGAGATTGCAGGGGTGGGGTTTAAGAGAACCACATGATGTGAAAAGTCCTTCATATGTCACCAGAGAGAAGTCTGTCATTTTTACCGGAAGATCCATTTATGACTTTTTTATTAAACTTAACAAGGTCAATGGATGGATATCATTCACAATAAAATCTATAACATGCATTTGTAAAATAGTTATGTTGAATTTTCATTTTATGCTGACCTTAAAAAGTAATTAACTATAGCATGTTGCTAAGCTAATGTTGCTGTACTCTAAAATGCATAAAAACACATAGCATAAACATATATTGGTTATTTTTTTAACATATTATAATATTTATTTTTAACAACACTGAACTATTTTTTTTTATTGATGCCTTTAATGCAGAATGAAATGTGAAATTATACATTATTTATAATTAATATTTGCTGAGCACTTCATATTGCATTCTGGGATTACATTTTCCACAAATGATACGTGTGATGCTTTCTTTAGCATTTGGTCTAAACTAAGTGTTTTATATATTATATTTCATAATTAAAATACATAGCCAGCCTACGATGCTTGTAGGCAGCTCACTAGCTTTTGAAATGCAGAAAGAGAGAGGCGTACATGTAGGTCTGTGGAAGTGTGTGTACAACAAGGCTCCTCACTTCTTAACCTTAGCTGAGTTCACTTTAATAGTGTGAAGCTTTTCACCTCCGTTGTTGCACCCAAATTAGATGATGAAAGAATCCCGATGCAGTAATGGAAATGGGAGGGGAGGGGGACCGTTTTGGAAGGGGGCGTCTGACGATTGTGTCTTTCAATCTCCCGATTGCAGTTGATAAGCAAAACACTTCTCCTTCGCCCTGTCCAATCCAAAGCCTCTTCTTCCATGTATATATTTTATTTAATGATAAAAATCTTTTTTGTCTCTCGTTTTCATTGTCTGTGCAGTGAATTATCATTACACATTTTTTTTCACCCTCCATTGCATGCATATATGCGTCTGAAAGATAAGTTGACCTTTCTGAAATCGCGGTCCGGCATCAGATTGAGCGGTTATTGCAATATCCCAATGTGGTAAGATTAAAAGAAAAAGGGCAGTTTTTGAATGCTTTGTGGTATTTGTATGTACTGTACATGCTATAAAACACAGAGTTTCCATTTGGCTCGCCCCCCAAACACGCCGCATACCATTTTCTCTGGTTGCGACGGCATTCCTAGCGAACAAGACCAGGCAGTGGAGCTGTGATTTAACAGTCTTTTGTTTCTTAAGGGAGAAAATATTTTGTTGACAGGCTGGAGAATATTCACAGGACATTGCATGTGGGTGTGTGCGAGGAAGCACCTCATAGGCAGCGAAACTGTTGATAATCCACACTTACTGCACTGTTTCGGAAAGGGTGAAATGTAAAGCTGTTTTGCTGCATTGTAAAAAAAAGAAAAAGGAAAAAAAAGTACATTAAATTAAAAAAGTGGCAGCTGTGGTTGATAGACCTTACCGTAAAGAACAAGGTAGCAACATTTAAAAAAACTAAAATTACATACCATTACATTTACAATCATTTTTTTTTTTTTTTGCAGTGTGAAAACAAACTTTAGCCTTTTAGTCCAAAAGAGAACAGGGAATAGCGTCGTAAAGGGTCTTTATGAAAGGACGTGACAGACGCTGGCAGCTGCAGGGTTAACTTTGAAATTGCCTTGTGTGATATTGAGTTCTGAGATGGTGACCTGACCAGATCTTGGTATTATATTCAAAGCAGGCCAGAAAGGGTCAAACAAGCTGAGATATTGCAATGAGGGTTTGCTCAAGTGGACCATTAGTCTTCGTAATAAAATGCATCCTACGTCTGCAACCGCCAGCCCTATTAATATTCACTTTAGCTGTGCATTGCTGGTGCATTTTCCCTTAGTCAGACAGTCACTGGGCAGCGCAGCCCCAGAGCTGCCTCAGATAATTAGAATGATAAATCGACATGGGCCTCTTTTACTTGAAGGTTGAAGCCTTCCTCTGGGTCAGTACCACGGCTGTGATGAGACCCCTATTCATCCTTGTCCAGTGTTTCAGCAGGTATGTCATAAAAAACACATACAATCAACACAACCAAGATTCTGCTAATGTCAGGTGCAGACATGTTTAAATTCCCCTTCGCTCTGTTTTCCACAATCCAACCGCATCTTTGGCTGTCTGTGTGTGCGGACAAAGTGAGGATCGATATCCCAAAAGCTGCTTTGGAGAACCCACACGTACAGATCTGATAGTGCTATATAGCACACAGCATCACTACCTGTTGGGGAAAGTTATTTTGAAAAGTAATGCGTTACAATATTGCGTAATAGCACAAACATACTATTTGTGTTACTTAGTTACTTTTTAAGAAAAGTAATGCGTTACGTTACATGTGCATTACACATCAAAATTAAAATAAGGTTGTAGGAAATGCAAATTCACGTCTGTACAGTAGAGGGCGCAGCTCAAACAAACCTTTCAGCTGTTCTGCCATTCTGGATTACAGAAGAATAAGATGCAGGAGAAGAAAGTTTAATTCTTACTTCACCAATAAAAACAAAAAATCTAAAGTCATTTTTCCTTATGGTTTAACTGAACCATCAAAGGTCAGTAGCAAGTACATTGGTCAAAAAAGTGAGATTAAATGCATGAAAACATTTGTTTTATTTAACACATTTAATTATTGAAGGTTTGCGTAGTATTCTGATTTAGCATTTCACTGATTTTATTTGAAGGAATACTGAATCTTTTTTGTGCAAGTGAATGCATGCTCACATTTAGCCTAGAACTACAATAAGCATCATATTCACACTCAGCGTCTCTGCATACTCCCGATTTCACTCAACATGAGGACAAGAGTAGCCTGGTTAAAACCAGACCATTCTCAGTTGTAACTGAGTTATGGTCTGGCAAAGCGTCATAGACAAATCATTTCCAGAGGGGCGTCACCAAGGGACGTCGCGGATAGACCTAAACCCAATCAGAGCGATGAAGGAGATGACGTATGCAGAGCGGCGGAGAAACATCTCCGAGTGTTGTTCTTTGCTCGTTTTTTAACTAAAAGGAAACGTTCAAATCGCTTAAAACAGACGCGATAGCTGATTCGAACGAGTGATGCTCGACGGCGGCATCCATCTTTGTAATGTAGGCTACAAAATCTGCTTCAAAATCCCAGCGCTGTCGTCATCGTGTAAAGCCCGCCCCAACGTTTCTGATTGGTGCCTCGATTTCGACGGATTGGAAATGGGCTTGAATGAGCTCTTTGCCAGACTAACTTTCAGAAGTTGTCTGGGTTTTCCCAGGCTAGGACAAGAGAGCTGTCAGTCAATAAATAGGAAAACAAAGTAATTTGCTTTACTTATTTGAAAAAGTAACTCAGATATTTTGTTGCAAATTTAAAAGTAATGCGTTACTTTACTAGTTACTTGAAAGTAATCTGATTACGTATCTCTAGTTACTTGTAAAACACTGGTCACTATTAGTGTACTGAATAATTTGACCTGAAGATGTCAGTGCTACGGGAGAGAGCTACTGTCAAGACTTAAAGAAATCGTTCAGCTAAAAATTGAAATTCTGCCATTGTATAATCTCCCATGTCATATTAGTAAAATATAAACAAATGTCAGTCGAAGAAAAAACCTAGAACTTAAATGCTTGAAATTTGCTGCATCTAATAATAGTATCTAATTACATGTAATTGCTGAAGAGTTCTATTTAAACAGTAAACTGCCAGAGCTTTTGCGGCTGGTAAGAAAATGCGAATTTGCATTTAGATCTCGTTTGATAAGTGCAATGGCTGTAGACATTTGAATGGGCACAGGGCCAATGAAACGTTCAGACAAAAAGCAGGTCATCTGAATACCACTGATTCTGCCTGACGGCATTCTGTCATGGGTTTTAATGGCTTAAGTAAATATACTGCGTGGAGAACTTGGATTAATTCAGCGCAACAACAATCATTCCCCAGACGTTCTGCCGCAATGTTCACAGTCATTACAGTATTTAATGATCACGTACACTTAGCTTCAAATGAATAATCTTTTCACAACAGTATGTTCACAATTTTGTATTACTGTTGGTCTTAATTAAGAGCATGTTAATAATGTTGGATTTGTTGAAAAGGTGAATTATTTCTCACCTATGTGAAGTGTCCCTAAACCTCTGCCAAGAAAATGTCATGTTGCTTCAAGGTAAAGTTGTTGAGATAGCAATACATAAAGGCGGACATTGAATCTCTGTGAATGGCCAATCAGAGAAGCTTTCATTGCTATCTCAATAAACATTAAATTTCTTGCAAGTAATAGAAATGTACAGGATTTTTCTCCTTTCTCTATATTATTTGCTAAACCGCATCTGCCTGCAACCATTCAGATGTGCAAATGTAATGTTTAGATAAATAAACAAAGCAAATTCCTCCTTATATATATATATTTTTTTATAAATACCACTATCAAAACTATCTCTAACTAATCACTGTGATGAGTCGATGAATCATACGCAGCAAGTTCTCACAAACTAACATTAACAGAGTATCATGTCTTGGTTGTAGTTGGATGTGATAAAAAGAATGATTTAAGGTTCAGTAAGTGAATGGCCAATCAGAGAAGAATTGTAAGGTCTGAATTGTAAGACCTCATTTTTATTTTTGCTAAACTATTTTCATTGTATACTTCATTGTATTAATTCATGAACTGCTCCAACTTTTTCAGAAGTGTTTTTAAATCACTAAAAATAACCGGATCATTTGCTGAATTTGGAACATTAACATACTACTCATACTACTATGCGGTTCCAAATTCAGCAATTAGCTCGGGAATCAGACTTGTGCCACATGAAAGCATAAATACATACAGTAAGGCATTAAACAGGAAGAAAAAAGACTCAACAATAAACCAGAAAACAAACTCTACAATAAACAGTTCACTCCAAATGTAAACCGTAGTATTAAAGGAATAATTCACCCCAAAAAATGAAATTTTGTCGTCATTTACTCATCCTCAAGTCGTTCCAAATCTATGAGGTTTTTCTTCTGTTGAACACAAAAGAAGATATTTTGGAGAATGTTGGTAAAAAAATTTGTGTAATCATGTCTTAGCTGTCTCATTGCATTCCCAGGCAGTTATTGATGCCAGTGCAAAAGTATGGAAAAAAGTACTATGTTAAAGGAAAGGCATTGAGAGGCTTTGCCCATAAGGATCTCCATATGGGCCTCTGAGGATAGACCTCCTTCATCATCCTTTCACCTGCGCTCTGACAGATGGACGGAGAGGGGACCACTCGGCCGTTAATTGCCCTTTTCCCTGCTTTTGTAATGGCGTGGTCCTCAGGTTCGCTGGGCCCTCTCTAATTAAAGAGCTTTGAGAGTGGGAGCGAGGCATCTGGTCACTGCCATTTCCATTCCCACTCACCAAACAGAGCCAGCCAGACAATGATAGCCAATTATCTCGTTTATTAAAAAAGAGGAGGCCTTGGCGGGTAATGATTAGCGCAGATAGGGGTTCGTCAGCCCGGTCTCATGCACATCAAGGGCAGCTTGCTGGAATTCTGAGATCCAGCTGAGGCTTTTTGTGGGAAACAGCCGAGCAGTTCATTATACATTCAAGTATGTCAATCAAGACAGGGAGTGTTGACCTCTTAAAATATGGTTAGTAATTTGCAAAAATAAAGAGGAAAAAGGAACTTATTTCAGTAATCATCATGACAAGATAAGGGTATCTTTGAGGCCAGCAGAAACTCTCATAAGTGACTCATAATTGGCTGAAATCAACACCTTTATGAATTGTAAGACCTCATTTTTATTTTAGCTAAACTATTTTCATTGTATACTTCCAGTGGTCATGAGGTAAGATGGATTACTTTAATACAAATTGCAGGGCGCACCAGAGTTCACACAATTTGAATGAAAGCAAGTGAACTGCAATCAGCCATCACCTGTACACATACAGTAAATGAATGCAAATAAAATGTATATTTTGTATCTGTGTAGACTATGATAGTGTCCAACATTAAACTGAGTTCAAGAGATATGTCACTAAAAATGCAGCTGCTGTAGATCTAGGTTTGTATTTGTTCTGAAAATCTTTGAGCTCCATCCATGATGATCAAGGCCTCTGTGTACCTATGCAATATACAAGCAGTGTTAATCTCATTTAGGGATACCCTCTCCTCTGTCCTAGTTTGGATAACAGCATTAAGGTAGACACTGTTGTGGGTTTAGATAAGCCACACACATTAACATGCACGAACATACACCCACACATGTTAACACACAAAAAATAACACAGTCTTTACCGTATAGCTCAATGTGAGAGTACAGGCATAGAGGCTTAGCAAGCATGAAAAGGACAAGAGAGGCATTTTAAGTAGTTTACACACAATTGTGCTCTTTAAATACAAGAATGCTGTTTTATTTCTGTTTGCTACCAGAAATGAGCCTTTAAGGCATGTTGAAATGGCCATTGACCTCTGATGTAGAGTCACCGGCCACATACTAAACAATTATGACCGTTTACTCTTCAAGTCAATCTCTTCACCATCCAAAACCATTGCTCTGCAAAGCTAGGTTCTACAACACCTACCTGAATTCTCATTATTTTTCTTGTACTTCTGCATTTGGAGAGGAAAAAGGACAAATGAGTATTATACTGCTGCTTTTTGTCTATAGCCAGCATGTGGTCTTAATCTGATTACCTTCAATCTTCCTGCTCTTTTCCTAAGCTATGTGTAGCCACAGTGATACTTACTGCTATATTATTTACATGCTTTACAAACACAAACAAATGATCCCATGCGCTGCTATGCCAGCGTGCCTGTACAAACCCTCCTGCTGCTTTCCATTCCGATAACGGTGCTTTGTTTTTTTCCTTCCCACTTCCTACCGTCCTTAGCAACAACAAGAGCTACAAGCACTTAATCAATGAATTAGCAGTGCAAGATATGCAGAGTGGGCCTGGGGGTCAAAGGGAGATGAGCAGGCCTTTTGAGTTATGTGATGAGCAGTGCACAAAGTGCAATAACTGACCAGCCAGTAATTTGCTTAATAGCCCGTCGAATCCACACTGCAGAGCTCAGGTTTAGACGACACTTTGAAGAGATGAGAGATAGTGACCTCTCCGTGATAAATTGACAACCTGTCTGGTGAGTTAGGGAGAGAGGGGGATCTTGGCCATGCCAAGTTGCTGCTAGCAATCGGACTAATGGACGTGAGCGGCTAGACAGGTTTCTGAGTTTTGACCCTCCCGTGATCGAGCTGGGCACAAGGCCAAGGCCATCGGAGTGAGGTGTGCCGTGTGCAGACTTCATAGGCTGGCATGATGTCTGCTTCTCATTTTATTAATATTTGTGATCTGCGTGGCAAGCAGGGCAGGGCCAAGAGCCGTGAGAGAACGGCGCGAGGCCGGTGGCGTGATTGATGATGAGTGCCACCTGCGCGCTGTACCGGTCTCGTATCTCTCACGGAGGAGCTTCGGAAGCATAAAAGGAGAGGCGATGACAGTGAAGGACGAGAGAGGACCAGGCCTGGACGTTATGTTGCTTTGCTTATGTGTGTGCGGCGGCCGCTTTTACTTTCGTTTTGTGTTTATTTATATATTAAAGTGTTAAACGTTCTACGGTTCCCGCCTCCTTCTTCCCTTATCAACATACATCGTTACAATCTGGATAATGCTTAATGCGTTATGTATTTATCCACTTGAACACTGTATGTCAATATTTGATGAAGATGAAGATTATCGATTTCTATTGATCTAGGCTTTTAAAATCATCTAAATGGGATAGTTCACTCAAAAATGTTGTTCCAACCAAATATTGTTCCAAACCTGTATGCATTTCTTTCTTCTGCGGAACACAAAAGACAAAATTTTGAATGTGAGGTCTTAAAGGGACATGATGATGGTACAAAAAGGAGATGGGAAAAATTCTATTTCAATGCTTTGCATTCTAAGTTACTCTGATAAACTTTTGGGTTCGCTCGCAAAACTTTTGTGATGGAAATACTATGAGGTGGGAGGAAAAACTATATTTCAGTGCTTTTACAAGTGAATGCAAAGTTTCTCAGGAAAAACGCAATACTTTTGTGAGAGAACTATAATTTTTCCTCCCGTTTCATATTTCCAACATGACCATGTCGCTTTAGGGTCTCTGTAGACTTTCATTGTATTTATATAAAAAAAACTGACATCTTTCCCTGATATAATTTTATTTGAATTATTCACACTGCAATTCTCGCAAACTGCTTTGAAACTCAATGGTGTACCACAGGATAACAGAAACTATGTGAGTGGAACATGACTTTTGGATATTGAGGATCTAGTTTTGATGAACTTTCAGGACAGACAGTGGGTTATGATTTAGCTAAAATTTCATGCAGGCTTTATCTGTTTGCCAGTATGTGGGTAACCCACTGGATGTTCTTTTCTAGAGGATAAAAAGAAATCAGCCTGGATTTAAAGTATGCAATATTTAAATTGGTTTGCATGCCGTCTTAAACGAAGGCAAATTATTTCATGGTTGCTTCATTTGAGATAATAATACAAGATTTCCCACAGTTGATCTTTACATATCATTTATTTTATATACAATTTTATGCAGGGTTACAAGTCCTGAAGAGGCTTTTCCACAGCATAACATGAAATTAGAAAAATTAAGTACATTTTTTGTTTATGTTTGTTTGATATACAGAATTCAGTTTCTTTAATGCGGCATAAAATTTCATTCATTGATTGCACGTGATTATCTTCTTATCAGGAATCAGGAAGATTTTAGATTTTTTTTTTTTATACAATAACTGTACACTTAGTGAAAAAACAACTTTATTGTTGCAAAATTAGACAACCTGTACACAAGCAATTTGTTGTACCAGCATTGTTTGATTAGGCAAGGGCATAGTCAAAGTGCAGAATTCAATTGTTTAGAATGAATAAATAGATAAATAGTTAAATTATAAAATTATGAATAAATAACGCCACAAAAAGCTGATTGATGTCCGTACATACAGGACTCCCTAATGGAATGGAACTGACAGTGATTGCAAAGGCCCATTTAGCAGTTGATGTGTTATTATGATTGGACATGTCAGTCTTTCTCCATTGATTAAAAAGAAGCAAATACCCCCAAAAATGTACCCAGTGTTCACAGTTCTTTTTTTTTGCATCTGCAAAATGATGAGTGCATATTATTCTGTCAATCCTGGTGACATTCAAAGTGAAGCCAAAGATGAGAAAGAAAGGCGTTGTCATAAAGAACTTTACCCCCCACCCCCAAAGAAATAAAAATAAAGCAACAAGAAAAGAGAAAAGAATATTTACAGAGATGACAGTCAAAAAGTCAAAGAAGTGACCGCAATTTTCTAGGGCTCAAGTATAGAAATGCATACTTGAAGTATATTTCTGTGACTTTTTCAAGGGCCGACTGACAGCTGATCAGACCCTGCCCACACCTCCGGGTGTCCGCTTGTTTGTTAAGAAATACAGACACATGTCTTTGCAGCAGACATGTATTGTCTCTGAACTGAGCTGACGGCAGGAGTCCACTTGTCCTTGTTATCTGGTGTTTTTCGCTCTGACTGCTGCTTTCCTGTTATGTTAGTGTGTATATGTGTTTGTGCAGTGCTCAGACACAGCTTTTGGACCCCTCACTGGACACACTGTTGACAGTAGAGATGTAAGAAATTTAACAGTTCCGGTTCCTGTTCCAATCCCTCTTAATGATTCTGGTTCCTTAATGATTTAACTAACATTTTTTTTCTTTTGGAGGAAGACATATTTGGATACAATTCTTAAATCATATTGCACATTGCCCTCAGCATTCAGTCTGTTGCCAAATGATGAGATAATTTCAGATTTCTAAAAAACAGATATAGCATTTTATAGATAAATATTAGTTCTTGTAAAAGTGTTGTCTTTAAATTACGTTTAAATTACCTTTTAAGAGACAACATAATTGCAGTCCAATAACTGACCTGAACAATTGCCTGTATTTCAATAATAAAAAATATCTAATATATATATATATATATATATATATATATATATATATATATATATATATATATATATGTTTCATTCAATTAATACAATTATAGTATTAATTTCATTACTTTTATAAAATACAGCTGATAACAAAACACATCTTCCTTTTAATTAATAAAAAAGGAAGTAAATAACCCAAATGCACCTGTTCATTTAAGTGAATCGTGAAGCAACTGGAATAGTTTGATTCTCCGAACAAATGATTCGTACGATTCAGTTCTTTTTAGTGAGACAGTGGCTGCATCCGAAATCGCATACTCTCTTGAGTAGGTACTTATTTTCAATAAGTAAGTACTTCACGACCGCTAAAACAGTATACGTTCTATGAATGTGTGTAGTATGAATGTACTATGGACGCACTACATTTGCCACATTATCATGTGACCTACCAGTGTCAGTTTTAGCCTAAGTCGCTTCACTGCCATCCTCTCCCGTGGCCTCATGGGATAGTAAAGTGTCTAGGGTATGCACACTTCAGAATCTCGCTTGGAATCTTGGAAGAAGTAGGTCATCCGGGTACTTTTTGGCTACTCTTTTATGAGTACTGTGAATTCAGACATACTTCTTGTCACATACTGTTTTTCCCTATACTATATAGTAGGGAAGTAGCCTATGCAATTTTGGATGCAGCCAATACATTTATTTAGTGATTCAAATATACAGCGCGAACGCTGTAGTATAGCGCATCAAAAGTTATGAATTACTCTGAGCAGTAACTTAATTCATGTGACTCACTGGCTAAACGGCAAAATATTACTTTGTCTATGTCCGCCTTGTGTGTTCTGTTGTATTAAATGGCTTGTGAATGACTGTTTGTTCAATTGATAAGCACCTCAAGTCATTGGCTTATGCCAAAATTATTATTACAACTAAATTGTCGGTCATTAAATAGGAAAACTAAATTTAAAAACAAAACAAAAACAAAATTGTGTAGATGATTTGTTTTATCAAGATTTTGCTTTAGTATAATTTTCGGGACAATTAAGGCCGGTTTCGGGATTCGGGACAACAGCTTAGATTTCGGGACTGTCCCGAATTTTTCGGAACTTCTGGTCACCCTAAGACCACCTCCTGAAGTGGTTTGAGTGATCGGATTCAAATCCGTCTCGAATGCGTTTCAGAGGGCATTTACATCTGGTCTTTTCACGATCGGTCACAGAAAACGCATGAAGTGGCCAGGTGTAAACAGCCCCCAATGGCAGCTGAAGCAACGCAAAGACGTTGGTAGGTCACATGACAACACGGTGAATGTTCCTCACACTGAACACTGTTCCTTCGTTGGCCAGAGGAGAACTGGCCCCCCGACTGAGTCTGGTTTCTCCCAAGGTTTTTTTCTCCATTCTGTCACCTGATGGAGTTTGGGTTCCTTGCCACTGTTGCCTTGGCTTTTGGCTTGCTTAGTTGGGGACATTTAATATTCAATAATATTATTGATCTGCCTTACTTAAGGTGGACGTTGACGCAATTTTCTTTTAGAAACAAACTTTGTTATATTGTTTTCATGTTATCACTGTGAAGCGCTTTGATACAATCTGTATTGTAAAAAGCGCTATATAAATAAAGGTGACTTGACTTGAATGTAGTACGTCCAGATTACATTCATACTAACTACACACACACGCATACTATAGCCTATTTCATTTTTTTTTATCAGTCGTGAAGTAATTATTTAAAATAAGTATGCCTACCTTCTACCTACTCAAGAAAGTATGGGATTTCGGACCCAGCCATTCGTTCAAGAATCAAACTACGCTCGCCGCGCTGCAGATTCAGCAGTGTTGTTGACATAGCCTACAAGCTATTCACTTCCGGTAAATTTGGTAGCCTACCTGTCTTATCGGTCCACCGTTGTTGACAGTCATCCACCAATTGAGGAAAGCACAGTACATTCCATACACTGTATGCTGTAACACACTATATTACCCACACGGGAAATGTTTATCTCGTCTTCTTGACAGTTGACACCGCTGATGGAGACCGTTTCGAGTTGCCGCGCTCCCGCCATTTAAGATCCAAACGACAGCAAGCAAGCATCATCAGTATGTAAGTGCCCAGTTACAAACTTTGAATATGACCAGATATATTTAAATACGGTATAAAGCGTGCACATTCTCAATAAATGTGGCTGTGAATATGCCCACACACACTTAGCTGTTGCACTTTGAAAGTGAGATCATAAATTGTCGGTCAGACTGAAGCAATCATCGTGTATGTATAAGTTACAGAAATGCAAATGGCAAATGTAACCCGGTCAATATAGGCACGGTAATAAATAACGCCGACTTTGGTTCAGAAGCTGAGGGCAAGAATGCGTTTCCACCACCCATGTCATTTTAATATAGTGGTTTAATCATGGCAGGGGTTGTTAAAGGCTTTGGCTGGCATACTCACCCTACGTACAGTTTCTGGGCCAGTAAGCTCGCCACGGAAGAACGCTAAACCCCTCATCTATATTTTCATCATTCGCATCGTGCCGAACAATCACGGCACGTCCTCGGCAGTCAACACAGACTGCATGATATTTTCTTTTTTAAATTAAAAAGACAAATGCCACATGTCTGGCAATAAAAGGGCTTTGATGGGAAATGATTCCAAGGGCGCCCGTTTTTACACCATTTATCCCGATACAAAAGCCTTTGTGAGGCGCCTGGAAGCGAGCATGTGCAGGGAGGCTGGATGGGGGCATGAAGGCAGATCGAGTGGAAGTTGGGTGTTAATACGGAGATTGGCCGGAGATTATCGCAGGTTCACGGAGATTCAGTCACAAGGTTTAAGTCGCTGCTTTTCTCCACTGGTAACCATGCCAACTGTGCCAGGAAACTATTAAACATCTCCGCATCAAAAAACAGGGTCCTTCAAAAGCCACAATGCAGGTCTATCCCACCCAAAACAGAATAAGCCTCTCATCAGTTGGGAAAGTTCCTCACCGAACAGGACTTTTTTTTTTTTTTTGAAGAGAGAGGGAGCTAGGATCCAAAACTCATTTTCATACATATTGTCTCTCCCACATTCGGGTGGGTTTTAAATGAAATTGTGAGAAACAGTGGTATTCAAAGCGACTCATTTGTTTAGCATCTGAATAGGCTGTATTTGATGTAAAAAGCATTCAAATGCATTTAACAGTTTCAAACTATTTTAATGTTTGAAGCAGTTTGATGTCTTACAAAATGTTGAAAGCATTATCCCCTGTGAAAATGCAAACATGGGCCTGAGGAAAATGCTTAACCCCGTAAAATAGTTAGAAACATCTTTGTTTTTTAAAAATGGAACAATTGATTGAAACTTAAACAATATATAAAAAAAAAAAAAAAAAAAAAAGTGTTGTTCTGTATCATATTTAATACACCAGACTTTTATGTCCCATATATTATGATATAGGAGAATATGGAGCTCACACTTGAGAAGAAAAAAAACAACAACTAATTTTTATTCAGAGGACCAAACTGCACAAAAATATTCTGCTTGGTAGTTGTTATTTATATATGGCCAAAAGTAGGATGAAATTCTGATAGCTTATCTTTATAATAATAATAGCAGACTATTTACATAAAATCTAAATAAGTTATCACTCTATATCTCCCAATAAAATATCTTAGCAGCAAGATTATATTAAAATGCTTCGTTTTAGGATTAAAGCTTTGTAGTTTTACTTATGGGGGGCAAAATGTATAATGCAATGCAATACAATGATGATTTCAAGAATCCTCAAAAGCCTGATGTATCATATGATACATTTTAACATGATTTTTTTCTAAAACAAATACACCTAAGTTGCTTCAGTCTACTAAATGTTCACTTTGACATATAACCAACAATATACATATTACTCTTTAGTTTACTTTTTAAAAATTATTAAAGATTTCAAAGCAAAATGTATCACCTGAAGGTGGACATTTTTCGAATTATACTAAAAGGCACTTTACTTGCAAAAAAAAGTATGAACAAACAACCATAGATCATAAGGCATGTAGTAAATTGTGTTTGACCATGTTAATAATTTAGAGGCCTTAGAAATTCGCATATCAAATATGATACAGTATGAATAAGGGTAAGGCCAGCGTGACAGAAGTCCTCCCTGCATAGGCTTCATGGACACCATTGTCCTGTAAAACAAAGAGCAGACCCCTTTCCCAGCAAAACTAAACCCATCCTACTTTCAATTCTCTTTTCATTGGTCTAAACAAAAACAAAACAAAAGAAAATAAACAACAAAACCCCTTAATTATGGCCTAGGTGGCTTGCAGGGATATTATTTCACGTAGGACAAGTGTTTAGCTGACAAGCGGTCTGAGCTTTTCTTTCTCTGCGTGATCAAAAAGCCAGGCAACAGATGTCAAGCTTTTGAATTTGCACACGGAACATGACCTCAGGGGTCAGGGCCTATACATCCTGCCCAGGCCCCAAGCTGTGTAAGGCGAGGGCTGAGCGTAGAGTCTCCCAGGGCAGGTGGGTCTGGGTACGCAACCATCCCAGCATTCCCTTGCACTGGGTCGTACTCGTACCGTAATGATGCCCCATTTGTGCCCCTCGTACATCTCTGTGGTGTAATGCGGGGCTTGACAATGTGCTGTTTCTGGCAGGGACCTGGGGTGGGGTGTAGGGGTTAACCTGGCCCACTCCATGGGAAAGAAAACATCAATAGAACTGGGTATTAGCAAAACTGAAGCATAGGTTACTCAGGAATTAATGAACTTTCAGGCAGACTCCTTATCCCGTATTGACAAGATGAAGTTGAAAAGCTGCTCAAGTCTCGAGTGGAGAACCACACAGAGGAGGGGTTGTGAGTGATTGCCTCCAGAGGAAAAAGAGCTCCCTGAAAGGGAAAAAACGAAGATAGAGAGAGAGAAGAGAGCTGTATCTTAAGACACTGTTGAGTGGTAGCACCATTTCATTCAAACAACTCTTTTTTTTTTTTTTTACTTATCCTAACAAATGTCAAGAACAAATCTCAGATGTCGTAGATCTCATAAAATACGGGTTTTTATGTTCTGCCTGGACATAAACAGGAAGTCTGGACAGATCAAAATGCTTGCCCCTATTTTTAAATGTCGAGTATAGATTTTAGTAACATTATGAGTTGCTTACTATTTTTTAATTTAGATTACCTTTGACATTATCTAATACTTAGTACGTAAATTTAATTTAAACTATGTTTTGTATCACCCTGTATTCGCTATGGTAAGCCTTTTATAAGTGTTTATATTTTAGCCCGGGCTGAATGGTTTTAACTGGAAATGGCGTAGGCTGTATATGTCACTCGCCTGTGTGTGTCTCGTCATATTCTTAAATAGAGAAAAGTTTCACTGGCATGTATGGTGTGAGAGATTGGCATAGGTTGGTTGTCACAACGAGCGAGAAAGGTTGGCATGGTAAATCTTGAATCACCCTTTTAAAATAAATAAACCCGCTGAACAAAGAAGTCTGGTGGCAAAAAGAAAATGTGACTGAGCTTGTAATAAAACTAGTCAACTTTTGGCTTGGCTCCGACGTGGATATGGCGTTTTTATTACTCACCAGGTGAGTAAAGTATTTTATTGAACAGATAAATTGCCATATAGCTCTCTTACAGAGTTCAAGCATTATCTATTGGAAGTGTCATTTCATGTTGTTGCAGCGCTGTGCTGTAATTTAATTTCTAGGAAGTACCGTTTCTATTATGGGTATAGCTACAGTAACGGCGTCTTCAGTTAGTCAACTTGAGATCCTTTCCATCTAAACTGGCTATATCTCTTAAGCCTATAGTGAAGGTGTTATTAGCAGTAGGATAATCTCTCTGGCCAGAAAATCAGTTATAAAAAATTTCAACTTTTGACCATATCAGACTAGCAATCGTCATGACAACTTTTGTAACATCATTAATTAAAAAATATCAGTGTTTCTAATTAGTCAAAAGTCATGCAGAGCTGAAGCAAAACTAAAACAATGCACAACTAAAACAATGTTCTTCCTTTTATGTGAGAAGTTTGAATATATTTTCAGTTCATTATGAAACTGGTGGGACAGAGTAGACTACGGCCGGCCGCCACAATCTAGTTAATGAATGGGAAACACTGTATAAACTAGGGCTGGGCGATAAATGATACCATCGAGATAAAATTTACGTTGATAACGATGATAAGCTCAGGACATTTTTACCCAATATGGATTAATCTAACAGCCTATCACACAGCAGACATAAACGCGACAACAGCCTGTCAGTTTATGTCGCTAATAACTAATAAGTGATTTTGAATGAACTGCACGGTTTCGTCTGATACCCAAACTCACACACATGTGACGCTCACAGTGTTTTCAGCATCTGCCCTCTAAATTTATGAGGACATGAACACATGAACCTTATCTCACACTGAAACTAAAATTACTGAAAGATCTTCTTGTCAAATGGTAAAAAGTTTGTTTAACTTCACAGAAAACTTAACTTTGACAGAAATATCTCACTACTGTATACTAAAATGTATTTATACTAGTAATAAAAAATCTAATTAATATTAATAATACTTGTCACACAATATCACACAATCAATATATTTTTTTCATCCATGTTTTAAATGTATGCAGTTCTGTTGTGCAGCATCTTGTTTGAAAAATAAATAAATACAAATACGTTTTGTTGTAAATTAATTGTTATATTTTCATGTGATATTTTACCTATTAATAGTAAATTAATATTGTGGTAAATATCGTATTGTGATAATATTTTTGGCCACATTGCCCACCACTACTATAAACATTAATTTGTGGCTATTTAAACATGCTATTAGGGCTGCATGATATTGAATAAAACTGCGATATAACTGGATATTCGATGTGAGATACGATAATACTTTAAGTGTGTAAAATTATTTTCAGTTATGTTTAAATATATTTAAAAACTTAAAATGTTATACCAAAGACAGCCAACACACATGTTTCACATTCTTTTGTGAGAAGAAAGCATCCCTACAACTTCTGAAAGTGAACAGCAGTGTTTTACTGTAACATTACATACAAAGTAAGTGTCATTTTAACGTCACTGTAAACCAGGGAGTTTAAGGTTTCAGGTAGGCCTACATTAGGTTTATTTAACAACAGAAATGTACTGATTCTTATTGAAGCTACAAAAGTTATTCCGTCAAGAGCAGTGTGTGTTTTCTCTTTGTCTTTTGTTCTTTGATTAACATTAAGCACACAGACAGAAGCCAGGTCCACGATTTTCCCACGGAATTGGGCTACTTTCACATTGTTGCCACGGGTTTTTTTTATTTTTATTTTGCGGGTTGAAAGGTGCGTGCGAGTACTCCGCTTATTGCTCCTAATATTGCTCCTAAAGGGTTAGTTCACCCAAAAATGAAAGTTCTGTCATTAATTACTCACCCTCATGTCGTTCCAAACCCTTAAGACCTTCGTTCATCTTCAGAACACAAATTAAAGGAACACTCCGACTTTTTGGGACTTTAGCCTATTCACCTTATCCCCCAGAGTTAGATAAGTCCATACATACCTTTTTCATCTCCGTGCGTGCCATAAGTCTGTTTGACGCACCCACCGCTAGCCTAGCTTAGCACAAAGACTGGATGTAAATGGTTGCAGCTAGCATACTAATCCAAATAAGTGACAAAATAACGCAAACATTTTCCTATTTACATGTTGTGATTTGTATAGTCACAGAGTGTACAAAAAACAAAGTCACATGAGACACAGACATATTTTAACCGTATAAATACTGGGAACTATATTCTCTGAAGGCGAAGCACTGCTACTTGGGCGGAGTGATAACCGCAGCACCTGAGACGAGCCGTGGTGAGGAGCAGAGAGCGCGTCTCAGGTGCTGCGGTTATCACTCCGCCCAAGTAGCAGTGCTTCGCCTTCAGAGAATATAGTTCCCGTATTTATACGGTTAAAATATGTCTGTGTCTCATGTGACTTTGTTTTTTGTACACTCTGTGACTATACAAATCACAACATGTAAATAGGAAAATGTTTGCGTTATTTTGTCACTTATTTGGATTAGTATGCTAGCTGCAACCATTTACATCCAGTCTTTGTGCTAAGCTAGGCTAGCGGTGGGTGCGTCAAACAGACTTATAGCACGCACGGAGATGAAAAAGGTATGTATGGACTTATCTAACTCTGGGGGATAAGGTGAATAGGCTAAAGTCCCAAAAAGTCGGAGTGTTCCTTTAAGATATTTTTAATGAAATCCGATGGCTCAGGAGGGGCTCCATTGACCGCTATTTAATTAACACTTTGAAGGCCCAGAAAGGTAGGAAAAACATTGTTAAAATAGTCCATGCGACTACAGTGGTTTAACCTTGATTTTATCTTCTGTAATAGTAGGGTTGGGAACCGAGAACTGGTTCTTATGCAGAACCGGTAGTGTTTTTTCAAAAATACCGGAACCGTGCGAAATTCCTGAGTTTCGGTTCCGAAAACGGTTCTGATGCGATGTGTGGACGAAGTGCTGGGAGCTTATCCTTTAATAGCGACGTCTCACCACATGAATATTAAAATTGTAATGAATGCACTGTCCCTCGCGCTATTCGTATAACAAGTTTAAAAAAAAATTTGCGTCAGATATCAACGCAGAGAGAGAGAATAAAGACAGTAGAGCTGCACCATTAATTTTAAACGATCTCGATTCAAACACCCACGCGATCTTATTCCTAAATGACAAAAACTTCACACCGGGACATTCAAATCTGTTTGCGCTGTCGCTGACCCAGAGAGAGCAGTTCTACATGAAACAGCTAGCTTTACTAGCTTTTCAACAACACAGTATCGATATTTCTGTGTTAAAAATATTCAAATGATCACAGAGGTACTGAGATAAAAGTTTATAGTTCGAGAATAAACACTGATGTCTACAGTAGCAACCAAAACAGTTAATCACCATTTGAAAGTCGCTTCAAATAACGAAAATTCGCTTCAGAATTTACAAAATGTATGAGCGATTACATCATGAATGCCTTTTTTCAAAACGTGTTTTTGTCTTATCCTGAATCACTACGGTAAGGCTGTAATAAGCGTTTAGACTCGGACTACTTTACACTGGTCGGTTCGGCACTGCTGCGGAGTAGCCCAGTGCCTGCGTGACTCACCCGCGTCATAGACATAAACATAGAGAAGTAGCTCCGGCTACAACGGAATCGTTCCGGAACCGGAATCGTTTGGCGGAACAGGAATCGGAACCGGAATCATTTTTGCCGCGCGCACCTTGCGCTCGTGCGGATGCATCGAGTATAAACAAGGCTTTACTCCGTCTCAGCGCGCACTCTGATCGGTAAAGGGGCACAGACCTCTCCCGAATCATCCCCAGCAGTAGCAGCCTACGAAGCACCAACTCCGCCTCCGTTTCCCTCGTAGGCTGATATTAGTATTTAAACATTCTCTATGATAAAAAATGTTTGTAAAAAATATTTTAATAGCACGGTTTTGGCGGTTATAAAGTTCTAATGATGGTGTTCAACTATAACCGTCGGTCTCACGGTTATATAATAACCGTCACACCCCTAAATATGACATACGTGGCTAGTCAGTAGCCAAGTTTCCATCCACTTGTCAATCGAATTATCTGAAGTTCGGTAAAAAAACTCATGCGAATAAAGCTGGTGAAAGTGTGTTTCCATCCAACGGCTTTAAAGCGAATAAAAACCTGTGCGTAATGACGTCACATGCTGTTTTGCGATCAAATTGGTATATCGAATTGATTTGAGACATTTTAAAGGAGAACTCCGGTCAATTTTAACATTGAGCTCATTTTTTTGTACATTTGGAGTGCTGTCAGTACAGACAAAAATGACAAAAATCGGTGTTGCCTACACCGTGTTATCCTCTTTTTAAAATTCGCACCCTGTTGACTTCAATGGGGCAAGTTCTAAACCTGCTTTTAGCCTCTTAACATCCTTGATTTGTCATTACAAGTGCACAGCCATGTGAGTGGTGTTATTAAGAGTGAGACCACGGTCAATCTCACTGCAGTAGATGTGAAAGATATTAATAAAAATTATGTTAATTCAGCCAGCTCACATACCTGTATTTACTTCCTGTTTTCGTTCGAAGTCCACTGTAGTCGATTACAGGTAAATACAGGTATGTGAGCTGGCTGAATTAACATCATTTTTATTAATATCTTTCACATCTACTGCAGTCAGATTGACCGTGGTCACTCTTAATAACACCACTCACATGGCTGTGCACTTGTAATGACAAATCAAGGATTTGGGTAACACCGATTTTTGTCATTTTTGTCTGTACTGACAGCACTCCAAATGTACAAAAATATGAGCTCAATGTTAAAATTGACCGGAGTTCTCCTTTAAGGTGTTTCCATTCATTTTCGCACTGAATCGCTCAACATTCAAGCAAACCTTTGCGAACAAAGGTTTTGCTAGACAACATGGATCGCGCCATCTACCAACAAATGATCAATATTGCACAATTTGTAGCCTAATACTGCTTATGTGCCAGCTGATAGCAACATATGTAAGGAATCATTTATGGCGAGGCAGTTGTTAGCCTGAAGGGGGTTGTATTCGCTATAACAACCGCCTCGCTATACATTATCCCGCTTATTACATGGCTACCTACCAAATAAATCAATAATTTGACAAAATATTGATTTAAAAAGGAGTTTATTGATTTAAAAACGATTGTATTGCTTCTGCTAAAGAAAATAGTCCGTTCCGTCTCTGAACTGTGTCCATGGCAACGGTGTGTTATACAAGCGGTCTGTTATCAAGAAATAACAGACCGCATTCTACATTAGAATTCAACCAAGCCATGTAATAACAAGCTATAATAAGAAAACAACGACGCTATCAACACATTGCTATGATGATGCTGATGATGCAAATGCCCGAAGACAACGGAGGCGGCCTGTGGTATGGGAACGATAGCGCTCCAAACAGTTCTGGGAGATCATGGTTCAGAGACACTTCACGGAAACCCTTTGGTTGAAGCATTGTGTGCGCAAACAGAGCGGAAATACTGGGCGGAAATGAACTAAAACTTCTTCTTCTATGTTTTGTGGCGTGTTGCAACCATAAAATGACCTAAAACTTAATCGCAATTCATTATCTATTCGGCAAATAACGTTTCCATCAGCGTTTATCGCATAAGCCGTATATCGATCAAGATAAAATCCGATGAGACCGAACGTATTTTATTTGAGTCGATATTCATGAAATTCAATCGAATTTTACTGTTTCCATAAGGCATTTTTCATTCGATATCACTTAATTCGGATAAAAACGTGTGGATGGGAACATAGCTTGTGTCACCACAATCCCAACCTCTTAAATCATACCTACTCATATTTAGCTCTATTTTTTTCACAAATTAACTAGTATACATACATTTGCTTTTGATAAATGCTTATTCTATAAATGTTTTTCTCTATCATGCTGTTGAGGAGGCACTGAATACTTCAACTTGTTTTTAATCTCATTTTCTAAATATTAATCAGTTTTAAGTGAATAATTACTTCATTCTAGATGGAAGTGATGGCATCCTGTTTAACGATTAAAGCGATTTAGATCAGATTCATGATGCAAAGAGCTGATATTATTTCCATCTGATTCATTTGGTCTCATTAATAATTTCTTAACCAAGAGACCAGACTAGCATCTGAACCTGTTCATATTACTGTCTGTGTCTACATGACGTAACAAGATTCTAATGACAAGAAATTTGTCCGTTAACATTGAAAATGGAAATGCTATGCTACACAACAAAACCACAGCCAATCAGAAAAATGTGGTTTTATCTGTTTACATGGTCTCTTGATCTCTTTTTTATGACTTGCATGTTGCTTTTCCAAAACACCAAACTTTTCGTTTTATAATATAGGGATTTATCACCTAATTTTTTTTTGAGTTTTTAAAAACTGTTATCTGTATTAATCGATATTACGTATATTGGATATTTCATTGTGCATGCTTATTATTTATATTATTACATTTTAGAATACCTTTGATGCCATCCAAAGCTCACTTTTAAATTTAATAACAGTAATTAAATGTAATTGTTGGAAAATTATAAAATGAATATAATTTTTTTCATACCGCACATTATAATGATGTAATGCTAAATGAATCTAAGTAATTAATCTAAATTAAGTCATCTAAATTAACTTGTATATGAAAAATTATTGCTTTTTAAAATGTATTTGGTCAAAACAGTTTTAGACTTTTTATTATTGGTCACTTGGTTATCTGCTTCTGGTACTTAGGACACATTGCTAAAATGAACATTTATTTATCTTTGTGTCCTTTTGTGGTTTTAATGACTTAGAAAGCAGTCAGATGATAGGAAAATTCTCGGGAAAGTTATTCTTTTGTCCTAGAATTGGATTCGAATCTGTGTTCACAGTTCACACTATTCCGTGAGACAATAGAGGGAGAATGTGTGGTGTGAGGGATCCGAGTATCTGTCCTGTCGGTAAGGCAGCTGTGTGTGACCCCTGTGGTGTCAGTGGTTGCAGGGGGAGCCTCCTGCCTGGCCAGCATGGGCTGATCGGGGCCATCAGCAGAGTTAGGTGGTTGTCATTCAGCTGCTGCCCCTGCTGGGGAGTTTGGCCCATTTTGCATTAACACCCTGCTGAGTTAACGCTTCTGATCGCGCACACTGCTCCTGCCTCCACATCGCAGTACTGCCGTGCTCCGTCGTCATAATTGAGTCATTTATTCTATTTCAGATGTGTCATTGTTTCTCGGGAGTGAGGTGGATGGGCTGAGAGACTAGTATATCGCTGTTTAAACACAGGATAATTGAGTAAAATGTAGGCATGAGTCAAAATAGTTGATTAGTCAGTTGATTGTGAAGTCGACATTAAAGGAGAACTCCGGCGCAAAATGAACCTTTGGTCTAATAAAACATTGGTACCTAGCCACGTTCTCTGAGATTTATTTTCATGATTATCGAATGTAAAAAGTTTTATCTCTAAAAACTGTTTAGCGTATAACGCTAGTAATGGGGGCATTTAATAAGTAAAAAGAAATCGCTAGTTTATACCACTAACAAGGCTCAAAATAGCCCCACACGAACACAGAAACATAATGAGGGTCCCTACATGCAAAACGAAGCATTGAGAACTTTGTAAGTGTACAGACCGTTTAATAAGAAGATAAAGATAAAGACAGTCCACTTCGTATACAGACAGGAGCCATCTTTGGAAAACAGTCTCAACTAATCAAACAGAACTTTGAGGACCTTTTACTTAGCTATATTAGTTAAACTAGTATTAGTTATTTGCTGAAGTAACCTATCGATAATTGTGAAGTTTTATCTGAAATTACTCAAAAAAGAATTTGATCAAATCGCCTATCAATAATCGTGTTTATAATCATGATTTCAATATTGACAATATTGATTTTTGCCATAATCAAGCAGCCTTACCTACATCTTTCTACTTCTCTCTCGCATGTTCAAACGTCATCTATTTCTTATCTGCTTTTGCAGTCACACAGCAGGAGTTTCGGACACTGTCAGAACTTTTTTGGATGCTAAGATCTATTGGTTGTCATGAGCATGAATTTGACCAAAAAAAAAAAGGATGAAAAAATCTTTTACTATTTTCAACATGAGTCTCAGGGGCTAAATCATGGCCAACTGTACAGTGTGCATCGTGCTTAAAGGACAGTACAGTACAGTACTTGTGGTGGAAGACTTTTGGTTGGCCTGACGGGGGTGGGGGTGGAGGGGATTGTACATGCCTCAGGGGACATAAGCCTCACACTCCACTATCAGTGCAGCAAGGTGAAAGAGATGTCCAGCTAATTATACAAGCAGCGCTGAGGCATTCTGCTTGAGTGGCTTTACTCTGATGAGCTGACAGGGAAAAGCCGAGGATGCCTTTTGAACAAAAGGAGGGAAAAAAGAGAAGGAGAAATGAAGAAAAAGGAGAGATGAATGTCTTTGGTCATGAAGTGTAATCCCACGCTTGCTTTTATCAGCCTTTCTCTGCTGCACCTGAAATGTTGCCCGCTGCTTGTGCGCTAAGCCTTAGCATAGCAAAGAGGAGAAGCCTGCGAAATTTCAGCTTCCATAGTTTTTTTTCCTTTTGCCTCCCTACCTTTGTTGTGTGACTACGATGCAGAATTATTCAAATCCCTGCATCGTTTTTTTTTTTTTTTTTGTGTGGTGGTGGTGGGTGCAAATGAAAGCAGCCTTGGCGCGGATGCCCTGGGGACCAGCGGGGCGTGAGGAGAGCGCTGATTCAGACTACACAGTGCCACCTTGAAGCCGTACTGTTTGTCCTACCCGGGCACTAGGCTGTTCACACGGCTCTGAGCGGGAAGCCCTGAAGACTGGGCGGAAAGCAAAAGCTTAGCCCTTTAAACGTGTCTTACTTTTACTCCAGTGGCTGAGAAATGCTTCATGTTTGACAGGTTACACTAAGAAGAGGTACTGTAATATGACCATGCATTAATTTCACACTTTGTCTAGTTGCCTTAAACATTGAATTTGAGTATAGCAATAAAAGTATAGCTTACTTTGTGTTAAAGAAATGGTTCACCCAAGAATTAAACGTATGTCTTCTTTTACTTACCTTCATGTTGTTCCAAACTAGGGTTGGGTATCATTTGACTTTTAGCGATTCCGATTCTGCTAATCGATTCGGAATATTATCGATTCCAGTTTCGCTTCCAATAAGGTAAAAAAAGTTTTAGATCAAACCTATTATAGCCTAGGCCTATATACAGAGCTAAAATCAGCAGCCTAAAAAACACGTACAGTGGAAATTTTGCCTATGGTTTTAACAAAAATACCCCAGCAACAACAACTAGACTAACTAATATAAATTTCAAACATTATTAAAGACAAGAAAACAGTCAGTAATAAAATAAGAACAAATAAACAAATGAGCAATAACATAAATAAATAAATACAACTAAAAGATCAGGTACAGTATTTTAAATCAAATGTTATCAAATTTAAAATAACACTGCATAGTTTTCTTTAAATATAGATTCATTCTTTAATACATTTAAAAAAGTATTTCAGTCAAGATCAGCGAGGCATTTTCTTTTTTTTAGTTCTTTGATTATAACATTAATGAAAGATGGCAGCAGGTTTATTAGACTGCTGTCATTTTAAAAGCAAATGCACAGATCCAATACACTGTTACACATGTATTTTCTTTTTACGTTCATTTAAGATATAAATGACTGTGTTTACGAGGATTTTTTTTTTTACATACATTTGTGTGCATAAAAATTAAAACAGAAAAAAAATAAAATGGGAAAAAATGGAATTTAGGAAAAAAAATAAAACGGATTTCATTGGGCCCTATGGACCCCATCCCATTGACTTACCCTAGTTGTCCGTACAATGTAAGTCAATGGGATGGGGTCCATAGGGCCCAATGAAATCCGTTTTATTTTTTTCCTAAATTCCATTTTTTCCCATTTTAATTTTTTTCTGTTTGAATTTTTATTGGTTAAATAAAATTTTAGCAATCAAAAAGCATTTCTAATTAATTGAAATCATGAAACTTATACAATTTAACAACAATTTATTAATAGTTTAACAGAAATTACATGTTTAGGGCCCTATGAAATACCTTTTATTTTTTTTCTCAAATTCTGTTTTATTTTTTACTCAATTCTGTTTTCTTTTTAAGCTGGATTCCATTTTAGTGGTTTAATTCTATTTTAATAATCAAAAAGCATATGTCTAATTAATTTAATTCGTAAAAACAACAATGTATTAATTTAAAAATAAAATTTTATTTCTAAGAAAAGTTTCTTTTTAATTTCAGAAATTTTGTGTTGTGTATTTTAATTTTTCTAGCAATCAAATGAAGGCATAAAACATTAATTTAATTTATCTTTTAATCATATGAAATTAAACAAACTTTTATTAAAAAAATAGTTTTAATAATTATAATTATTGTATAATTACATTGAGACGTAGCTAAATTCTACTGTATAACAGTAATGTATTTCTGTCACAATTTCAAGTTAAACCCAACTTTTATGTTGATGGGTTGCCGTGAAGTCCTTTGTATGATGATAGTTTTTCTCAAATGAAACGGTAAAATGCTCATGAAGTGACTCTCGGATCGGCTCTGGAGAGGAAGTTCATATTCATGTCCTCATATAGTGAGGCGGCAGAGGCTGAAAACACCACAAGCATCACGCATGCTTCAGTGTGTCTGCCATTCATTCACACAGACACGCAGAATATGCATGATTCATATTTAAATAGACTTTTTGCGGTTTAATATTCACAAACACCAGTTTATATTGCGATTTGATATAAGTACGTACTCACCTGCTTTTTTTTTTTTTTTACAAATTCTGTGAAATTCCGCGTTATACAGTAAATTATGTTTTTATGACTGGATTCTCCGTCCGCGTTTTCCACATAGCGGAAATCATATGGGCCTAGGTCAACAAAAAAAAGAAGAAGAAAAAAAGAAAGATGTTGACATTTTTCTATATACATATTGTTAAAAAGTTTGTGGACAGTAAGCTTTTTTATGTTTTTGAAAGAAGTCTCTTTTGTTTAATGAAATGAATGAATATTTATGTTTGAATATGTTTTAAAATGTAATTTTTTTTTAATTTAAAATAGAGATCACTATTCACGATTCTTCCATGATTAAAATAACATGTAATTTACTAGAGGTTTTGACAAAATGTTAATTGCTGCAGTCTATTTTAAAATGTTTGAATGAATCCCTTGTATGAATGATTCAATGACAAATATATTTTTAAACAGTCACTTGTCGCCAACTACTGGTGTAACAATGTAATCGATACAATCGTTATTTGAAACTTCAAGTTACTTTCGAAAGGTTATTATACTCTATTTTGATCGCCATAGTAGACATACATGTTTATGTCTGATCTATAAACTTTTATCCCAGTACTTTTGTGATATTTTGAATTATTGTAACAGAAATAATGATACTGTGTGGTTGGAAAAAAAAAACAGTTTGTGAAGCTTTTTCCGAGGTGATCATACTTGTCAAAGGTTTAATTGACATAGCAGAATCGTTGTCATTTAGGAATAAGTTTGCATCAGTGTTTGAATCGAGATCACAGTCTTTTAACGATTAATTGTGCAGCTTTAATTTTTCTCTTTAAATTCCATCTCTGGTGATCCAATCCAACATTATTGATCTGATCACTGGACACAGTTTTCATCTGTATTTAGCACTGTCCACTTAGGGTTAGATCACCTGAAACGGATCTTAATAACAGGTGTAAACAGGGTTTTTGAGGTGCTCTGGGGGCTTGATAATCACTTGGGCTTGCTCAGCACGCACTAGCAGTCAGATTTTATCTTGGCCCTTTTGTCTCACCGTATCAGGAAACAGAGCGTGAACGTGCTTGGACAGCCAGGACCAGATGATCAGGTCAAAAGGGCCTTGGATCACCAGATTGGAAGCTTCTGGGCCAATGTGAACCCTTCGTTCTTTGAACACCTTGAACTTCTTCAACCCCGCTGTCATGACAATGAATACTACATCCCACCAGCATCATACTACCTCAGTCCAGGCTGTGAAACAATAGGGCTGCCCATTGCCGGAGGCTGGGAGGGGGTTTGGTATCTCTGAGGTTATCTCCCAGTCTCATCGGCCCTTCAGTGTAATTATGCATAATTGCCACGCCACATGGAGTGCAAATGTAGCGGATGTGAATATGCCTGATGAAAAGATATACGCTTTTATGGTGAAAGTCCGTCTCATCCAAAAAATCGCCTTTTGACTTTGACTTGAGTTTGCCCTGTGCAGTCATTAAAGGCCAATGACGTTTGAGGAGGCAGACCATGGCGATGGGTCATTAAATGCAAGACTGTTCTCTCTTGTCAGCCCTCTAGCTACTGGCTGGGTTGCATATGGCCATGTCACAGACCTTTCTCTGAATATCTGGCCTGGACAGGGGCCAGTCTTAATGGCCGGGTAAAGGAGCAGCAAATAGCAGGAGTTGACAGTGGAAAGCCTTGGGAGGGGGAAACGGAAGGGAAGAAAGAGTGTGAGAAGTGGCCTGGAGTAGGACGTGTGTAATGGCACAAGACTGTCCTTTCTGGCCAGACATAGTGCTCTCCAGTAATTAGACAGGAAGCCGATGTCACCCGCCACCTCTTGTGTGGTGGAGATGAAAGAAGGGGGCCACGGTGGCTGCTCTTTTCCCTTGTATCAACCGAAGAGGACAAAAGCGACGGCTACCTCATTTACATTTGAGGGCGCTGAATCCTTCATAAGGCACAGTATTTCTCCTACAAGCACTGCTTGCAAGTCAGTTAGTGGCATGTATTGTATAGCTTCATGACTTTTTATTTTTTCTACTTACATTTATATACAGGTATATATGTATGTATGTGTGTATATATATAAATATATATATAATATGTATTTTACTGTATATTATTATATTCCAAATGTTGGGGTCAGTAAGATTTCGTTTTAAAAATATTTTAAAACAAAGAAGTATATAATGCTTGATAAAACTGCATTTATTTAATAAAAATTACAGTAAAAACAGTAATATTGTGAAATATTACAATTTAAAGTAACAATTTTTTTATTTGAATAATATGTAGGTATTATATATATTTGTGAAAACCATATTCATATATTCTTTCAGAACTCTGATGAATAGAAAGTTCAAAATAACAGCATCTATTTGAAATAGAAATCTTTTGCAATGATGAAGTTTTTATAATCTTTTTATTCATTCTTGCTGAATAAAATAATCAATTTCTTTCGAAGCCAAGACAAAAATCCCACACTGGCCTCAAACTCTTTAATAGTAGTGCACAAATCACCATGGGTTTGATATTAACTTATGCTTTTGTCTATTTTTATTTTAAAATTTTTTTTTTGAAGGCCAGCCTTTTTTATATGTCGTTGCATCCACATTCGAAAAGGAAACTGTGCTCTCAAGCAATGCTATATGCTCTCTAAATGTTCAAGATGGCAGTGGCATTAGTCATAATTCTAGTTCTCCAACCTGTCCAGTTCACCTGATGGCTCTCAACATTCTGAGCGTACCAGAGCCACCACACCTCGAGATCACTAAAGAGCACTTATGGAAAAGAAAAATGACCTCACTATTAATTTCAAAGTGTAGAGGTCAACAGCAATTCCGCCCACTTTTCCAAAGCTGGCTTGCCAGACAGGGTCCCTTCACTGGACTTGTAGGTCCTTTCCTCGCCCTGCAAGTTACTGGCCCTCACTGTCACTCTCCATGCATGTCAGGGGCTTATATCCATTCTCTACTCATGCACTTACTCTCTCCTCCAGGCCTCTCCGAGCCACGACTGCCAGAATTAGGGAGCAATTAATGTCAGCGCTGATGGTAGTGGTTATGTTAAACTGACTTCTGTCTTCAGAATTTAAGCACATTCACTCCATTATTCATTAACTGTAAGGGTTGAAATTACTGTCAGATGAAGAAATCAGTGTCAGGTAGAAATGGTGGGGCTGTCCGGATAGTGACTCAGTCTGGGCTGCGTTTCCCAGACTGCCCTTGTCAGGTTCTCGCAGTGGCCGTTAATGGCCCTTGTGACTCTTGCAGGAATTGTGGGTATTTGAACAAATAAACTGGAACTATAATACTCCTCGCATGAAAAAAAAAAAAAAAAAAAAAAGAAAGCAAGGAATTTCAGTTATTCTTATTTAACTCTTCAATTATTATGTAATTAATGTCGGAATTTTGTACTGCATTTATATGCGGTGTCATATTCTAAGCTTTAAGAATTATTCGGGTGTGATGAAATGGACGCAGCACAGTTCGGGAAAGATTACAAGGCAGGGACTTGCTCTCAAATCTACATGCATTGTTGGCGTCGTCATATCCAGCTCAGAGCTCATTCAGATACATTCCATTACAAAATGGTTTGGATGTCAGCAGCTCAAAGTCCTATGGGTATAGTTTGGCTGGAGTTGCGTCTACCATGCAGACAATAATGTGGCCAAATTTTAGTGTTGGTTTTACAGAAAAAAATGGAAGAAAGGAAAAGGGAAAATGGATTTAATTAGTCGCAGATAAAACAAAGCACCAAACCATTTTGGTTTTCCATTTTATTCTCTCTTATTTCAATATCTCAACCCCCCCCCTCCCCCTCCCTGTCTTTCTTTTCTGTGGCACGACTGGGGAGAATGTTGGTCTCACACGTTTTTGCGGCTGACCAAGGCCAAGCTGGTAACACAGAGAGCGTGAGGCACGAGCCAACAGTTTCAGGCAAATCATAAAAGCAATCCATTAGAAAAAAAGAAAAAAACCAAGAAGACTATTGAGTGGAGCGGAGCTGGAAGCCACTCATTAAGGTGAAATGTGCCAAGGTCTGCACTCACAAAGGACTCTAATGCGCACATCGCCAGATCCTTTTTGTGCGGGTGTGATGTCATTCATTGTGATGCAGAACCAAGAGAGCGCGCCACACACAAGTGACAAGCCCTATATGAGTTTTATATCCTTATAAAAATCTCTCTCTCTCCCATTCCCTTGCTTTGTTTCTTTGCCTGTCTCTTTGTCTCTCTCTCACTCTCACAAACGCTACACACACTTTCACACACTCTTTTCACTCCTCTCGATGTAATTCTTCCAGATTACTACAGCAGGGGGCAGTCTGGCATCCGCACGGATCCCTGGCACTGGCACTGGCACTGGCTCATTGGCTTCCTGAGATGCCTGTTAGCGTTCCTGTGTGTGTGTTTGAGGGTGTATATGTGTGTGTGTTTCTGTATTCTTGCTGCTGTATGGGTGTTTCTGAGCAAAGGGCAGGAAGAGGCCACTCCAGCCATACTTCTATACTCCTTACCTTTCCTAAAAAAAGCCTTGAGATCAGCGAAGAGATGTACTTTGCGTTATCTAGAGAGAGACGTAACCAATAGTAACCTAATTAAGCAAAATTTGGTAATGTAAGTGTTGGTAATTTAAGTGTTCTCGTGCTAGGGGTTTATTTCAAAATATGTACTGTCAATGTAAGACTTTAATTTATAGTAATTCATTAAATAAATACGTAATTTGATAAATATTCATTAAATAAATACGTATTTTGCTACCATTTGAGTTCAAGCTTGAAGTACATCATTCAAGCTTTTGTGAGTCGTCTGACTTTTAAAGTCATTTTTTGTAATGCATATTCAATGCCACAATTATTTATAAATAATTTATATGCATTATATATATATATAATATTTATTTTTAGTTTAATTATATTTATATTATTTATTCATTTTATATTATTTTTGATATTTATATATAAAAACTTTTAAAGTCACATTCGTAGTGCATATTCAATGCTTTTGTCTGCCAAAATAATTGAATGTATTTATTTATCTTTATATTCAGATGTAGTTAATTGTTATCAATGTCTTCTCAGGTCGTTTCAAACCCGTAAGACCATTCATCTTCGAAACAAATTTCGAGATTAAGCGATTTCTGTTCCTCCATTGACAGTCCATGCAATGACCACTTTGTAATTGCAAAAAGTTCATAAAGAGAATGTAAAACTAACCCATATGAATTGAGCGGTTCAGTCCAAATTTTCTGAAACATTGATCAGTGAACATAAACAGAAGCTCAACCATGCTTGCTTGATGAGCAAGAACAAATCTCTTGCGAAAGCTCAAATGTGCTGCGTAACACACGAGAATGAACCTCATCGGTTCTCACACGTCAAGCAAACATGCTTGAGCTTCCATTTACCATATCTGATGTGTGTGTTAATAAATGTTTATATGTGATTAAAAGCCTAAATTCAATCTGTTCATAATATAAAGTGATTGTGTCTCTACAGAAAATTTGACTAATCCACTCAATTCATATAGATTAGTTTTACGATCTCTTTATGAAGCGTCAAAGTGGTAGTTGTGTGGACTGGCAATGGAGGGACTGAAATCTCTCAGATTTCATTTAAAATATCTTCATTTGTGTTTTGAAGATGAACAAAAGTCTTACAGGTTTAGAACGACATGAGGGTGAGGTTGAAAAACATGAGTTTTTTGGGGGGGTGAACTAACCCTTTAATTAATTGACACATCATGAAATTAATTCAGTTTTTTTTTTATTGATGTAAAGTTTTTTACAAGTGTTTTAATAGGAAATAATGTTAATAAATTCCGTTCAGGATTTTCAAAATGGAAACCCCTAAATACTGTAGGTCAAATTCAGGTTTTGTAATTCATTTGTATGAGTTAACTTGTTATGAGTTCCAAGTCTCATCTTCTGTTGCTTGCTGTAGTCATGTTAAACGGTGGGCGTATCTTGCATTCACTCACCTGTAATAACCTCTTCAACAAAGCTTTTTTATTTTCTTGTATGACTCATATTGAAGCAATGGATGATGTTAATATACTAATCAGCCCTAGTTCACCTATCATGGGTTATGTTCAGTGCTGACAGCAGTTTAATGCAGGCATTACACACACACACACACGGATCTGGTGGAGGCTGCGTGTGTGCTCTTAGTAACTGTGTCAGTGGAGCTCACAGCAGTCAAAGGCCAGATAAAATGCTGTAACCTCATCATTACAAACCATATTCTCTTTAAAAGTCCTCCTTTTTTATATCAAATCATGAATATTTCATGCTGTGATATCTGGGCCAATTAGGTGTCATATCCTCTGTCTGAGAGTTCTTTATCTTTTTCTATTTTATTCTCATCTCTGCCTGCCAGTAGGTGTATTTAAGAGGCAAGTGTCTCACTCAGTATGTAAAAACACAAAATGAGCAGAAAATAACACAAAATGTTCTGCTCTGTAGAGGGTGTTTTAAGGTGATTTTGGCATGTCATTATAGAAAAATATGAACTTGGAAAAGGGCTCCCACCTAGAAGTTAAGCTGCTAAAGTGGCGTCGTAAGGTTGAAGTCGGGTATCAGGTCACAAAAAAACAATTATTAATGTTACACAGAAGTATAAGGAAATATGGGATGAAGGAAGCCTGTGTAATGCTACTGAGTCAAGTCCGAGTCCAAAAAGGGCAGAGTCCGAGTCCATATAAATATTACTGTATGTCTTTTAGTCAATATCTTCGGCTTGTTTTAACCGTATATATATATTTTTTATTTCACATAATCTCATTAATAGTATCCTGCTGGATTGTAAATTGTATCACATATAATGTTGTATTGTGTCATATTTCTGAGTGAAGAACCTTTTCTAATGTGAAAGCTAGAGTGGGACTTGACTGAATCCATCGATATAAATTCGACTGGTAACCAGGTTACTTTGGTGAATGGGAACAGCGTATTGGGATCTGAAAAGACGAAAATGCTTCTGTTTTCTCTGTTTTTTGGCTGTGCGTTGTTTTATATGACAGGTGGTTTGCTATAGACCTTAGTCAAGGTAGATGCCATATTGAATTTTACGTGGATGACTGTAAAGGACAAACCTGGAGTCCTTACAATACCTTTATGTGTATAAAGGATCAAAATAGCGTTCAAAACTCACAACTTTCAAAACCGTTTTATGGAATTTTTGTCTACTGAAATGTTTTTGGAAAGATGTTTTATTAGCTGAACCATTGTACAATCCATTGAACACACTGTACTTATATCCCTATACAGCCTCGTTTCGTTTTCATTTGTGTCCAAAAAATAAATGTTTATTTGACAATAGCATTTTTATGTATTTATGGTGCACGTTACATTATTGCCAGTTTATTGTAATGGTCCATGTTTTCAAATGGATGAATATGTTGTTAGGGCTCCGCTCCGCCTCGCTACATATAGACCACACCTGCATAAACAATATTTCCATATGTAAATTTATCATAGTAAAAATGGCAATAATCAGTATGTAAATAGAATACATAAAAAGAAAAATAATTGTTATTTTCATTATCACAGCTAAAACTAAAGCCTGATGTGAGTACAAACTTGTAAACCGTTATTTAGCAATAGGACAAATAAATAAAATAGATCAAAGATACACATGAAATGAAACATAAATACTACAGGCAAAGTAATTGAATGTAAAAAAAGTAACAAAAAACAAAACAAAAACCCCGCTGTATATTCTACACTGTGTTAATATGCATTGATTCTTATTAAAGCTACTTTAAAGCTACTTATTAAAGCTATACAATAATGACAGCAGCAGGTAGGCTATATTAGGCTGCTGTCACTTTGAGATCTTTTGACCCAGGAATGCGTCTAATGCCTGGTTTAGATTACACGATTTTTTTGTCTGTTACATAGTCACTGTGTCAGATTATGCGATTTTGACTCCTAAAATCTGGTCGTGTCGTGGACAAGAAAACATGTCAGACTACACGTTGCTTCCTGACCAGTCATCGCGTGCCGTCTTTAACGACGCGCGTGATGTCATCGAGAAAGCGAAAGTAGCGAGTGACTTCCGGAAACGAACGTAAACAAACAATGGATGAAGCGGGGAGTGTTGGCTGTCCTGTGTTCAGAAAAACGTAACAAAAAAGAAAGAAAACCCGACAATGGACACGTTCCTGGATTGCTCGAAGAGGACAGTATGGGCTGTCAATCCTTCAAAGAGAACTTGAGGTAAAATATTGTTTTCTGTTACTGTTGCCACAGCTCCACGAACCTTTCCTCCATGTCATAACTCCACCTAGTAGCACCATCTCTCTTTCGTTTCGCCATTTTTGAAATTTGTGTATGGAAAAGCTTCTGTGCTCCTATTGGTAAACCTCATGTGACAGAACCCTTCGTGGACGACCGTTAAAAAAATTAAACATGCTAGTCTTTTTGTCGTGATGTCGTGAAGCATCGCAGACGCGACGTAGGTTGTCGTCCACTATGACACACTATACGAGATGATACGATCGAATCTTGCGTCCCGACGCCCGTTGTCGTTTGCGAATCCCCACGACACCCTACGTCAAACGGATCGTGCCAAAATCGGGCTAAAATTGTGTAATCTGAACCAGGCATAACTCTGTAAAATCAGGACGTTCGACAGTTCTAATACATTGAGACCGATTACCCCCTCCCCCCATACCCCCAGAGAGCTTGTAAGGACCGAATTCAGTTATCTTTCACGTTTTATTGCGCTTGAACAATTTAAAATGACTTGAACGTTTAAACTGGTAAGAGTTAAAGGTGCCCTATGTAAAAATTTAGGTAAAATTATCCAAAAAATGAGCTACACGCATCAAAAGAATGAGAAGAAATAAGTGCAATGATGTCATTAAAAAATTGACAAGTTATAGTGCTGCCGAGATATAAACCTAAATTAGCATGCTAAATTACTAGCGCCGGCCCGACTGGTGTCGTAATACCAGTTTCGGCCATGGTAGGCGGTATGCGCGGGCAACATACATAACCACCAGCCAAACTCCAATACACGAATAACTCGCACGGCTTGTGGGCGTACTTGAACCTGATGTCAATCGTGTCTATATGAGACCGGCCTTTATAATTTAGTGTTGAGATGTTGTTCATTGAGTCTCTAATCTCTAAAAATCTCCAAATGAACTGCGGTCTTACTATCGTGTCAATTGATTTGATTAATATGCGCGAGGGAGAGAGAGAGCAGGAGGACTGCGCTCGTGTTGTTTGAAGACGTGAGAGTGCGCGCGCGCGGCCGGGGCGCTCTCTCTCTCTGCTCGTTATAAGCCCTGTCAAGCGCAGCAGTCATTATATTCTACATCACTCACCGATCAAAATAGGCTTTGGCGGGACAAAGCGGACGATTTGACGGTTTTAGAAGATAAACAACCCGAAACTAAAAAACAGACTAGAGTAGGCCAACTTTCTGGAGGTATACTGCCCCCATCTGGTATGGAATATGTGGAGTATGAATTTATTTTTTGGCAGACATTCCATATGGCACCTTTAAAGACAAATGGAAATGATGACGATGCAGTACACAATCAGGCCAGAGACATTTCCATCAGCTGAGCGAATTTCACCGACCGCGCTGGACTTTTTTTTGTCAGAGTAAATATGCATCTGAATCTGTGACAAGTGCAAGTCCATTAAAAGTTGGACTTGAGTCTGAGCTCGAGTACCTCAACTCTATATTATTATTTTTTTTGGCTATATTATATCATGCTATAATAAGCAAGGGTTTGGAGAATGGAGCACTTTAGTTTACTTTATAACTGGGCAAACTAAACTAGCTATTTGTCCAGTGTGTTTTATCTGCTTTTGTAAAATATAGATTAATTGTTGAGGCAGAGCACACTTTTTTTATTTATTTTTTATCAAACCATATGAAACCAGCACAAATTTGAGACCAAAATATGTGGATGCTCTGTTAATAATGCTTTGTGTATCTAATAACCATTTTTAATCATTTTGCAAGTTTGATACTTCCTCGTTTGATTTTAGCTTACAATTTGAAAAGTGCTTTTAAAAGTCAGTGTCATTCTTTCTATTGTTGTTATTATACTGATGTCATGGCCCTGCATTAGAAATATGTGAGGTAAACTGTGAGAACTGTATGTTTAAACAATAACACCTGATATATAGTCTTGACGTGTTTTAAGGAAGTGCAGACAGTTTAACCGCTGTGGTGTTAATCAGCTTCCTGTACTATGCTGTAACAGTAGCTCATTAGGCTGGTAACATTGATATGTACTAACAGATCAAAACAAATTATTCAAAGTGTTGCATCTATGGAAGTTCTTTCCTCTGGTGGGAAATTTAATCCAGGGAGCCGCTTGACATTATTTAGAAGCAATTATTTTAGAAAGCCGCATAAATACCTCTAATTTACTGCTGAAGGAGGTGTGTTTTTATTGTAAATACACTCCTAAATGATCTCTTTTTTTAAATTGCGCAAGTGACGGCCTTTAAACATTTGCAAGTCTAGAAGGACCAAAAGAGTTTATGTCTTGTGACGCAAGCTAAAAGGGTCATAGCTCTGAAATATAGTCAAATACTCAAGTGTTGTTTACAAAGTGATTCATTTTCTGTGCTTATTTTGAGAGAGTCTGTGGTCAGGCAAAGATTTGAAAACCTTATAATAAATTCCTTGATTGTAAAATTTTGCTGCATGATTGAAAGATACACATGAAATACACACTGTATATTTATAAATATTTTGGTCAAACTTTACAATATGGTTCCATTTGTTAACAAAAAAATACTTCTAAAACATGTATTAATCTTAGTTAATGTAAATTTACTAATACATTATTTAAATCAGAATCTGTTAATATTTAATGGACCTGAACCGTTGTGTTTTTATTAACTACGTTAACAAAGAGACTGACAAACAAACAAAGATAAATACTGTAACAAATGCATTGCTCATTGTTAGTTAATGCTAGTTAATGCACTAACTAATGTTTACTAATGGGGCCTTGTTGTATATTGTTACCAAGATTTCTTGAAAGTATCATGCAAGCCTAAATACGTTAAAATATGACTGCAGGGGTTGAGATGTTTTTATAAAAATATATGCAATCATATATTCTTCTCAGCTGGTACATATGCATATATACACACATAGGGATTTCTATTCCAACAAATGAACACACATATACATTATGTGTGTGTGTGGCTTTCCGGATGTTAACAGTCAGTGACAGAGGTGGCAGATCTAGGTACTAGACTCAATGCACGGCTCCACAGCGAACGCCCCACCACCTAGGCCCGCTCTGGAAACTGGATCAGGGGAAAGTGTCACGTTTAATTATGCTCCTTGCTTCAGCTCAGCGTGGAACCATCTGCCACTGCGAAATATGACTTTAATAAAGAGAGAATTTTCCAGTGCATAATTTAGTGGTAATGGCCGGACAGTTATGTTACAGTCATACATTAATGCGTGTGAAATGCACGCTGAGACAGAGGCAGAGAGGTTTGGAAGGGCTTTCGGTGATGTACTGTGACATCTCACAAACACTGAGATATCATAACATCATTTTGTTGGTGATCAGGCACCTTGGTGATTTTACTTATTGTATTCGAATACAGAGTTCAGTGCCATAAAATTTTATTTTAAGAGGATTTTAAAGGAATTTCAATTATAATTCAAACTGTTTTTTATTCACTATAATTGTCATTAATAAATGGCAATGTTAAATACAACAATATTTCTGTTTTTTAATCCCCAACAATCACCATTAACCACCACCTTTAAAGTGGTCTGTATGATTTTTGTGACGTATTTCAAATGTTCTGAAGCCATACAATAGTTTTAAAAATTACTTCGTTATACACGCATAAAATGTTCCCCTACGTTTCAGCTTTCAAATCAAATATGGTGTGACATTTAGTGACGAGACTTTTTGTTGTCTTTGACATCCAGCCGGCATCATAGCCACAATATTTCATTTATTTTGATGAGATTGGCACACAAAGACATCGTATGGCTTTCGAAGACTTGAAATATAGTGCACAAGTCAGATGGACTTCTTTAATGGTGTTTCTTTGTGGAGATTTACATTTGTGGTCACTATGAACGATGCATAATTCAAAAATTACAAAAATTCTACGTTTGGCACAACATGAGGGTACGTAACCAAATTTTCATTCTCTGGGTGAACTATTCCCTAAACTATGCTTTAGAAATGGGATGCGACTAATGTTCTACCTGTTTTTTTTTTTAAAACAAAAAGCCTTAACAATCTGTCTGATTAGTGCTATTACCTTGGACAATTTGAAGAGATGAATAAATTTAGTTTCTTCAGTCATGTTTTTCATTTATTACAGACAGTTCCTGGGCCAGATTTGGTTTATTTAAACCTCACGTGAATAGCACTGATTCCTCAATCAGAACCCCTGCTCTCGACGACTTTCTCAATGCCGAACTCAGCCCCCTCCCCCCACCCCAAAGCCACCCCTGTCTCCGAGCTCCTGTGCCACACCAATGCCTTTACATATTTCACATATCCCTTTTATTGCAAATTATTGAGGTTTTTTATTGCTATTCATAAAAAAAAGCATATTTCCCTTTATCTGCAATTTACGGTGAAGCTTTTGGCGCAATTTCCGATACTCGAGTTTTATTTCCTGACATTAGCGTGCTATTTTGTGGGAATGAAGGAATTTTTTTCGCCCGCTATTCACTTGACTGCAAGGACCTTTCAGCTGACGTTGGGGGCGGAGGGACACATACACAAAGACCAACAGCTGCAGCCACTCCGCGCTCCCGGTACCCCCCTGTCAGATTCGGGGCCTCGGAGCATCGGTAGCCCGGCTCGCTGAAGTGCACGTTTCCAGGCAGTGCAGTCATGTCATTCACAAGCGAACAATGCTCCTTATTAGTCTCTCTCCGTCACAGATTTGTCACCACCGTGGTGATGTAGGATGTCTATTGATTAGGCACAAGCACTGGAAATTGTGCTGTTTGTCAGGAATGCGTTGTGTTTGTCTTGTGGTGTGTTTTCGTAGTGAATTTGCATATAAATGAAACCATATACTAATGTATGCATGTAGACATGATCTATATATAAAAGCAAGCTAGCATGTGGAAACGCACACGCAATCAGGATGTGTCACGAACAGGAAGACAACACATTGTTATTGAAGGTGTGAAAGCATGTGAGAAACAATGTGTCATGTGATCCCATTTTCAGACTTAACAACGTCTCTCTTTGTTTGGGAAAACACTTTAGTTGGTTCACACATCAAGTTTCAAAGGCAAAAAACCTTCTTGTAAGGTTTTTAGCGACAAAATCAATCTTGTAAGATTTCCCAGTTCAAAATGATTTTCACCCCTACTCAGAAAAATAACACAAGATGCACGCAAGTGTAACACTAATGACATTGCAAAATCAGACAGTTCACATATAGTTTGTATCACGCTTTTCATGGTGGATCTCAATGTAAAGCTTTTTTCAAAGCAGATTTACAGAGCGCCTTAATGCCCCCCCGTGAGCAAGCCAAAGGCGACACATGCAGTACGGTTAGAATTGCTACTGCAGTACTCAAATACTGATGTTGTAAGTGAGCTACTGTATTTCGCAGTATGTTTGTTGTACATTTGATATATTTTGCTACTTTTTATTTATAGATTTCAGAGAGGAAATACAGAGAGAGAGAAGAGATTGCTTAATGTCCTCTTTTTATATTTTACCTGCAATTTTATCTGCAATTTGGTAACATCACCAAGACTATGGTGGTGCGTAAAAAAAAAAAAAAAAAAAAAAAATGTTTTTAGATGATCATCATCTTTCGTAGAATCTCAAATCAGCAAATCTAAAAAAACAAAAACAAAAAAACAAAACAGCTATGGCATATTTGATATGATATGGTTATTTTGTAAGATTTTCTCTGTGTTATGACAGTTCAATAGATGGAGCTGAAAACCATCCTGTAGTATCGGTATTCATTCGTTCAATGAAGTGAATGCTAGATTTGTCAATATTTATGATGAACGTTTGACATATTATTTTTGTATTAAATTGTATTTTGTATTAAACTGTTGACCCATATCGAGTAATATTGAGTGAAAAGAAAACACATTTTCTGAGAAAATAAAGCAGGGGATGCACCTAAACAAAAGTGAATACCTCTGAACATGTTGAAAAGATTAATTCTAAACAGTTACTTGCCTTATTTTTCATTACTTGCATTCGTTTATTCACTTTTTAATCTGTTTTGTCCTATTACTCGAAAACCGGTGTCATTAGTGTGTGCTCAGACTAGTGCTTTAAGATATTAAACGTGATCCAAGATAAGAACATTTTACCTTTCAGTTTTACAGGGTCTGTTAGGTGAACAGCAATCAAGTTTTTGTAAAATCAAAGTATTGTCATAAAGACCTGAATATGACGGCGTGGCTTTGAACACCACACGCCAATCAGATTGCTCCGAGACTGATCAGAATCCACCTGACATCGGTTTCGGTGTAATTATCAATGCGGGTAAATGGCATCTCACCTGATGATAAAAACGGATACAGATATGCCGCCGGCTTTCCTTATGATTCACTTTAAGTCCCTGATTCACTTCAGCCTGTCCTGTGGGCATGTTCAAACAGGCGTTCTCAAATCTCTATCCCTGTGGGGTCGGTTCTCTCTCTCCTTGCCCCTCTGCCCCCTAGCCAGCATCCCCGTAGCACCAGGGAAAGTATCGCTTTAGCTTAACTGATGAAAGCGGTGCCCCCCATCTCATAGCATTAACTTGTTTATCTTTAGCAGAAGCCAAAAAAAAACGAAAAAAAAAAACTTTCAAGCTCCATTGCTCATTCTGTGTGAGAGAGATAGACGAAGAGACATGCGAAAACAAAAGGCAGCCACTGAAATTTGCATGGTGCTCAATTATACATTAGCGAACATCACTTGGCAATCTGTTCATATCAATTTAATTGGATTTTAATACTGCCTCTGATCTTGTTTTCTAATTAACAGCAGCGGCTGGCAATAAAGCAGAACCATGCACCCAGCAACACCTTTGATCCTGGCCATATGGAGTTCCTTAGAGCTCATTGGAGAAAAAAAAAATCAGTCACCTAAATATGAGCCCATGACAAGCCCAGTGGAAAGCGGGTGGGGGCGGATCAGGGCAAAAGCGGGTGCCCGGGAGTGAGGCGGCGTGTCAGGCTGAAGGCGAGATAAGTGTGACCCCCAGATGGCCGGATATCACTCCTGCTAACGCTTTCATTGATTAATTTCTCTCCTGATTGGTTGTGATTACTGATAAATAAAACATGATCTCTGAATCTGATGCAAATCAGCTCCTGAGCTTTAGGGAAATGTTGATTGCTTTTTCAAATCTGTTTATTTCCACCCTTGTTGCCCTTAACTTTGTATTTGACGTGGGACTTTGAGAGCGTGTTTTCATCTTTCGCTTTCATGCTGGAAGAGTGGGGATTTAAACCCTCAAAGACGGCGCGGATAGCGACGGGAAAAGTTCAATGTTTTGACCATCGGTTCTGGGGGAAATCAAACATTTTGGCCACTGGAGGAATGTCTGCCGCATTGTAAACACGGCTGGCTAATGCTTGATGTTTGATAATGCGCAACAACAACATTTGCAAGAGTTTTCCGATCGTTTCTGTTGTAATGTAATTAATGGTATGAAAAGATTTAAGTTTTATTTTTGTATGTGTGTGTGGTTATTTATTATTTGGTTACTTATTTATGTTCTTCGTCTAGTCGCGAGGATGCTGGACTGCCTTGAAAACTCCTAAATAATGCATAAACGATATAGATTAAAAACAGTTTAAATCTCTAAAACCGATTTCTTGCTAAAATATAATTTTCACTGCCAGACAGAGTCTTATTCTGTCTTCATTATAAGCCGCACAACAAATCTGACGATCCCACAGTCTAATGATACAATGCTTCATATTAACATGCTATCAGAATTCATTTACCGCACTCCATCCAAAACATTTTGACAAGCCTCATCTAGATATTCTGTCATATTCCAAGCAGCGCCACCTAACGATCCTCAAGCGCTGCCAATATTCCCTGATGAAGAGAGACAGGGGGAAACGGTTAGGCCCCACCTCACCATTTAGATTCCTAATTGTTATTAATGCTCCTGATCAAAACATACTGATCCAGCAGTGTGTGTGATGGAAAAAAAGGATGCCAATGCTGCAGTCTCTGTTTTTTTCTTTTCCCCACCACCCTCCTCTCTGAAGCAGACAATTGAGGGGGAAAATGACAGAAGAAGAAGGAGGTGGAGAGAGAAATCTGCTGTGCGTCAGACAGTCCATGGAGGAATTAGAGAGCATGGCTGATTCACCGTCCCCTAGAAGCGGGGGTGTTAATTTGGAAATCTAGGACTGGTATGTGGAGAATGCTAATTTGTAATTAGGAAGATTAACTAAATCTGGGGAATAGAGAAGATTATTGACTTATATAATAAAATCAACAATGCTGCCCTGGTTAAATAATCATCGCCTAAAATCACACGTTCCAAATGCGCTGGGCAGGTTACGCAGTGTGCCAGCATGGGAGCTTTGATCCGTACCATCCAAAAATAACAGCGTGAGATAACCGGGGATAATATCTCCATCAGACCAGACCCGCTAATATCGCTAAGTAGATAGCTTGTGATTGGAATGTTATTGTAATTATGAGCATCAAAATCCGCTCCTTGGTGTACGACTTGAGATTTTGATCATTACATTGAAATGATGGGTGTCCAACTGTTCAGGATGGCAAATTAACACATTTGTGTGTGTAAAGTAGCAATCCTGAAAATTATCGTAAATTGAATTATGAAAATTTCATAAATTGCATCAACACAGAAAGGAGAGTAAAAGATTTTTTCTTAGTGTGAATTTACTCACTGAAGAATATTGCCGGATAATATTTTTATTAACCGTTCTGATGTCTTCTGGTAATTTCTGACCCATTTTCAGAAAGGAAAATGCTATATTCGCCACATTGTTTTTAGTATTGGAACAAGGCTTTGGCAGCACATTTGATAACGAAAAAAACTTCTGAGTTTGAGAGATTCAGAAGTTAGAAAATACGGTTACACTTTATTTGAAGGTGTCAAATGAGATGATATGAAAAAACCAAAAGTGTTTGAAAGTAAACAGGGAACATCTAAGATGTAGATTCTTTTTGTAATACACTGTAATCATGTGTGAGTCAAATTTGACCCAAGTACACAGGTGGGGGGATTTTTTTTTTTTAGGACAATAGGAAGGTTAACATTAAACTCTCTGTTTACAATCCATTCAAAAGAATCCTTTGGTTAAGTTTTGACAAGGGAAAGTTTCATTTGATGAAAGTTTGTTTACACAATCTCAATTGCTTCCCTCCAGTGTTCTGTTTTCATCATTTTGCAGTTAAAAATGTTACAGACATTGTTTAAAATCAAAATTCCTCCTCAAATAACCTTTATGCAAAGGCGTCTGGCAATACTGCCTTAGGATAACATGATGCATACAGTGGGATCACGATCAGCGCAAACAACTGTGCTGCATCTTGCAGCTCATTTTTAAGTCAATGCATAAATCTGCATTCAAATCTCAAAATCTTCCTCAAATTATTGGACACACAGCTATTGGTGACATTAGAAGCAAGAAATTGAGTATTTTACATGAGATGAAGAACAAAAAAATATCCTTTCTTTCAAAACAACACTTTGCAAGTGGGAAGATGATCTCTTAATATGAGATGTTACAACATGTGCACAGTAAGAAATACATTACCAGCAATGCATGTGCGTTTTGGATGTATGATATAATGTTAAACTTAAATGGCGTGTCATGCATTTTTGCCAGATATTATTCTGTGATTTATTCATAATGAAACTTCACAACAAACTGCCAATGTAAAACCATATGCATACATTTGAATTGCCTTGCAACTTGTCATAAACTAAAAACACGGCAATTAGAGTCTGAATACAAGAAATGAAAGCCAGTTCAATTACAGTGTCTGCTGTATCTGTTTAGCATGTTATTAAATGCTTCTGTTTTCATTTTATTTAATCAGATTTGTTGTTACCTGTTTCACAGAACTTTGGTGGAATATCATATAGAAATGTATTTAAAAAAATCTCATTAATTGTATTCAGTGGCGTCATAAACTTGAATAGTTCATACTCTGTACTAAATAAGTAAAATTCCAGAAATGCAAGGTTTTGTGCTATAAATTAATTTGCAAGAATTTGTTTATATATTTGAAAGTGATTGCTAAAGGAGGGCTATGTTAGCCACATACATGCAAATCAAGGCTCAGGTTATTGACAAATTAATAAATGCTGCTTACTAAGACAACTCTTTCTTTGTTGTTTGTGCTGCTGGTATGAAAAATAACTCAAATTGTGGAACTTGTACTTTCAGGTTACCTCGTAAACCTCGCTCCAGACCTAGACGATATCAGTCCGCTTCAGCTATGTGTCTGCATCAGGTCAGTAACTAGTTGGCATGTCTGTTCTTCCTATGTGAGTAGCGTATCAAATGAATGAAAGTATAGACCCTTTAGTTTAAACGTGCTTATGTGAATAGCCTTTATACACAGCAGTTCTGTTGTGCTTGTTTTATGTTTGTTCTGAGAATATGATATGATATGGGGGGCAATTCTAAGATGGCATTCTATGAATTCTCTTAGAATTCTCATTCTATTTTATCACATTTGCATTGGTTACCGGTCAAGTTTAGAATTGAGTACAAGGTTTTGACTTTTGTATTTAAAGCCTTGCATGGTCTTGCTCCAGTTTATATCACAGACCTCATTTGTCCATACTCTCCACTAAGAACTCTTAAATCATCTTCTGAAAAATTATCCCTCGCTCTCGCTTGAAATCGAAAGGTGATAGAGCTTTTTCCGTTTTGGGTCCGAGGCTGTGGAATTCGTTACCTCAATCTATTAGGTTAGCTTCCTCTTTATATGCATTCAAGTCAGCTTTGAAAACACATCTTTTTTCTCAGGCGTACTCATAACTGTGGATATGTAGCCTTAGTGAGTCAAAATTTTATACTATGAAATTTGTACGATGTTTGTTTTTATTGTGTTTTTATTTGTGTTTTTGTGAAGCACCTTGGTCAGCAGAAATGCCGTTTTAAGGTGCTATATAAATAAAAGTGACCTTGACCTTGACCTATGCGTTTGTCATGTATAGGCTACTAAACTCAGTCATCATTAGAGCGCTGCCTTCAGGCTGAATGATGCAAGGACATTAGAATTCTGACAAAAGTATGTCTGATTTGTTCAGCGATTAGGATATAAAGCTTACAAAAACTAGCGCTAATACCCTGTGTCCAACAAAGCTTTTTTCACGTGACTGGCATATTTTTACAATTGTTTTCAATGGTAGCGCCACGTTTTTAAAATGCAAGGAGTGTAACGAAGCGCTATTTAGGGCTGGGGGATAAACTGGTATCGGTATTTATTGACGGTACACCATTGTCGTTAACGATATAAAAAATGTTCGATATAGCACTCGATATTTTCATTAAAATGCACGCGCATCACCTGTAGATCTTAGGTGTTCACAGGTTCAATATCGCGTCTAAAACGCACTCCACATCATGTTGACTGAAGGTGCGTTACTTTCGACTGTAAGTGGACTGCGAAGTTAAAGGTGCCCTAGAATGTTTTTTTTTATTATTTTATAATGTTTCCTGGGTTACCCTTATAATGTTAGTATGTTTTTTAGATAAAAAATAATCATAATTTAGAAATAAATGGTATTTTTCCTAGCCTGCTTTTAGCCTCTGATTTGAACACTCTGTTTGAAGGGGCGTGTCTGCTGTGGGATTCAGTGTAACCGCGGCCACTGCTGTGATTGGCTGACATGCTTGCATATGAAATAGCAACGCATTACATGTGAAACTCTCTCCCGAATACTTTTACTACTGCTATTATACGTTTTTACTATAACAGCTATCGAGATTAACGAATCGTGAGATGTTTTTAAAATATTTAGATCTATTCCCATCACATAAAATGTTGCCGTGATGAGCATTGAGCAGATGACAGTCTGTTGATCGCGAGAATGAAGATCTTATCATTGCAAAGCAGTTTCTGCACTCTCTCTGCTTTCACCAATGCAAACACGATGATGTAAATACAGTAAGAGCTTCGTTGTGCAGTAACGTGCGTCATTGATTTCATAACGAGTTTGGCAAGTGTCCAGAAAAACTCGCGCTGTGTGGAAAGATTGTTCTTTGATCGCTTTCTGTATATAATTTGTTCACAATTTAAATACGATTATTTTCATCCTACTAAAAGAAACGATGTGAAGCTGATATTTTAGTCACTGGCTTGACTTACTGATGCATAAACAGTATTGAACGATTTTGAGAGAAAGATTACCTGTCTGAACTTGAACAATTACACATCAGAAAGTGTAGCTTGGTAGCTCGATCCGAGGCCAGCTCTGTATTGGCCCAAGTTGAGGAAACAGTCGGTGAAATGTTTGGAAATTTCCAGAGAAAATAAAATTAACCCATTGTTTCTTCAGAGGCTCAGATGAAGGAACTAAAAAATACTTTTGTGTTCATGTGTACATCCACACTGAGCAACTGCCATGCTTCGGCTGCGCAGTTCCGCCTGGCATTGAGGGCTGGCATTATGCAAATATTTGGAGGTGTACATATTAATGATCCCGACTATTGCGTCACAGTCGGTATTGTGTGGAGAACCGACCGTTTTTCAGGGGTGTTTTTCATAAACGTGAATTAAATGAGAACGCAAAAACAGTCCAGTTTGAGATTCACTCTATGTCATGTCCATGCACTGAACTCTTGTTATTTGACTATACCAAGGTAAATTCAATTTTGAATTATAGGTCACCTTTAAAGATGGCGCGACCACCTCAACGTGGCCCAACATCAAATGGCGAACGAAACTGCGCTATTCATTATTTTGTGCTTCATGGACCGTTTATCAGTTTGGACCAATGTCAGTGCAGCTCAAGCTGATCATGATCAAGCAACACTGTTACTACCAAGCACAAGTAAAAAGTGAAGCCAAAGTGAAGCCAAAGGATCTCGATCGCCCCCCGGTGACTGGTCCTAGTGTAGGTCATAAACCCCACCTCCCCATGTTATTTAACGGCACGTGAGACCAACTAAACAATTAAATTACACTTCAAATCTCTTTTTTCCAAAGATGGTTTCTGTCATTTACTGTAGTTTTTATCACGCTGATGTAAGTTCAAGTGTTTGTTTTTAAAATAAGTTTGTTTTCAATTAGTTATTTGATGCGGTGGTGTGACATCATGATTGACAGGTTCTCTGAGCGAAGTAGTCACTGAAGCACCAACAGACTTTTTTCGGAATCTTCGGAGGACTGAGGAGATTGGAGCTTTAAATTTAATATCTAAATTTCTATAATTAATTAAAAAAGTCCAGGAGTGTGTGCTTGCGATTGATTCTGCCAGAGTGAGGGCGGTGCCTTGATTTTGCGGCTTTACTTCCTGCTCACTACTGCGCAGACTCAGGTCCCGAGATCGCTACTTCGCAGACTCAGGTCCCAAGATGTCAGCGCCATATCGGGACACTGGCGGCTTCACTTCTCACAAATGGAAGAGAGGGAAGGGGCGTCATCCATCTTTTTTTACAGTCTATGGTTACTACACGGCGCTAAGAAATCCAGTAAAGAAAGCATTTGACCATTTGAATCCGCCACTGAAGTAATAACATCGCTGCGAGATCTAGTGAGAAGCATTCAAATTTCTCTGTTATTAACGGATCAAACAGCGCTGACGTGGAAACCAGGAGAAACATTGTGCCATGAATGAACTAGTTATAGGCTTTAAGTCCACAGATCAGCAACATTCACCATGGATTTAATGTAGTAACACTAACTGTAACCATGGAAGTTTGGCAGGAATAGTTAAATGCTTTCAAGTAGGTCACACATCTTTTTTCCAGCACTTCAAAACTGTTATCATATTTAAATGTTATTTTTAATGTGTTGACCAAAACATTATTTGTTCATCCTTCAAATATTACCCCCATTTATAAAACTAAAAGTTTCAAGATGTAGGAAAACTCACACTTATTTAAAAATAATTTCTTTAAATAAATAATTTTGTTTTTTTAAATCAAGGAAATTTCTCTGGGATTTCTTTATTTTTTCTGTATCGAAAACGTACCTAAAGTGACACCATTGTGTCGTTTCGAACCGTGAATTTTGTGAACCGTTACACCCCTACTTATTACAGATGTTGATCTACCTCAAAGTTTGCCTTGGTTGTTCTACGTTTACACTTTACATAGCACACATTTGGTAACATTTTATCTAAGTTCAAGAGTTTCTTTAAAGGCACAATATGTAGGTTTGTTTCGCCACAAGAGGGCGCAGTTTCCAACAATAACAAAGGCGTAGGTTTATGACGCAGTGATGAGCTGAATGATGGGACTTGCTGTCAAGCTGATGGATCTAATAATGTTTATGGATGAGTGCAAACATTCATGTTTTTTAACATTACAGTCGTATGAAGCAGGTCGTGATTGCTAAAGAGACAGATATCACACGCGAGTCCCGTGGATATAAAGGAATAAGGACATTTAATTCTACCGAACTACCTGCAAGTGCTGGATTACTCACACAGGTCAGTTTATTAGACGAATTGTGACCTGATCCAGCAAAATGAGTCACAGTGACCCAAATTTAAAAATTGAGATTTTGGTATTAATGGAAAGAGGAGACCTTAAGCTTTCAATTGATATCCTAGTCAAAGTCATACCTTGAATGGTTGTAAAGATATACACATTTGAATTATGGTCGTCTGCCCTCTTTTTCCAATAGAAAACCTGAGAAAATCGCTTTTAAAGTTTTTTGCCCGTTTTTTGTTGATCTCTTTCAAAATCCATTACATTTAAAGGGATAAACTATTTATTTTACAGCTTAATTTGACCAAAGACATTAATATATAAATGCTATTAAACCAGGCTGAAGCTCAAATTATTTTAAAGTTTTTATTTGAATAAATAATTTAACAGTAGGCCTACCTTTTACAAAAATGTACTAAAATCAGAAAGATTGAACAGAGGTGCTACATTGCTTGAGAGAGAGAGAGTGTGTGTGTGTGTGTGTGTGTGTGAGAGAGAAAGTGAGAGGCAGAGAGACAAGGAAACAGATCAAATAATGCTAGTCTATGCAATCATATCTTAGTGTAGGCTAGTTGACAATAACAGCGTAACAAATTCATAACGGAGATACCAACAAATATTGGGTTAATCAAACACATTAATGAATTCTCCTTGCAGATAAATAGCTACACTCATTCACATTTGTCAATCACGTTATGTCAATCACGCTTGCACACTACGACACTTTCATCCGTTATATAAAAACAATCGTAAGTTTTTCGCATCCGTAGCAAGCAGTTTGAATGGTGTTTTGACAATTCGGAGCCACCGAATCAATACGAAGAAAAAACCCATACGAAAAAAACGCGGACTCAGTGTGCAATGGCCAGGGGGCTTGATGACGCTTTGGCAACTTTGCTCGCTTTTGACAGCGACATTTCTCAAATTAATAATATTTAATCTTTCTGAGGAGATCTGCTAGCTTGTTTATTACACAGAGCGCTCGCTGCGAGTCTGACGGTAGGGTGACTGGACCAATCGCGTGCCGGTCACTCGAAACGGCTTCCCATCGACAAATAATCAGCATTTGTGTACATTTCTAAGCTTTTTGATTGGTTCTATACAACGTGTAACACCATTTAAAGAGCAGAGATAGTGACGTTTCAGGGGATACCCGGGAAATGCTCAGAGGTGACGAGAGGAGTTGAGAAAAGCAATGTTCATTTCCAGCGAATTTAGTAAAACTTTGTAAACTTTAATAGTAATTTAGATACCTTTACTCAATTATCTGGACTACGAAACTTTGGGAGATTATTTTTGAATGTCTGTTCTTTGAAATTAGCACAAAAAAAAAAAATCTATTATTTCATTGTTTTTCCACACAATCGGCCCATATCTTAAAATAGAACGTTGCGACTTCTGACTCATTTCGCCAGATCGGGTCACAATTAAACTTGTGAGGTAACGCAGCGCTGCTTCACTTAGTCTAACGTTACACTATCACACTAAACGGCATTTAAATGTGTGTTGAAAGTTATAATGCTATACTACGTTTGCTAGCTAGTTCGTTTGCTATACGAAACTAGCAGTAAGCTAGATCAAAATTAGAATAACATACTGACCATATTCTAACATTTCATCATGTTGAGCTAACGTATAGCATTGATTTGTTTTATGTACATTTGCTCACCTGTCTAATAAAGCTGTCAAGTCGTGACTCGTGAAGCTCTGTCAAGTCCAAGTTAGTCGCGGACGTGGAGCTCGCGGCATCTCAAAAACGCCACGCTGATATTGATCCTCATTTTAGTTCTCCTTGTTTGTCCCAAAGTCTGCTTGCCATGGTCTATGTTTGAAAGAACTGAGTGCCGCTAAACGTTACGCACTACGCAGTTGTTCACGTCTGTCGCCATGGTTACGTCATGGCTATGGCAGTATGAACGGAAACCGAGGATAGCGCGGATATTGCGTCATTGACAGGCGACATTTTTTTCCGGGACAGCCACTTATTTAAAATGGGAATTTCTCTGAAATAAAAAAATCTTTGGAGACTTTTGGGATATTGTAAGTACACAACTGCAGGAAATATATCACACTGTGCAAGTGATTTTTGGATATTTTATTACAAAATTCTTACATATTGTACCTTTAACACTTACTCTTTTATCTTAATATAAGACATAAAGATATTTTTGTTTACATTTTATTTTGACTGCTAAAACTAATATCATTTGTTGTTTGCCTTAATAATGTGGATAAAAACAAACAAATTCAAGCTTTTCTACTTGTCTTTAAAAAAAAAAAGGTAATAAAAAATGTCAATGATTATTGATACCGAACGATATGAAACATTAGATCGTGATAACATTTTTGGCTATATCGCACAGCCCTACGTCTATGTCACGCTGGAGCGCCGTGCGCTCGCCGTTTTTTAAAGGTCGCCGAGAGTTTAACTTTGGGTAAAATGCAGCGCTCATCACTGTCACTTTTTACCGAGCCGTCCAATCACAGTGGAGGAGAGGCGGGACAAATACAACACCGACCTACCGCGACATTCTGCTTGTACAACGTCAACAGATGGCAACAACAAGCATAATAACGGAACAAAATAATTTAAAACCAGCCAAATGTAGAGCCTTAGCAAATACTTTACAATGTTGCGACATTTTTATATAGAAACAACACAGAAACAAACTATCTGTGAAATGATATACTAGTAGCACTTCCGCGGATATTCCGTATCATAGCAAGCAAAGCGTCTCAACTGAAAAAAATGCTGCGCTGCCAAATCGCTCTCAAACGCCCACAGCTGGGTGTTTTCAGCAGTGCACCTAGCGTTTTAAGCTGGCTAAAAACGCTTTGGTGGACACGCAGCCTAAGACCCAGAGTCTGCCCTACCTAAATTTACGGCCAGGAGCCACTACTGGACTAGAATATCATATACTGTAGACTTGAGAGTGGACTCTAATGGCACTCAAATCACTTGAAACTGTTCAGAAACACCCTGGCATCCTCATTTACTTAACTGTGCAGATGCTTTTGACTCACCTGTTTTTATCTTCCCTACATGTTCATATACACATTTGTTCATGCAAGCTGTTTTTTGATGCTTTATAGGCTTTCGGTGTTCAGCAGGTTTGATTGACTAGCCATTGGATCTGAGGGTCAGCGTTGATTGGTGTCGAGATTTGAGCTTACAACCCGCAAACACACGACAGGTCACGCACCGACCAGACTGCGACGGCTCTAGGAGCAGGTTCGGGGGTCCTTCGCCCTCGCCCCGTTCCCGCTAACCCCCAGCTCGGCGCAGTACGCCGTCTGACAGCTCAGTCAGCTGACGCCCGATGCGTTTCTCATTAAGCTCTCATCCCCTAATCCTCCAGGCCCGTTTGAAAAGCCATCCACACCTCTTCCGTCCAAGACACAGCAAGCCTGTTTGTTAGAAGATGCAGCTGCCTCCCTTTCTCCTTCGCTCGCTCTTTTTCTCTTTCTCTCGCTTTTCATAAATGAATATGCCACTCTTGACACTAAAGACTTAACATCAAATGAGCTTGGGAATCTACTTCCACAGTTTAACTGCCCATTCCAGAAGCTTTGTTTTCAAAGGCAAGGAAGTGGAATTCACAGGCATAAAGTTCTCTTTGTTCTTCTGCCCTCTGGCCCTCCGAGCCTGTGCGGACGCTACCATAGGGAGAAGCCCAGATCAAAAAAATCACCCTGCAAAAGAGCTATTACCTGGCCCCCGATGATGCCCCCTGGCATTCACAATTAAATCAGTCGGGCTGGAAATTTTCTTGTAACGTCAATCAAAATTATTTTCTCTGGCATGGTCGCTTTCTTAAAGGCACACTGCTGTTAGTCTAAGGGGGGCTGTCCACTTAATTCAAAGCTCTTTATTCGAATCAGGCTAAAGAGGAAGAGTTGGCAGAGAGGGTCGTATCCTCCAGCATGCAGTTGTCACCAAAAATAATGTGGCTCGGAATAAAAAATAAAAAACCCCACAAAAGCATCAAAAGAGGGACTTTTTAAATAATACGCTGGACATATTCTAGTCTGCGAAACATTAGAGGATTGGTCTAATACCAGGAAAGACAGCTCGCTACCCTTAGTGGCCTGTTCTGTTCTTGGTACGCCACTTAATAAGATGGTTGAAGTAGGATATATTGACCAGGAGGGTGAATGGTTGCATCAAAAGACTTTCTGCACACACAACTAATGAGATATCCGGGTCTTGATCATTTAGCCAAGAATAAAAAAGGGAAAATGAATGACAGATTGAATGAATGAAGGAATGGCACATCAGTGATATAAAATCACTTTTTGTCTTCGCTCACTGTTTTAACGAGCCACATTGACCATCGAAAGAAAAGTGCGATATTAAGCAGAAAAATTCAGTGTGACAACCTGGTTTATAGCTTAAAAAACCTCAACAATCCCCTTTGTGTACTTACTGGTGGGCCACCGCTATTGTTCTGTTATCTTTGCTTCTGGAGGTATAAATCATGGCTTGTCATTCTCCGGTTTTCATTTTCTACTTCAGCTGAATCTTAGGAACGAGAAACACGGTTTTCCTAATGCTTTGTGTTTTAGAAGGCTCTGCATTGTTACCTGATGTAGACAAAGGTGGTTTGTCATGTTTTCAGATAGTTACATTTTTTTTTCTTTGTGTACTGGTACCATTAAAAGTGTGCGTGTGACTGATTGTGCATGTGCATTTGAGTGCTAGTGCGTCAGCGTGTGGGTATGTGCATATGTTTGTGTATGCTAATGTGAATGAATGTGTGTGAGTGTGGAGTCAGAAGTGTGCGAGAATGTGCTTGTGTGTAACCCAACTGTTCTTAGAATCTTTTTTTGTCTTGTTTTCCAGGAAAAATATCTAGGCTATATCTTTAAAACAAGATAATTTAACTTGAAGCAAATATGTGTAAGATGATAAAATTAGGCATAAAAATAAGAAAATATTACCAATGAGATTTTTTCCCCTCCAGATCTATTCTAATTTAATTTATTTAGATTTTTTTTCTTCTCAAGTTGAAAAATGTCTTGATGGTGTAGTGTACTTGCTTAAAAGTAAGGCATAATCCTATAATCTTTTATAATCTTAGTATATATATATATATATACACAAACACACACACACACACAATAAAAGTGTGTAATATGAGTTTTATAAGAGTATATGGGGACTATGTTATTACTTTATTTATTTAATTACTTTATTTAATTATTATATTTGTTGAAAATGTCATAATATTTAGCAAAAATGCATGAAACCCACATACATACAAGAACATTGGATTTCTTAGAACTTTCCACTTGTTTTTATCATGACAGATGAAAAACAAGACAAATAAAATGCTGATAAGAAAATGATTTCTGGTGTGTGGAAAAAAAGTGCTGTGTGGAAAAAGTAAAAAGAGTGTCATAACCGATGCCTAGGTTGTGCACAAACATCCAGGGGAGACGTGCAGTTTTGACCACAATGGAGAAAACAACACATATGGTGCAGTGCGCCTAGTGAAAGTGGGTATCTAAGCAGTTGTTGACTTAATTAAAAAAATATAGAAGTAAGAAACACTCCTTTTGTACCTTTTCTTTTTTTCTTTTGAATAATTCAAAAGTACGGTGGCCGAGAAAGCTCAACGGAAGAAAACACATGCAAGTAGAAAAACACCCGCAAATTAAGAAAACATCTTCATCAGTTTTACAACACGTGTGTTCCAAATACTCACAACACAACCAAAAACAGAAACGCGCCGCAAAAGTTCACAACACAACCAAATACAGAAACGCGCTGCAAATAGAACAGAACACAACGGAAATGTTTCCAGAGGACCCCAATAAGTTACGAACCCGGCTGGGACGTGCTTTCTGCTCGTGAGCATCCCTAGGCCCTACTCCCTTCGAAGGGCAGAGCCCTTGAAGTGGGACTTTGGAGTGAGCACGGCACTTGTGTGCCATTATGTAGCCGTTTGGAACGCACTTGGTGAAGGGAGCAATGAAAGACAACGTAATTTCCTCATTATTATCACATTATTTCCACCTGGGATGTTCCCTTGACAACGCAACACGGTGTCCATCAGCTTAATAGCTGTTTTTACAACAAAAATGTCTTATTATTGCTGTTAACATAACTGTTACAAATAAATATACATTTTATACAAAAAAGTTTTTAAAATATGCGTTATATATCTGTGTGTGTGTCTCAACTTTAAAACTTGCTGTCTCATCTTTGAACCCTGCATTACCTAACATTTCTTATGAAACTTATTTAAACATAACATGACAAAATTTGTGTAACTGATGTATAGATTCAAATCTTACCCTCATGTTCTTTTTCTCTATCTTTTTTAGTTGAACATTGAACATAATGTAGGCTCTACAGTTATATGTCATAAACATATATAAACTCCTTGTTGTGAACACTTGTTGTGAACTTTTGCAGCGCGTTTCTGTATTTGGTTGTGTTGTGAACTTTTGCAGCGCGTTTCTGTATTTAGTTGTGTTGTGAACTTTTACAGCGCGTTTCTGTATTTGGTTGTGTTGTGAACTTTTGCAGCGCGTTTCTGTATTTAGTTGTGTTGTGAACTTTTACAGCGCGTTTCTGTATTTGGTTGTGTTGTGAACTTTTACAGCGCGTTTCTGTATTTGGTTGTGTTGTGAACTTTTACGGCACGTTTCTGTATTTGGTTGTGTTGTGAACTTTTGCAGCGCGTTTCTGTATTTGGTTGTGTTGTGTTGCAGCGCGTTTCTGTATTTGGTTGTGTTGTGAACTTTTGCAGCGCGTTTCTGTATTTGGTTGTGTTGTGAACTTTTGCAGCGCGTTTCTGTATTTGGTTGTGTTGTGAACTTTTGCAGCGCGTTTCTGTATTTAGTTGTGTTGTGAACTTTTACAGCGCGTTTCTGTATTTGGTTGTGTTGTGAACTTTTACGGCACGTTTCTGTATTTAGTTGTGTTGTGAACTTTTACGGCGCGTTTCTGTATTTAGTTGTGTTGTGAACTTTTACAGCGCGTTTCTGTATTTGGTTGTGTTGTGAACTTTTACGGCACGTTTCTGTATTTAGTTGTGTTGTGAACTTTTGCAGCGCGTTTCTGTATTTGGTTGTGTTGTGAACTTTTGCAGCGCGTTTCTGTATTTAGTTGTGTTGTGAACTTTTACAGCGCGTTTCTGTATTTGGTTGTGTTGTGAACTTTTACAGCGCGTTTCTGTATTTAGTTGTGTTGTGAACTTTTGCAGCGCGTTTCTGTATTTAGTTGTGTTGTGAACTTTTACAGCGCGTTTCTGTATTTGGTTGTGTTGTGAACTTTTACGGCACGTTTCTGTATTTAGTTGTGTTGTGAACTTTTACGGCGCGTTTCTGTATTTAGTTGTGTTGTGAACTTTTACAGCGCGTTTCTGTATTTGGTTGTGTTGTGAACTTTTGCAGCGCGTTTCTGTATTTGGTTGTGTTGTGAACTTTTACGGCACGTTTCTGTATTTAGTTGTGTTGTGAACTTTTGCAGCGCGTTTCTGTATTTAGTTGTGTTGTGAACTTTTACAGCGCGTTTCTGTATTTGGTTGTGTTGTGAACTTTTGCAGCGCGTTTCTGTATTTGGTTGTGTTGTGAACTTTTACGGCACGTTTCTGTATTTAGTTGTGTTGTGAACTTTTGCAGCGCGTTTCTGTATTTAGTTGTGTTGTGAACTTTTGCAGCGCGTTTCTGTATTTGGTTGTGTTGTGAACTTTTGCAGCGCGTTTCTGTATTTGGTTGTGTTGTGAACTTTTACGGCACGTTTCTGTATTTGGTTGTGTTGTGAACTTTTGCAGCACGTTTCTGTATTTGGTTGTGTTGTGAACTTTTGCAGCACGTTTCTGTATTTGGTTGTGTTGTGAGTATTTGCATTGTGTTTCTGTATTTAGTTGTGTTGTGAACTTTTGCAGCGCGTTTCTGTATTTGGTTGTGTTGTGAACTTTTGCAGCACGTTTCTGTATTTGGTTGTGATGTGAGTATTTGGAGCACCCATGGGTTGTAAAACTGATGATGATGATGATGTTTTCTTAATATGCGGGTGTTTTTCTATTTGCATGTTTTCTTCAGTTGCAGCGCGTTGAGCTCTCTCGGCCACCGTTTGTGATTCATCACTAGCCGCGTTTCCATTACCCTTCAAATTGCGCAAATTGCGAATTGAAAATACGCTCAAAGGAAACAAAACGCAAAAACTCTGTTGTACTTTGCTCCTGGCTGATCTAAGTGCTTGAAGGTTTTTCCCACCTGGTGAGCGCTTATATTCAGCAATGGCAGCACTCTTTGCTTCAATAACAGGGGTCAACTCCGCAGACTTGGCATCAAACCAGTCACAGTTCTTGAAGGTCTTTCTCCCATAGGTAGCAAGAGCTGATTTCTGAATTGCCTCACGCAGGAGGTTCCATGATGCGGATGCGGTGTTGCAATAACAGGGGTCAATATCATTATTATAACATTTATTAGGCTACATATTTAGAAAGAAATTCGTCAAATGTCATTCATAATAGGCTACAGGTTAGACAATAATAATGCAGGGCTAAGATTATCACAAATAAACACAAGATTTTGACGCATATCCAAGTGTGTGTGCGGAGTGTGGAGCGCGCACTGCATGGCAGGGGGCGCGGGCGCGAACACAAACACTTGCATTTTCCTATCAACCGTGGAAACAACTTAAAATACTCTATAATTTCTGGCAACACAGAAAATAATAATACATTATTCTCAACTACTTTTATTTGCGTCAACTCAAAATAACAAGAAAACATTGTGCTTCTGTAAAATAAAATAAAACAATCAGGCGCGGTTTCATGATGAACTGGAGCGCGAGAACTGAAACAAAATATGGTTTTTATATAGTTTATCTTTTTTACCCAACAAACATAAGGGTACAAACAAAAAAATCAAGTGCAAATACAAAATAAGATGAGTAAAGAAAATGGGGTTCTTAATAATCACCCTTTATTAAATGTATGAACACAGAAACCCTCTGTTAACAGCAATGTCACGTTTCCCATTCCATGACTAGTCAAATAATCACAATTTATTCTCTGTAAAATTGCGTAATCCGCAGGGTGATGGACACGGGGATGGGTAAAAAGGTTGGTGGCAAGCTACACATTCTGCAGCGCCGCGTCGCGTGTAGGACAACTCGAGGTATCACACACCGGACGCGCACTTTCTCAGCATGGGCAGCAGTATTATTATGTTTAAGGACATTATAAAATTAAGATAATGTCTGTACTATGTTATGATTGTACTGTACAATTAAATACAATAGTTGCTGAGTCTGTGATCTGAACACTTTACCTCAGAGCATCCATTAACTGAATGAATTGAGAATATCACCTGAAAATCTGATAACAACAGCAATTTTCATTCAAGCAGCTGATTTCTGTAAATTAATGTAAAACTAAATGCATATTGCAGCACAGGGTGAAGTCATTTACGATGATTTGAGACAAATATAATGTAAATTTAATATAAAACTATGTAAATGGCGTTCTGTGTCACGGCAGGATTTTGAACATGAGCCGTTGCTGGGTGCCGCGGACAGACGCCGAATGGCACAACCGGTGTGTGTACACTCGGAGAGAAAATGTGTTCAATTAAAGACGTGGCGCTGCACTTCTCGTCCGGTGTGCGAACCCCTTTAAAGTGCTGTTTTCTTTTGAGCCGAAGAACTCCCATACAGGCGAGCTTAATTTTTTCGGGTGTGGACAGAGTGTTTCACTCTCTCGCTCAGACGACATTCTTCTCAGAGTAGCTGTGTGGCCTGGGCTGCGTCTTCTTGATAGGTGTCAGCGGGTGCAATACAGCCACCTGAGAGGTCAACCAGTGACTCGCGCTGGAGTATTTACGTGTCATGTTATCATAACAGTCCAATTCATTTTAAACATTGTGGTTATCGCCAATACCGGTATATTGCCACACTCTAATTTAACACGATGTCGATATTTCATGCTTTGAATATCATGATTATCGTCAACACCGGTATATTGCGACACCCCTATTCCAGAGACATGGCTCTTCTCATTCAGCACTGCGGGAAAAATAGCATTTCCAGGTTCTAATTTGGCCTTAGAAAACCAGTAAAATCTACCTTTTTTTTTCATTTTAATTTGTGAATATTTTAAAAGTTTAATAAAGTGGCAAAAAGTCATAAACAAAAATCTGAAAATCCGTCAATAGGCCTATTTATTTTTTTTGCGCAGCATTTGGTGCGTAGGGCCTACAGTTCAAATTAAAATTTTGGTTTTCAACTTTGCGTTTTAAAAATACAACAACGTTTTATTTTTCGTTTAGCAAAATTACGGGTTAAAAAAGGAAAAACGAATGGACACAAAAGTAGGCCTACACTGACCATTTGGACAGAATACGAGACATAGTTCTTTATTAAATTAATAAAAAAGAAACCATAATTGAGGTTTAGAATCCAATAGTTTATTCCTGTAAAGAAATGCCACAATCAAGACCTCGGAGCAGAAATGAGGGAGAAACACCCAGAAACTCGTTAGGCTATGTGCCGTTTGCAGTATAAGGGCCTTTCCCTTCCATTAATGCTTGGATAACACACCACGTCTCCTTCCATTAATAATAATAATGTCTAGTGAGGTCGGTGTGATATAGGCTATAAACCTACCAACGTCCGTTGCCGTGATTTTTGGAATGACTTATCACGAGAGCTAGGAAAAAGGGACGTTTTAGTCGCATAACATCGAAACACCGTCATTTCGCAATAATTTTTTATCGACATTTAGAAACAATCGCAAAAGTTTTGCGCAAATCTGAAATGGAAACGTGCCTATTGACAAAGAGCGCAATGAATTGTATTGTAGCTACTTTTATTTAGCACAAACTGTACTTGAATGTATAATTGACCCAGGCAGTTTCACAAAAACATGGCTGGTGACAATGAGGCATTTGTGAACTGATTTGGACATGTCTTTGTGAAAGGAACTGGTTTCCATAATTTGTCATAGCAGAATTTCAACATCAAATGTAAACTAGGCTTTTGAAAGTGTTTTGCACTCAGAAGCCTCCCTGCTCTTTCCAGAGGATGAAGTAACTGTTTTACCATAAAGTTATTTTTCCATGGGTCCATCAGTTTGTTTGGTGTATTCAAATGTAAAGTTAACAAAATGCTTCCAACTGAAAAAATAAAAACATGCTCAAAATTTATTTGGAAACTTTATTTAATTTAAGTAACAAGACAGGAAAAGTCATTAAATGCTGTAATTTTCATTTAATGACAAAGAAAGTTGTCTAGTGACCTTCTTTTACCAAATAATAATCTGTGAAGTTTTGGTGGAAAAGTCAAATTGTGCACACATGCACCAAGCAGACTGATTAAAAAACATCAAAAAATAATTTCTTCATTGCCAGGCGTCCCTCACTTCAGCAGGAGACTTCCCGAATTGGCAGTGTTTTGTTAGGGAAGAGGGAAGCATCGCTTTGTGGGAGCCCTTCGGTCAGAATTTGAGGCGAGAGCATCCGATAGGCAGATCGTGACCCTCCCTAGATGATTAGTATGCAGATCTCAGAGGACTATGGGAATGTTGGTCCCCAGTCTGGCGAATTTTTTTTTTTTATATAAATGCAATCCAACAATCCTTCACCGATGAGAGTGTGTTAATTAGAAGTCACTTTATTGTGCATTGTTCTGTTTCTGATCCAAGTACCAAAGAATCCAAGACCAAATCCTGGCATGTGTGGTCTGGTTGAGGTCAAAATCCCTTTTTCATGGATTCCCATGTGGCATGAGAAGATAGAAGTTCAAGCCAAGTGAACTTATGCATCTAAATTCTCTGAACATTGTTTAGTCAAATGATCAACATATCAGTTTATTAGTCAAAATATCAATATTGTGGAAGCTACTTTGAAATCGTACCTTTCTAAGACATAAGCTAGTTATTATTATATATAATTTATATTTGTATGTATTTATTATATACATGTTTGCTGCTATTTCATTTTACTTAATATAATAGTATAATATAATATATTATTTTTTAAAGCTTCATTTCAGTAAATGAAAATTATTTTTAATAGTTTATAGTTTAGTAATGGTTTCCAGCATCCTTTGCATATGACCGGATTATTGTAAAATATCTCCATGGGTTCACTAAAATAATTTTTTTTTATATGAAATTCATATGCAATTATATGAGATTTATATGCAAGTTTGCATGAGATAGAGGACAGAATGCACATAGATTTTTACCCCACTACTGAAAAGTATATTTCAGTTTTACAAATGTAAATGTGTTCAAAGGAAATTCTGTTTGTGCATATACACTTTTATTTTGTGCATAAATAATAAATAATACACATATATTTAACTTCTCCCTATATACAGGACGGAAATCAAAAGCATTTAAGGCTCCACGTTGCGCGAATCACACATCCAACTGTAGGCCATTTTCTTAGTTCTGCGGGCATCACATTACCAGTAATAACATTTCTGGTGTAATCATGCATATATAGTTTTTCTTCCCTCAGACGGGATGGAGTTGTTGGAGCTAATATATTCAGAGTCAGACCAACTGCCGTTCGCAATGGAAAAAAAAAAGAGACTTGGTTGAGTAACCGTAATAATTGGAAAATTATTTTGATAGCCTGAAACAATCTAATATATTACTGAATTTTATTAAAATAATATCAAATCAAATTAACTGCTATTCCATAATGAATTAGGTAACAAGGTAGGCAGATATTAATCGTCCTTCCCTCCCTGGGGCCAAGAGAGGAACGAGGAAGAGGGGGTGGGGTTACCAAGCCGGCTTTTGCGGCTTGTTAGAAGTCTGCAGAAATCAGTTGGGAAACTCCTTCAGGAGATACACGTTTGAAATACACGCTTTCTTCATCTGTTAGTATGAACTTTCTGGAGGGTATGTTGTGAAGCTCAGTGCATCAATGGCCAGATTTAGCCCCGCCCACATTCACTCATTCTCATAAATGATTGACTGATGTAGTAATGCCTATTCATCAGGCAAAACTCTGCAATAATCTTGGCGTGCCACGGCTTCATCCCATGGTGCTGCTCTCTTTAGCCTGTTTTTCGTTGCCACATAGGGGGCTTAAGACTATACATCTGGACTGTTGATTTTAATCAGCGCCAGGTCTCTGCTTTGAAATTGTAATCAGATGCTTTACTTGGCTATGCCAGACACTTTTAATGTATCAACCCCAATGCCAGGTCCGTTCAACCTTGTTAGGCTCCTGTAATTGTAGAATGCCAATCAATTATAGCACATGTATGGTGCTCTTCCAGTAGAAAAACAAGCTGCTGCCCATAGCATTCCAAACCACGGCACTAATAATCTGGTTTTGCAGAAACTCTTATGGGGTTTAAAAGACCTGATTGATTGGGGTGAGGCAGGGGCGGACTGGCCATCTGTGTGATCTGGAGCATCACAGAACGGCCGGTACTCCAGGACGGCCGGCGGGCCGGCCCACCACCCGCCACACATGCAGTCATAACCTGTTTTTTCCCCCCACTAATCTGTTTCACACTCCAGTACTGTAGGTGGCAGCAATACACCTTTAAGTTGGATGCCAGCGCCGAGCATTATCAGCTCGGCCCAAAAAAACTGCGATCGCGGCCGAAGCAGCTGTGCGGACTGATCTCGATCACGCGAACATTATTACACAGAGTTGCGCGATCCACTGAGAAGCATTTCAATTCAGCGCAGAATTCTCTATCTCTATTATAAACCCACAGATGGCTGTGATTTAAGCTAGTTAAAAGCCAGATTAAACAGCGCTGATATTCTCAACATCTTGACGCAAAAAAACAGGTGAAACATTGTTCCAAGAACAAACCAGTTAGAAGACATTTCACTCCACAACTTATGAATTAACTGTAACTTAGTAAAACAAATTTTTTGGCAGAAATGTGCCTGTATTCATATTAAAAATGCTGTTATATTAATAGTCATGTAGGCCTATAAGTGTAGGCTATTAAATGTAATGCAGTAATGTTTTTGTTTAGAAGTTATGGCAGTTTATTTATTTATTTTGCATTAAATATTTATACTAAATGTTTATGCTACAATAGGTTTTTAGAGAATAATATATATATATATTACAATTTTTTCAGGAATTGTTGAGAATATCAAGATATTTTATTATTTCGCATATGATGGTGAAAAGTAAAAAAGTAAAAGTTAAAAGTAAAGGTAAAGGTAAGGTAAAAAAAAACACCACCATGTTATATGTATAATAAATATTTTTGAGGATAGCCCTTCTAGATTATTTTATCCCTTTAGCCCTCGCACACAAAAAGGTTGGAGACCCCTGGTATATAGTAACTATATGTTTTATAATTACAAGTTTGTGTAATTAGGGTTTCTGTAGCCAGTGACATTTCATTATTTGTATTTTATTTTCAATGCAGATGTAATGGCATTGTAAATTTTGTTTTGTTTTATTTGAAGACTGAGGCTTCATTAATAAACAAAACCCCAATTGTCATCATTGTTTTTGAGATATTACTTGCTGTGAATACCTTGTCTGATATAGGTTACAGTATTGTGGCATAGTATCAGGACATCCTAGTGGCTAGGGGCGAATGGCTGGAGGATGGGCCTATTTGGGAGGAAGTCCAGGGCTGTTTTTTAGCCCCAGTCCGTCCCTGGGGTGAGGGACTCCAGAGCCTCTGCGTTATAAAGCAGCGAGGAACTACGGCCATGATGTCTAGCTATTTTAATGGAAGTGAATAATAAGACCAATAAGTGCCATTTGCTTCTAATCCCTCAAACTTAATAGTCATGAGTAAGTAGGCATGTGCTCTGTTCCCTAAACCTAGTGAGCTGCTTACAGAAGTATCGTGACCCAAAAGCTAAGTTCTAAGTTTGCTTGTATCCTTTTTACAGAAGGACATCACAGAATGCATTGCGGCACGATGGGTGACACAATAAATCAAGATGGTGGACGAGGTGAGGGATTTTTTTTTATATATTTATATTTCATTCAGTGCTGAAAAATATCTATGAAATAGTTCAGTGTAATTAAAAATAGATTATTTTAGCTGATATTTGAGTGTGCTCTGTATCATATTGTTAGCTTAGCAACATGCTACTGTCAAACTCTTTAGAAATCAGTTGTTAGTTCCAATACCAGTGCGCAATGCTATTTGTTACCTATTTAGAGTATTATTCCAAATCTGTCACTTATGAAGTTCCAATCCGATCTCACAGCAATTCGTATGTATTTTACAAGGTGGCTAATTCGTATGAATTAGATTTGTAATTAGATTAGATTTTAAATTTGTACGATTTTTGCTCAATCGTACGTATTTTAATCGTATGAATTTGTACGAATGACCTACCCCTGACACTGAGTGAGGTCGTACAAGTTTGTATGAATGGGTAGAATGCTGCCTTAGATGTAAGCAGTCTGTAGTGAGGCAGCTCACTAGGTTTTGAAACCGAACTGTTGTTTTGAAAATCTATGTATTTTTGGTATAAATTCACTTTAACTGTATTTCAGTAGTAGGCTCTGCATTTTGACCAATTGCTGTCCCAATAGACTTGCACCTATCAAGGTGTGAAGGTTTGGTTAGTTAGTGTGGATTAGTTAGCCCCTGCTGGTAGATGCTGTAACTACAACATCTGGTTCTATAAAACACCTTTCTCCATTGACAGCTATTCAAAAGTAGCCGTATATTCTGCATAATTATTGTTGCAATATTTTACATTCTGTATTCAATATTGAATATTTAGCTTATTATACATGCTGACCCTTTTAAACAGAAGTGATCAATTATTTTTGAAAGAAATTAATTATTTTAGCAAGGATGCATTAAATTGATAAAAAAGTGACAGGAATAACATTAATAATGTAACAAAAAATATATATTTCAAATAAATGCTGTTCTTTTAAACTTTTTATGCAGCAAAGAATCCTGAATATTAAGCAGCACAAATGTTTTCAACATTGATAATTATAAGACATGTTTCTTGAGCATTAAATCAGCAAATTAGAATGATTTTCATGTGACACTGAAGACTGAAGACTGGGCTACTGAAATTTCAAATTTGCCACCACAGTAACGTCGTTACTTTTTCCAATATATGTAAATAGAAAAACAGTTATTTTAAATTGTAATAATATTTTAGAATATTACTATTTTTGATCAAATAAATGCACTTTTTAAAATAAAATGAACGTTATTGTATAAATCACAAATATGTCATTATTTTACAGTAGATGATTCACCTATAGTGCCCGAGTCCTGTACTTCCACGGGGGATCCTCCACTGGGAAACTGCGAATGAGATTTTTGGAAAACAGCTTTTTCCAGGTATTTCTATTCATAAAAGTGGCGAAAAGATTATTTGCGCGCACCAATGTATAAAAGTGAACTGAGCACCTATTCACACAACAGTAAGTGTGCTTTAGATATAAGAGAGCACTACTGTAGAATGATTTCTCACCAACCTGATGAGACCAAAGTACTTCCCGACTGTGTCACTTTGAAACATCGGCACATTCCACCACTGCGATTAAAATTTGTCATGCTAAAAGCCTGGTGCGACTTAGTGACTTCTCAAAACTGCATGCGTGTTTCATGATTGATGTGTCTCCAATGTGGACAAATGTATCTACGTGCATGTGAAGACATGAGTTGGAAAGAAGAAAATGCGGTCTCGTTGTGGCACAGGAATCAGCACCCTTGACACCTATGCGGCTCTTCCTATACCTGACTTGAAAATGAAAGGGAAAACATTTTTTATTTTTAATTACTAATTATTTGGAGGGTTTTATGGCTTTATTTTGTCTGTCACAGTCAGTAAGGAGAGAGGGATTAGGGTCCTTAGGGGGGAAGAGGAAGGAGATGAGAAGCAGGCAGAGGAGGACAGCTAATTTTTGATCCAAGGGGTGCTTTGCAGGCCAGGGGGGTGACAGCTGCACTGTCTTTAGCCCGGATTTGAATTTGAATTCTATCTAACGATGCAGCGACGCACGGACTTGGCAGGGCAGTCTGGTAATCTTCTTGACACAAATGCCTGGGCTTTTCTTGTGTGCCCTCACAGAGATTTGAGTAATTAAAGTTAAATTGAAGGAATAAAAAATATCCTTCTTGTACTGAGGCTGTCTTGCTAATGCCAAGTGTGAATAGTCAGGGTTGTCCTTAGAACTATAATCCCAAATGCTATTTCTCCTGTACGTGGAACTGCCATATTTTTTTTTACATTTTATTCATATTTTGGTGAGCTCCAAAAGACAGCGATAAGGGACGGCCGCAGTGCTTTCATCTTACAGACATCTTTTGGAGAGGTGGGAAAGCAAAAAGAAAAATGAAAGTTGCAAATGTTAGTGGTCGTAAAATATTGTTCATACCTGGTGGAATCGCATAGGATTTAATCCTTAACCCAAAGACAAGAACTGTAGGGATGAAGCTTTTTTGGATTTCTAGATGCTTGTAGACCTTTTTCATTTTAGTTACTTGGGTATAAATTTTGTGTATAATTTAGATTTGACTGACTGATATGTGTCAGTAATTCAACAGTTGTTTCACAGCAGAAATTGCAGTTTTAAGGGAGTAAGCCCCACTTCCTTGAGCATAAATTTATTCTAAACCAAAACTAAATAGAAAATCAACATTAGCAGATAAGGTCTAGATTTTAGGCTCTGTTTGATTGGTGCAGATTTCATGCAGAGCTGCACAGATCAATTAAACTTTATTAACTGCCTATTATTTTGCTAAAATAATATTTACACAATGTGTGGAGGCAGGGCTTGTAGGACAGGAAGTGTTGAACCATTCAAAGGCAAGAGAGAGAGAGAATACTTTAACATGCCCACATCACACACACAATATTTTAGTGCAACTCTCTGAACACTTACGCACACTTCATTTACTGAAAATGCTTTAACACACTCGCCTCAAATGCACTGTAAAAATACTATAAAACATGTTTCTCGCACACATAAAATACTGGAACATATGCTTCTAAAAACCAAAAAAATACACACACATATATCACACACAGGGGATATTTTAATAACTGTTACACTAGTCTAAACCTTTAATGTTCACTATACTCCAGGAATACTTTAACAATCCCCACTTGCACATTTAAACAGGAAACCAGGACTAGCTGCAACTCGGGCTATATCTTTAAGCATATCTTTTTTTTTTTTTAGGATTTTTCAATAATACCAGGTTGGAGCAAGTTTCACGTGTGTTTTTTTTTTTCTTTCTTCATTTTAATGTATTCATTTAGTTTATTTAAATATTTATTCATATACTTTTATTTATTACTTATTTAATATTTGTTGGGCAAAAACAGAGCTTTTTGCTGTTTTATTGTATATATCTTGCTGGAAAGTCTATAATGGGCTGTTTATAGCTAATGCTACCCTTTATAGCACCCTTTAGGTATAGTATATGCTCAAACAGAAATAGATTTTTTTTTTATAAGCCTACATTGAGAAATACTCACCACAGTAAGAAGTGTGACAACTAACCCTTGTCACTCTTGAAAACAAAACATTTACTGTAAAACGAAATGGTTCACAACATTTACACCTTATTGTTCAGTTATACAAAGGTTGTAGGTACAGTCCATCAACGTCTATGAGAAAATCATTTCATTTGGCACAGTGCTTGTTGTAAATGCAAATGTGTGAATTAGGCCTGATGCATAAATACCTTGCAGTCTCAATTGCATGTGTGCTCCAGTAAGTATGTGCTTTCACAATAATTTTAATCACAGGTTAAAACAAGCCTTTAACCACAGGTTGATTCAACGTGCTGTTTTTGCATTAAACATAAGTAAGAGTCAATGAGAGTTTTGTTGAGCCAAATGTTAAGAACCTGAGGAAAAGAATAGCTTTTAATTGAATTGGTGAATCGCTTTCAGTAAAAGCATTTACTCACTATAGGGCTCAGACATTGATTTAAAAATACACTTGATTTACATTTTACTAATGCTATAGTAATCGAACAGCAAAAATGTTGCTAGCTAATGCAGCTTCCAAGTAAAGACTTTCCAGAAATGTTTTACTATTGTTAGCCAAACTGTGTGATGTTACAAGCAGTTAAACAGTGCATGGGAGTGTGTGAAAAGTGCATATTTGTGGCTTATGAATTTCAAAAAAGTTTTGAGTTCAATCGCATGCAAATGAGACCCAAAACTTGAAATGACTGTGCATGTAGCTCTGAAGGTGGGTTTGTGTAAAGGAAGTGTCACTGTCATTCTGAAGTTTCAGGTGTGCAGACATAAAGGTTATAGGTGAAAAACCTGAAGTTAGTTACTTGATGGGAAATTATCACCATTACAATGAGAATGCCAAAGGGCACAGGTTCAACCCCTGGAAAGAGGATAACAATGTAAACTGTGAGGTACTGTCATTAGTGTTGGTGTGTTGTTTGTCTTCACTGGAGAGAAAAAAAAATCCTTTTCCTAATCTGTATCTTTGCCTTATTTTATAAAATGTATTGTACAATCTACAAGATAACCTTTAAGGTTTAGTCGATTCTGTCATCATTTACTAACCTTCATGTTATTCCAAACATATATAAAGGAGAAATTCTGAACACTGGGCTGGTCTCACTTTTCTTCTGAAGCCAGTTTTGTGTGAGAAATTGTTATTCATTGATAATCTCACTTTCAGTGAATTGTTAACTGATGTGACCAGACCTTTGAGTCAGTGAATTGAACTTGAGAACCCGAAAAGAATGATTTGTTCACAAAACAGACATTGCTACTGCTCTCATGAACGCTTGGGTGGATGTCAAGATTTTCAGTGATTAATGATTTGAATATCTGTCCTTTTTTTCAGACAGTTCACAAATTTTTCTCTTTTGTCTTCCACAGATGAAAGAAAATCCTAAGGGTTTGAAGTGACAAAAGGGTGAGTAAACGAGGGTAGAATTTTCTTTTTTAGGTGAGTTATCCCTTTAAAACTAATTTTTAGGGAATTTAATTTGAATGTATCTCTTTTGTCCTCTTTTATTGGCAGATGATTTTGCTTGTATTAGGGAAAAAAAATCCTAAACATTCATAAAACAAAATGAATTAATGACCTTACAATGGCATAAAACAGTGTTGGTGTTTGATGTTTAGTATTTGAAGTTAGCAGTGTGTGTGTGCGCGTGTGCACGTGTGTGTGTGTGTGTGTGTGTGTGTGTGTGTGCGCGTGTGTGTGTTCACCAGTCATGCACATTCCAGGCCGCCCACAGCATATGCTGCACATGCACACCGCAATCGCAGTCTCTCATGCATGATGTTGCGGAGCAATGTGGCGAAAACGGACACCGCAACTTCAGAGCACATTGGTTTTCATAACAGCTCTGCTCATACTTGGTAAATATAAGAGGAATTAAGTTCTCCAGCTGCCATCTGGGTTATCATAATAGAATAAAGACTGGCAAGAAATTAACCTGCTTCTGAAACGCGGACATGTTGACGTGTCTCAAGTGGAGTAATCGCACTTTGATTTGAGGGTGAGAGATGCGAAGAATAAAATGTCATAATGGGAATTCATCACGCAGCCTTCAGCCTGATTCTTACCTGAGACACCTTTTTCCCTTTAAGTTTACAGGGGCCTATTGCCTGGGGCATAATACCTCTGAAATTACTGCATAGCTGTCTTCTCAGTAACCACAGAATGGAGAAATGTGGGAGGCTGGGCAACAAGACGTGCATTGTAACCCCTTCAATAGCTCAGCACCTCCTGTGTCACAGCGTACAAAAAAGGACAGCGGTATGAGTGTGTGTGTGTGTGGAAAGAGGCCCAAGGTTTACCTGGTCTGCGGCTGTAGACACCACGGCAGCCAAGAAGCATCAGGAGGCAACGGAGCATGACAGGCCCCACATCAAAGCCCAAGCACCACACCTTGATCCAGACCCCCCACCCCACGCCCCACGCCTCCTCCCGTCAGGACACACCTGACAGAGGGGCCACCCCGCGCCTTCAAAGCGAGACTGAGAGACACGAGACACAAATAAACGTCTAGACACTTTCTCTTACAGTGACCTAATGGTGTGGAATTTTTGCTCCCTTTGCACCTTATCTCTGTCGAGAGGGTAGAAACAACGTGATTGATTTGGGAAGTGTCAGAAGACTCCAGGATTCCCCCACCCACCCCACCCCTCTGAGAAGAACAATTGAATTGCTAATGTGCTAGAGGAGAGAAATCTCTGTGTGTGGGTAATTTGAGTAAGAAACTTGGGTGTTCAAATCTGTTTATATATATACAAATATCTGTTTTAGTCCAAACAAATATGCTTAAAAAAAGCAATGCATTCAATACTGGTTAAGCTCTATCAGCAGTATTTGTGGCATAATGTCAATTACCACAGAAAATGATTTAATGATATATATACATTTATTTCACCAAAGGGATGGTTAGGACAGCTTTACTGCTCAAATAATTAACTTTCAATTCACTTTTATGCTTTTAAAACCTCTAAAACATTAGTCCTATTTACTTTAATCGTAAGTGCATTCTTGTAACCACAATTTAGCTTTTTAAAAATAAATAAAGGCATACATACATGCATACAAACATACATGCATGCATACATTCGTTCATACAGAGGGACCAATCAAAATAACTTTCTGTGGTAATCGACGTTATGCCACAATGCTGATAGAGCTCAACCCTACTAAACCATGATGATTTTCTTTAACGACTCCTAAACCCATATTCAGCAGTCATGTAAATGTGGTTTAAAACATCCTTAGACAAAACATGAAAACATTTTTCTTTCCTCCTACATTTAAAAACTTCTAAGAAACATTTGGCTTAATTTCTTGTGTCTTTGCTATAGCTTATTTGAATATATCCACTGATCTAAATGGCTCACAGGCTTGGATCAGAATGTTTTCAATACATACCTGTCTGGAGTAATTAATTATATTTGTTAAAGCCTTCAGCCAAAAGTTTTTTTTTTTCTTCGTTCAGACGTTTGCTTGTCTTAGCACCTCCCGCCACCCAGTGTTAGGAGACAGATTTAATTGCCACATGAAAGCCACAAAAAAGAGAGCTCAGTCTCCTCATAAACAGAAGCCACACCTAGCAGGGGAATAGTTTCACCTTTGAAAAAAATCTGTCCACACTGTAATTAAAGAGAAAGGGTTCCATAGAGTAATCTGACTTTATACTGCTGACTGTTGATGGAATGATGTTAAACCATGAATGCTAATAAGTCATTCTTGGCCAAAATAATGAGGACATGGTTATTTGCTAGATCCTGCAAAATTAAATATGAAAACTCTTCCTTTCTCATCATACACCAAAACATTGGGTCATTGGAGAGCCAGTGTGGGTGATGTGGACAATTATAAAGTCACTTATTTATTATTATTTATGTAGTTCGGAAGTTCAACTGGTAGAGCATGGTGCTACTCAACAAATTGTTTGTCGTGTTTTACAGTTAATATCTAAAGAGATCCTTAAAACATGTTTTTAACTTGCTTATAACACAAATCTGCCAATGCAATAAAACAAAATACACATGTATTAAAGTTTCATTATTTAGAAAAAAGTCTCATCAAATGCAGTCTTGAGTAAATGTATCTTGTTGCAAGCATTTCTAGATATTTTAACTGGGAAAAAAGTAAAACAAGATTAAACATTTATTTTTATGCAATATAGCAACACCAAGGTCATGGGTGCGATTCCCGCAAAACGAAGATTTATACATTGAATGCACATTAAGTTGCTTTGGATGAAACAGTCAACCAAATGCGTAAGTGTAATTGTCACGTCTGATCATACGTCTCAGAGTTAAACATTTCACAATGGGTAGGACAGATGTTAAGAATGTTAAAACCCACCAAAGTGCTGTGATAAAGGGTAAATATTGCCGGATTTAGTGCTAAAGTTCTGATAACCCTGCTTCATCACCTTTTTGTGCAGAACTCTGCATAATACTGATTGAGGATGACTACCTTGCTCTTATCAAACCATTTCTTTTCCTTAAGACTTCTCTTAGGAAGTAACCCTAGATGCTCTGTAATACAATAGAGCTTTCCTGCTCTCTTTGTCCAGGGGATTGTGGAATGCCAGCGGAGGGCACGGCGTGAAAAGTGAGGGCAGGGGAACATGAAAAGGTCTGCTCTGCTGGGACTGGCACTCTCTGGCTCTGCGGTGGAATAAAAGCGACGGTAAGGATTAGAGGAGCGTTCCTCAGCTTGCGGGATAAGCTGATCTTCCACACTTCAGGTAACACTTTTTTTAAATAGAGGGGGCTTTGGAAAAAATAATGTGAGACATAGCTAAAGAGACAATCTGGTCTTCAAAAAAGAGGACATTTAATTTAGGCTTAGAACACAACGTGTCCGACCGTTGAGATTGGTCAACGGCTGCAGAAACGGAATCTAAATTTGGGACCTTAAACTGTCAAGAAGCGCATAAGGATGACAGGTGGAATTTAAAGCAAATGTCTCTATGAGACTTAATTCAACAGATTATATAAGTGACACAGGGTCACCCAATCTCTAAGAGGATGAATCCTTTTAAACGAAGGAGACAAGCTAGTAGAATGTTCCCCCATGAAAGGCTTTCAAAGCCAATACTGTTTCAGAAGGGCACAGTAGTCTCACCCAGTCCCAGCCTCAGGGTTCGGATTGCTATCTGATCAAGTATGCACTCTCCATTTACACTTGGCCACATACATATATCTATGCAAGATGTATATAAATCTGTCTACCCCTCATGAGTTACATTTTCTATTGACACTCTTTATACCCCATATGGCAAGTTTATGTGGTTGCCGATCATTCAATGTCCATGTATCTTATCCATGATTTGCACACTCACATTTAGATTGTGGGGCTCCAAAATGTCCATGAGCTGACGTAGTTGCAAAGTTTGCATATGTGGTTTCACCAACTATGCATTTAAATTTTGTGATTTAAAATTAGTGTCTTGTATGCATCTCAAACCATCTCCTGAAGTTTCAAACCATCTCAGGTGGTGATTTGAGTGAATGGATCTAAAATGCCTCTTAGAAAACTTTTACATTTGTTTTTTCATTGTTGTATTACTAAAAAGGCATGAAGTGTCCAAGTATAAATAACCCCCCACAACATTTGTGGACTTTTTTTAATGCATATTTTACAAAAAGTTCCAATGTGATTGGTTGGATTTTAAGTAGTTTCCAGGAGTGAAGGAGTTAAGTTTTTATGAGGAAATCAAGATATTTTGTATGGTCTTGGTCATTGTGTTGGAGTCCAAGAACATATATTTTCTTGGTCTTGTCATTGATTTGGTTGGCTCGATTCTCTTCTGGTCTCTGTCTTGACCAGATTTGACCCTCTGTCTAGAGTATATCGATCCTCTTCTGGTCCTGGTCTCGAGTAGAACTCAACCTTCTTTTCGCCCCTGTCTTGTCTCTGAATCGAATGAGCTGGTTTTGACTATGACACTGTATCCTTGAATAATCTACTTCGTCTAACTTTATCTTTAACTTTATCTGCCCCTAAATTCTTACTTTAAATATCAGACTGCCCTTTATTGTCTAAGTGTCTAGTTCTTGACCAAAAGAATCCCAGAATATGTTGCACCAAACTATCTGAGATAGAAGAAGCTGAAGGAAGCATGTTAGGTACTGTGGATTGTAGTGCAGTCTGTGACTGTGTTAGTATGCAAACAACGTGCGTGTTTGACTAGGTATAAATCAACGCATCTACAGCAGAAGTTTGTCTGTGTGTGTGTGTGTGTGGAAATCTGGTGGGCTGAGGAAGTCTTGGCTCATCTGCATGGTGAGACAAGTTATCAGAGGGAGCCATGAGTGTCCTGTTCACTCCAGGGACTAAACAGAACAACAGCCTCGGTGTGACGCATGACTACACTCTGGCACAGCGCAACCGCACTGGGCCTAATCTCGCTGTACCTCCTGATCCACCTCTTCACCCTCTCTCTGGTCATTATCACTCAACAGTTTAGTATGTATCGCAGTGGGGATGGCAGTGTGCGGGTCTCCGCAATTTACTCTGCCCTCGGCTGCCCTATGCAGTTTAGTGAGGATATGAATCCTATTGGTTCAATGAGATAGTGCCAATTTGTTAGCTCAACATGCAGAACCGTAACAGGATATTTGCTGTTACTATTGCTGAACTGCCGAACTCGTTTTTTAGACTTGGTTTCTTTTGATCTAGGTACATTTATCAGTTCTTAAGATGGAAAACATTTGTTTAGTTTACTTCAAAGAAGATTCCCTTCCATATTGGTGCCATAGCCTGTCCCATGAATTAATATGTGACAGCTGCATAGGGCTGATTTTAAGTTTTTCTTATGTTCCTCAGGATGTTTTGAGGATTTTAAATGGTTGTAAGTGCAAGCAGCCATCGGAAATAACACATTCAAATAATTAGCATGTGTTCTGTTGGTATGAGACAATTTAACAAAGTTATACTGAATATACAACAACTATACTTGAACCTTTGATTGTTTTTATGATAATAAGCATAGTCTCTGACTGAAAATATTATAGCAGGGAACACAGGGGCTAGGGGTCTGAAAATTGAATCAGTGGTGAACATATTCATATAACTCCGTATTGTTATAGAGGCAAAGGTCACCTTAAACTAACCGTATATTAAGCCAGCCTAGGTCACGCTGTGTGTGTATGTGTATATACACTCACCGGCCACTTTATTATGTACCCCATGCTAGGAACGGGTTGGACCCCCTTTTGCCTTCAGAACTGCCTCAATTCTTCGTGGCATAGATTCAACAAGGTGCTGGAAGCATTCCTCAGGGAGTTTGGTCCATATTGACATGATGGCATCACACAGTTGCCGCAGATTTGTCGGCTGCACATCCATGATGCGAATCTCCCGTTCCACCACATCCCAAAGATGCTCTATTGGGTTGAGATCTGGTGACTGTGGAGGCCATTTTAGTACAGTGAACTCATTGTCATGTTCAAGAAACCAATTTGAAATGATTAGAGCTTTGTGACATGGTGGAAGTAGCCATCAGAGGATGGGTACATGGTGGCCATAAAGGGATGGACATGGTCAGAAACAATGCTCAGGTAGGCCGTGGCATTTAAACGATGCCCAATTGGCACTAAGGGGCCTAAAGTGTGCCAGGAAAACATCCCCCACACCATTACACCACCACCACCAGCCTGCACAGTGGTAACAAGGCATGATGGTTCCATGTTCTCATTCTGTTTACGCCAAATTCTGACTCTAACATCTGAATGTCTCAACAGAAATCGAGACTCATCAGACCAGGCAACATTTTTCCAGTCTTCAACTGTTCAATTTTGGTGAGCTCTTGCAAATTGTAGCCTCTTTTTCCTATTTGTAGTGGAGATGAGTGGTACCCGGTGGAGTCTTCTGCTGTTGTAGCCCATCCGCCTCAAGGTTGTGCGTGTTGTGGCTTCACAAATGCTTTGCTGCATACCTCGGTTGTAACGAGTGGTTATTTCAGTCACTGTTGCCCTTCTATCAGCTCGAACCAGTCTGGCCATTCTCCTCTGACCTCTGGCATCAACAAGGCATTTCCGCCCACAGAACTGCCGCTCACTGGATGTTTTTTCTTTTTCGGACCATTCTCTGTAAACCCTAGAGATGGTTGTGCGTGAAAATCCCAGTAGATTAGCAGTTTCTGAAATACTCAGACCAGCCCTTCTGGCACCAACAATCATGCCACGTTCAAAGTCACTCAAATCAACTTTCTTCTCCATACTGATGCTCGGTTTGAACTGCAGGAGATTGTCTTGACCATGTCTACATGCCTAAATGCACTGAGTTGCCGCCATGTGATTGGCTGCTTAGAAATTAAGTGTTAACGAGCAGTTGGACAGGTGTACCTAATAAAGTGGCCGGTGAGTGTATATATATACACTCACCTAAAGGATTATTAGGAACACCATATTAATACTGTGTTTGACCCCCTTTCGCCTTCAGAACTGCCTTAATTCTACGTGGCATTGATTCAACAAGGTGCTGAAAGCATTCTTTAGAAATGTTGGCCCATATTGATAGGATAGCATCTTGCAGTTGATGGAGATTTGTGGGATGCACATCCAGGGCACGAAGCTCCCGTTCCACCACATCCCAAAGATGCTCTATTGGGTTGAGATCTGGTGACTGTGGGGGCCATTTTAGTACAGTGAACTCATTGTCATGTTCAAGAAACCAATTTGAAATGATTCGAGCTTTGTGACATGGTGCATTAACCTGCTGGAAGTAGCCATCAGAGGATGGGTACATGGTGGCCATAAAGGGATGGACATGGTCAGAAACAATGCTCAGGTAGGCCGTGGCATTTAAACGATGCCCAATTGGCACTAAGGGGCCTAAAGTGTGCCAAGAAAACATCCCCCACACCATTACACCACCACCACCAGCCTGCACATTGGTAACAAGGCATGATGGATCCATGTTCTCATTCTGTTTACGCCAAATTCTGACTCTACCATCTGAATGTCTCAACAGAAATCGAGACTCATCAGACCAGGCAACATTTTTCTAGTCTTCAACTGTCCAATTTTGGTGAGCTCTTGCAAATTGTAGCCTCTTTTTCCTATTTGTAGTGGAGATGAGTGGTACCCGGTGGGGTCTTCTGCTGTTGTAGCCCATTCGCCTCAAGGTTGTGCGTGTTGTGGCTTCACAAATGCTTTGCTGCATACCTCGGTTGTAACGAGTAGTTATTTCAGTCAAAGTTGCTCTTCTATCAGCTTGAATCAGTCGGCCCATTTTCCTCTGACCTCTAGCATCAACAAGGCATTTTCCCCCACAGGACTGCCGCATACTGGATGTTTTTCCCTTTTCACACCATTCTTTGTAAACCCTAGAAATGGTTGTGCGTGAAAATCCCAGTAACTGAGCAGATTGTGAAATACTCAGACCGGCCCGTCTGGCACCAACAACCATGCCACGCTCAAAATTGCTTAAATCACCTTTCTTTCCCATTCTGACATTCAGTTTGGAGTTCAGGAGATTGTCTTGACCAGGACCACACCCCTAAATGCATTGAAGCAACTGCCATGTGATTGGTTGATTAGATAATTGCATTAATGAGAAATTGAACAGGTGTTCCTAATAATCCTTTAGGTGAGTGTGTATATCATATATATATATACACTCACCGGCCACTTTATTAGGTACCCCATGCTAGTAACGGGTTGGACCCCCTTTTGCCTTCAGAACTGCCTCAATTCTTCGTGGCATAGATTCAACAAGGTGCTGGAAGCATTCCTCAGGGAGTTTGGTCCATATTGACATGATGGCATCACACAGTTGCCGCAGATTTGTCGGCTGCACATCCATGATGCGAATCTCCCGTTCCACCACATCCCAAAGATGCTCTATTGGGTTGAGATCTGGTGACTGTGGAGGCCATTTTAGTACAGTGAACTCATTGTCATGTTCAAGAAACCAATTTGAAATGATTAGAGCTTTGTGACAAGGTGGAAGTAGCCATCAGAGGATGGGTACATGGTGGCCATAAAGGGATGGACATGGTCAGAAACAATGCTCAGGTAGGCCGTGGAATTTAAACGATGCCCAATTGGCACTAAGGGGCCTAAAGTGTGCCAGGAAAACATCCCCCACACCATTACACCACCACCACCAGCCTGCACAGTGGTAACAAGGCATGATGGTTCCATGTTCTCATTCTGTTTACGCCAAATTCTGACTCTAACATCTGAATGTCTCAACAGAAATCGAGACTCATCAGACCAGGCAACATTTTTCCAGTCTTCAACTGTTCAATTTTGGTGAGCTCTTGCAAATTGTAGCCTCTTTTTCCTATTTGTAGTGGAGATGAGTGGTACCCGGTGGAGTCTTCTGCTGTTGTAGCCCATCCGCCTCAAGGTTGTGCGTGTTGTGGCTTCACAAATGCTTTGCTGCATACCTCGGTTGTAACGAGTGGTTATTTCAGTCACTGTTGCCCTTCTATCAGCTCGAACCAGTCTGGCCATTCTCCTCTGACCTCTGGCATCAACAAGGCATTTCCGCCCACAGAACTGCCGCTCACTGGATGTTTTTTCTTTTTCGGACCATTCTCTGTAAACCCTAGAGATGGTTGTGCGTGAAAATCCCAGTAGATTAGCAGTTTCTGAAATACTCAGACCAGCCCTTCTGGCACCAACAATCATGCCACGTTCAAAGTCACTCAAATCAACTTTCTTCCCCATACTGATGCTCGGTTTGAACTGCAGGAGATTGTCTTGACCATGTCTACATGCCTAAATGCACTGAGTTGCCGCCATGTGATTGGCTGCTTAGAAATTAAGTGTTAACGAGCAGTTGGACAGGTGTACCTAATAAAGTGGCCGGTGAGTGTATATATATATATATATATATATATATATATATATATATATATATATATATAATTTCTTCATAAGTGATTAAAGGGATAGTTCTGTCATCCTTTACTCACCATGATGTTGTTTAAGACTTATTTCTGTTGAACAAAATGAAAATTTAACAAAATGTCGTGGTTTATGCTTACAACCCCAAATTAGTTTTGAGAGAAAAACAGGTGTATTTTTCAAGTTGAACACGTTTAGTTGCTTTTTTTTTTAAGCTAAAACCTCACTAAATTGTATTGGTTTTCTTAACATCTTTGTAAAGATACGTATTGTAAAATATTGAAAAATATTTTTAAGCAACTGTTTGGATAATTATATTAAAAAACAAGAAAAAAAATGTTTTGCAATGCAAAATTTAAATCATTATTCACTGAAGATCTTCCTATATTTGCATTAGCTCACAAATATGACACCATTGATGTCTTGGACACACAATAACCTATGGTGTTTGATTTTTAAAGGTGTCAAATGGCCTCAAAGTGCATTTTTTTGCAGTCCATTTGACTTATTGTTCTTTTCAGATCTTGTCTATTGTTCTTTTCTTCACTGAATTATTTTGTCTGTTCCTCACATGAAGCTATTGTACTGGTTTCAGAAGACTTCAGAAGAGTATAGTGCACAAGTCGTATAGACCACTTTAATGTTTTTATAGTGGTTTTTAATCATTATTATGTAGCTTGACAAAATTCTTTAAAAATCCATCTTTCTACAAAAAAAAAAAAAAAAGGTGTAGAACGACATGAGGGTGAGCAAATGATGACAGAATTTTTGTTTCTTTGTGAACTATTGAAACCTGTTTAGGAATAAATATACTCCCTGATGAGAGACGCATGCTGTTTAGTTCGACCTGGTTGTTAAATTACAGAAATGAGTCAGCAAATGTTCATTCCTCTGTATACTCTCCCTCCCTTTAACAGCATGGTTCTGTTTTGACTGCTGTTCGTATTTGGAAGGTCTGTGTTCACGACAGGAACCTGTTCCAGGTATTTACACACCACCCTGGTGGAATAAATCCAGTGTGATAGTTCGCTCCTCAGGGATGGATTTGATCTCAGACCTGTCATATCTGGACAGCCCCTGTTTCCATGATCTCTCTATAGCTTCAGGAAGGTTTTAGCTTTACGTTATATGAGCAGTGTCTTGCGAAGTTCTCTAGTAATCTCCATGTGATACGTTTCTCTTGCAAGACACTTAGCAGGTTTTTGAGGTTACACAGTGTAATGTGATTTTCTTCAAAATATTAGATGTATAAATATGCAAGGATATATTAATCTTGTACAGGAATGGGGCATTTTACATAACAACTTAATTTCCATCGGCATAATCTTCCGTATTGATTAATGTTATTCCAAGCAGAGGGACATGGCCATTTTAACATTAACCGGATTTATTTTGGATTAGGGCTTAGCTCTCTCTCTGAAAATGTACTAAATAAAAATAAAATATTCAAATAAAACAAGTGTCCCTGGGAATATTAATACCATAAACATGTGTATTATGAAGTGTTACATTAATTCCCTTAAAAGGCAAACAGGCTGAAATGTCATATTTCTATGAAAGAAAATCTTTCAAGCGTAAATGGAATAAAGATTTTCATTAATTTCAATTTAAAATATGAGCTAACAGTTGTTACTTTGAAAGTGATGGAAAATATTATTGTTGAGATATAAATGAGTCTACACCGGAAACCCACAGGCAAAAAGATGTGTTCCTTAAAGGACATTCAGATATTGTATGATTTTCATTATTTCTTTATATTTCAAGTCGTCTGACGCTTTATGCAAGGAACAAACCAAAATTTAAATCATTCACTGATATTTTTTCCATCCAGAGAGCTGTTCACTTTAAAACTGTTGCGACCGAGTCGTTGAGCCAGAGTGAATGAATCAATCCGATACGTGAACAAATCATTCAGTCCCATTTGTGAAGTGAATTAACAGATTCATTGAAAACAACCGACTTGGAAGACTTGGACTCAATTTGTGTGGGACTTTTATTTAATAATAATAATAAATTATTAAAATATAAAGTCCATACAAATTGTGCACTATATCATTTATATTGATAATATTAAATATAACATAATATTATTCTAAACATGAAATTTATATTTTATATTATTTCTTGGGTGAACTATTCCTTTAAACTGACTTGCACATCTCATCAAATCCTCAGATCTGTCTGTCTGACCCTGTGTGGTGAGTCTTTAAATTAAGTAAACAGTATCCTGGGTTCATAAATTTGGCGGTGGAATTCCCAACCTCCCCCTTTCTGCCTTTCTCTCTCAGTCTCCTTCTCTTTTTCTTCTCTACTGGCCACAGATTTACTGCAGCAGTAATAACTGTCATGGCAAATGCCTGGTAAAGTGCTGGACAAGGGACCAACAGAAGGAGAGTATTTATCACGGTATTGACTTTCTGACTGTGGTGTCGTGAACTCTTTTGTCATAAACTGGAGCACTCAGAGCGAGCGTGGCGATCGATAAGGGGGAAAACTGCTGTCAGGTTCTCTCCCAGGGAGCATTGCTTTTGTTACAGCCACTTAGGGGGCTGATAAATGCTCTGCTGTGGATAGGTCTCAGCTTCCGTCCACTTGCTGAAGGGACTTCTCATACTAGTTTTTATATCTTAAAAAAAAAAATCCATCTTCTACAGGAATATTCTCTGTTATGAAAGGTTTAGAGAACTAGAATAACAATCATAGAATAGGATTGCGTGCTTTTAATAGCCTTAGATATGAATAGCCGTGCCATTATTTCTAGCGCTTTTCATTTAATTGAGGATTAACTAATCTCTCAGTCTAAAGCGGCTTTTTAAAACAGAATGTACGGTTTTGGATAAAATTACGCACTAAATAATATGAGCTTTATTTTTACAGCTTTATCAAATAATTTAAGACGTCCCTGACAGTCCAAATACTTGTCTATGCATAATGTCTATGATTAATGTGAGGTGTGCAGTGGACGTGGCACTCGCTGAATGGTAAATCAGTGGTGTGGTTATTGATGGCAGTGCTGATTAGGGGGCTGGAGAAATGGCTGTGTCTGATTGATGATGACGGAGGGAGTGTTAAACCGCTGACGATAAGCAGACAGACTGCTCGGCCGTGATCTCCAGAGCCCAATCGTATTGTCGGGGTCAGAGGTGGGTCAAGTTTACTTCCCCGAGGGGGACGGCAGCCCTGATGATATTCCCAAAGTTAACATAACCTTTGACCTCTTCAGACAAGAGAGGCTCCATATCATCCAAGAGTTTGTAGATAAGCCTCTGCTTACACACAAGTAACAGTCTTTTTGTAAAGAAAGAATCCCTGCGTCATGTGTGTGAACACCTTGTGGGTTTATCTGCTCTGCAAAATAACAACAAAAAAGTATTATTTCTGAAATTAGGTAAATTAAGCTGTTTTCTCATAAAGATGCCCCCTCTTGTAAAAATGTGTACGGCAGTCTGGACAGCTGGTTGGATGTCAAGAAAATGTCATGAAACACTGACATATCTGTGATGACCTCTGACCTCAGAAGTAAGAGAGATGAGCTGGGTATCAAGTTGACAAATTGATGATTGTTAGACAGTAAGTCCAAAGCAAGCACAGCTGTTTATCACTTTAGAAACGTAAAACTCTAATGATACAGTGGTTATCTATAAAGCAACCGTTTCCATGCCAATATCTGAGAAAGATACATATATTATATAAATTAAACGTTTTTATATTTTTTAAAGCCTAATAAATGTTCAAATGTATAGCTTTCAATTTTACTGTAATGCTGAATGGCTATAATTAATGTCTAAAATTGAGAAAAAATCTATTTCATAGTGACATCAGTAGCAGTATTGGTACCGGTAATGCCTTCTTTCATTAAAAAAATGCAAATTAAACAGATATTTAAAATATAGGCTTTGTGTTCGTCTTGTTGTTTCTACATTAATTTGGAAATTAAATGTGAAATAATCAAATGTATATACAATATTATATTAAAATATAAAATATATGTTGAAAACTTTCATTTTAGGTGTGATTAATCGCGATTAATTACAGATAATTTTTTTTATCAATTGACAGCACTAATATATATATATATATTTATATATATATGTATGTTTACAAACAATATATATTATACTTTATATTAAATAAATATATTTAGAACACTTTTAGATTTTGTTTCCATTACACATTATATTATAAGCATAACAATTTGAGTGAAAATAAAAAGTTAAAATAATTTCTTGTAATGTCCCCGTTTTGCTTTAAATGTTCCCATTTAGGGGCTATGTGATTTAATTATAATTTATTTGATTATTTATCTAGCATTAAATAAATTAAAACCATTTATATTTAATCATTTGACAACCTCAAATGAAATACATTACATTTCTGATTATTGATTGATTGACTCACTGACTGACTGACTGATTAATTAATTAATTGATTGATTGAATAAAGAAAAAAAACTGAAAAAAGTCGGCACACCAAGGCTCCAAAAATGTATTAGTGGACTTTCACACAGGTAACGTTTCGAGCATGCAGGATAAAAGGAATCCAACACGCCTCAATACTAACAGGTGATTATTTTTGCATTTTTGGAGCCTTGGTGTGTCGACTTTTCTCGTTTTTTTTTTTATTTCCTTTGTCCGTGACACAACTTAAGCTTTTTTTGCTGGTGATGTGTGTGCTTTAATTGAATAGCCATATGTGTTTCTTTTTGTACAGGTTAAAAAATAAATAAATAAATAAAGCTCTAGGGGGAAGAATACCAGTGTTGTTACCCCTGTAGGTAAGTGTTAACAGTTTGGAGTCTGATATCTATGTGTTTTCTGCAGCTTTCGCTGAGTTGCAAGCATTTCAATGCCAGAATCTAGGAGGAGTTTACTTTTAATTAGGAGTTAGAGAAGATGTGAAAGTCACATTCTGGGTGAAATGTTATCTGGTTACATTGGTGGCAGAGGTTTCATTTTAGGGTTTAAAGAGAAAATTAACCTCTCCCCAATTAAAGCCTCAATTGTTGAAGAGTGTCATGCCATTTATTCAAGCAGACTGAGCATATTGACAGTTTGGGATGTGTAAATGTGAGGATTAATATGAGGAATACAGGGATAATTAATTTCAGACGAAAACTCAGAACTGAGACCATTAAAGTACATTTAAATTCTGAGCTCGCTGTTACAGTCAAGACTCTAGTCAAGAAGTTTTCTTATTTGACTTGTGATTGTTGAATTTCCCTCTACAATATCAAGTGTTATATATATATATATATATATATATATATATATATATATATATATATATATATATATAATTGTAATATTGACAAGATGATGTTATCGGAAATATCCTACAAACTAAATAATAATCGTGTCCTTTGATAGTCACAGAAAAGCCTCAAGTGAGATGTCCTGGTGTAAATGCATCTGGCTCTCTGTCACTACATACTGTGGAAGAATGTTAGAAGTTCCTTCAAAAGCCAGTTCCTGGTGCTCGAGTGGACCCAGCCTGTGACCTGGGATTAGTGTTCAAGTTCATCGGTGTCCAGACAGGTGTGTAATGGCTTGTAATTCTGTCTGAGAGAGGAATGGGGGAAGGGTCGAGACAGACAGAGTGTTGAGCTGTTGAACAAGGGCTGGAAATATGGTGTGGTTCAGTCTGGGCATGCTTCACACATGTGGACTGATTCCACGCTGGGCTAGATCCTCTGAACCTCATAGTGTTTTTTAACTAATCTACATTGTATTTGAACTATCCCAAAAGTGAAACGCTGCTTTGCAACACAAAATAATGGGACATATTTACAAGTGAAACTCTCATTGAGAAAAAGTGCATTGTGTATTTACACTGTGAAAAGTACTAACATATACATATTTACTAAAATTGACTACTTTTACAGCATTAATAAATCCTCGTTAATGTAAATTTCTACATATACTAATATAGTTTTTTTTACATTTCAAGTCATTACTTATTGTTTTATTATATACACTGTACTACTGTTTAAAAATCTGAGGTCTGTATGATTTCTTTTCTAACTCAGGAAGGATGCTTTAAATTGATTAAACGTAAATACATTTATGTTTATGTTATTTACAGGGACGTGCACAGGAATTTTGTGGGGCAGTTGCTCTGACCTGAAAAAAGGGCACTACCCCCAAAACTCAAGGGCTATATGAAGGAATATATTCAGTTGAATTTTGCCCTTACAAATTGCCTTATCTGATCGTGTTTATGTCCAAACGCAATGCCTCATATTATGGTCTTATTATTATTTATAAAGATTGCAAACGTCAAAGATGACAGGTTTATGATATACAACTTTGTAAACAGTATACAAAATGTATTAACAATATGTTAAATGTCACCAAAATACACAGGAGAAAAAGAGTTCCTCATATTATTGTTTTAATTATTATTATTATTATTTATAAAAAAAAAAAAAAAAAAAATCTGGATTGAATTGACAGATGGGGAAAAACTCGCTTCTAATAAAAAAAAAAAAAAACGCTTAGATTTCGGAAAAAATACAATCCTTTTTTAACCTTTTGGCTTCCCGTACATTCAATTGTGCTTTTTGCTCATCTGGGCAACTACGCATGATTTGTAGTATGATTGCGTAAAGGGAACAGGAATTCCGGTAAAGAACAGAATCGACTGCTACACCCAGTGCCGATCCTGACCTCCCTGGGGCCCTAAGCAAAATTCTGCTAAGGGGCCTCTACCTGACCTGTGATGTCGTGAGCTATGTAAACCATTTGCCATTGCCACAGTCACACCTGACACTTCAGCGCTCCCATACAATCCTCCCTCCTTTAAACAAAACAGTCAAAGAATAAGTACAACAATATAGAACAGAATGAGGTTTAAACACACTATATTTATTGAATAGAGTATTTTCTATAGAATGTTAAGATAATAAGTGAATATTATTAAGTAAGTGAATATTAACGTAAACATAAATAAGAAGAAAATAATAAATTATAACCCTGAGCTTTGGCTTTTGGGATTAACTTTGGTTCTTTCTACAGCCTGGGCATTTTCGGCATCAGTATGATTTTTTTTTATTTTTATTATGCATGTTGAAGCAATTCTTGATTTATGGTTATTATTTACTGAGGGATGTGCATCCATTTTGACCAGTATGTCCAGCTAATCAACATTTTTAATTCAATATAGCCTATAAATCAATAGTCAATCAATGTCAAATTGCCAATACATTGCTTTCTATCTTGCATAATTAGTGCAGTTGTTTAGAGTTTTTAACTACACTGAGACTAGATAATCAGTGTCTTGTTTTAAAAGTATAATGTGTACTTTGATTGGGAGTGCCATCATTCACGTCCATGTATTGTACAGTATGTCTAGTCTCCACATATTTCTGCTTGAAAAATGCGAGTTCCCTTTCGAGAGGTTCCTCTTATTGCGTAAGTAGCTTACGCTATGGGAAAACTCCTTTTCTCGAGAAATATTGAAGTCTTTATGTAAAACGCATTGCAGCTGCACAGCATACAGCAATGAGCGAGGCAGCTCGGTCATTGGCTGTGCTGCGGCAACTGCACGAACCTATGACGGGGTGACTCTGAACCCGCTTCCAATGAGCGTGCTTCGCGCCCACGCGCGTCAGAGCCCGCCAAGATGGGCGTGGCCAAGGGCTATATATTGGGCGCCCCGTCGTCTGAGTTCTTTAGATTTAATCTCCTTCAGCAAAGAACCTTCTCTTCGCTGGATCCTCCGGATTTGTTGGAGTCTTTTCGCCGCCGCCGTCGACAAGCCTACAGCAGGACTGCTTCGAGGACGCCGGCGCCTTCAGCCGCCTTCGATCGCCCTTCTGCTAAGCCATCCGGCACGCAGCATCTAATATCCTTTCAAAAGCTTTCAGTGTTCGCCCCCGCGACACTTTCTAAAAGAGCAAATTTAACAAGGCGTTGTTTCAAATGCCTTCATGCGCCTCGTGTCGAGGCCCTCTTCATCCCCGCCGCCAGTCCAGTTCACACAGGCGGACCAGCACCCCTCCAGCAGAGCGATGGGGCTCGTCTCGTTTGGCGCGTCAGGGGATGACGATGACAAGGATGACAGTTTTTCCGGTGACTCTGCATCCGACGACTGGCCGGGTTCGTCGTTCGACCCCGCGCCATCGACATTAGCGGGCACGAGCGCGGGCTCCAGCATGGACTCGGAGATCGTCAGCATCCTGTCTAAGGCCGTGGAAGACCTCGGGCTCGATTGGTCTTCCCCGGAAGAACCCGCCCGCAGCCGACTGGACGAGTGGTTCCTGCAGGGGCGCCAACAGGCCCCTCGGCAAAGGCCCTCCCCCTTCTTCCCGGAAGTTCACGACGAACTCACGAAGTCGTGGAAAGCCCCGCACTCCGCTCGCCTGAAGCCTTCTTTTTCTTTCTCGCTCTCCTCTGTGGACGGCGCGAAAGGAAGAGGCTATGAGGGGACTCCGCCCCTCGAGGAAGCTGTGGCCAATCATCTGTGTCCACCCTCCAACGCTGGATGGAAAGCTAAAGCTTCTCATCCCTCGAAGCCTTGCCGGTCTACGTCAGCTCTCCCTGGTCGCGCATACGCCGCCGCCGGCCAAGCTGCATCAGCGCTTCACTCTATGGCTGTCCTCCAGGTGTTTCAAGCTAAACTTCTCCGCAGTATGGACGAGTCTGGACCCGATCCTGAGGCATTTAAGGACCTACGCAGCGCCACTGACATAGCGCTGCGAGCTACAAAAGCCACCGCCCAATCCATCGGCCGTGCTATGGCTAACCTGACTGTCCTTGAGCGCCATCTGTGGCTGACGCTAACAGAGATGAAGGATGCAGATAAGGCGCCTTTTCTCGACGCGCCAATCTCACAAAGCGGCCTGTTTGGACCAGCGGTGAAGGAGTTCGCCGAGCGCTTCACCGAAGCCCGTAAGGACTCGCAGGCTATGCGTCACTTCCTGCCCAAGCGATCTAGCTCATCGCAGAGCCGCCAAAGGCCGCCTCAGCAGCAGCGAGCTAAGACGGCGCCTCCCGTCTCTCTGCCCAGACCTGAAACGGATTTTCGACGCCGCTCGCGCTCTGCCAACAGGAAGCAACCGCCCGAGCGACGGGGACCTCGGCCCAAGATTGTGCTGAACCCAGAGCCTCGTAAGTCCTCCTAGCTACAGGGAGAAAAAGGGGGAGCGCGTGTCTCGCAAGAGCCGGACCGTTCTCTCCAAAACGTTTAAAGCATTACCCAGTCCCCTTACAGGCGGCTGGAAATGTCTATACAGCAGCCAATGTGCCAGCCACACAGCTCGCCTACCTGCAAACAAACGCCGTTTTTACGGCGACACACAGAAATCACATAAAGAGCTATTTCTGCCTGTGTCATTAAAGGGTCACGTGTCCACACCAAAGTGCGCATTCCCACATATCAAAACTGTCAACGCAGTGCCAAATGTTTTCCCAGTTCAAGCTGGACGCCCCATAAAAGTAGATTGTGTGCCAACTATCACGTATGCACCACTACACATAAGCACTGTTCCCACAGTTATAAACACTTCCCCAGTAAAAGCGGGAAGTTTTATAAGAGTGGCGTGTGTGCCCGCTGTTATGCATGCACCCCAACTCACAAACACTGTTTATATGACCAAAAACCTCCCGCCACGAGCGGGAAGTTTTATGAAAGTGGCGCGCGTGCCTACCACAGTTTATGCACCCCCACCCATAAGCACTGCCCATACAGTGTTGAACATTTCCCCATCTCACTCTGTGAGTATTACGGCGAGCGTGCCTGTAATCTCACACGCACCCCTGCACTCGGCATTCAACAAAGCTGCTCAGCGCGCGGCCGCGCCGCTGAGAGCTGTAAGCTCGACATTAGCACAGAGCGATTCGCTGGCGGGAGCCATACGTCACTGCGACACGCCCCCACCCAGCATTCAGCCCATATCTGTGCGAGCGAAAGCTTGGGAAAATATCCCCGACATGCCGAAATGGGTTTTGAACATAATAAAACACGGTTACTCGCTTCAATTCGCTCGCAGACCGCCCCGCTTCACAGCAGTGGTCGAGACGAAAGTGAGAAAAGATGTTTCACATGTTCTACGCACCGAGATGCTCAAACTGATAGAGAAAGGCGCTATAGAGACAGTCCCTCCCTCTATGAGCGAGGCAGGTTTTTACAGCCGCTATTTTCTCGTCCCGAAAAAGGATGGCGGTCTCCGCCCCATTCTAGATCTCAGACATCTGAACAAAGCTTTAATGATTCGCTCGTTCAGAATGTTAACAACCAAACATATCCTCGCGCAAGTTCGCCCAGGGGATTGGTTTCTATCAGTGGATCTGAAAGACGCTTACTTTCACATTCTGATAGCGCCTCATCACAGGCCTTTTCTGAGATTCGCTTTCGAGGGACAGTCATACCAGTACACAGTACTACCATTCGGCCTGTCACTGGCACCTCGTACATTTACGAAATGTATGGATGCAGCACTTTCCCCCCTGAGACAGCGGGGAGTGCGAATACTAAATTATCTCGACGATTGGCTAATCCTAGCACAATCAGAGAGCCAGTTAGTGACACACAGGTCTTGGATTATCAGTCATCTAGATCGCCTGGGTCTAAGAATCAATTTTGCAAAGAGCATGCTATCCCCCAGCCAGAATATTTCTTTTCTGGGAATAGTGCTAGACTCAGTGCAGATGACGGCGCGCCTCTCGTCAGAGCGCGCGCTCACTATCCGGCGCCTTGCAACATCGTTCAGAGCGGGTGCGCGCGCCCCCGTCAAGCGATTTCAAAGGATGCTCGGTCTCATGGCCTCAGCATCAGCTGTACTCCAGCTAGGATTGTTGCACATGCGTCCTCTCCAACGCTGGCTCAAAAGCCGTGTCCCCACTCACGCGTGGCGCTCGGGCCACTTTTTAATCAGAGCGAATCACGGCTGCATAAAAGCCCTGACGCCCTGGAAAGCTGTCGACTGGTATCAGTCCGGCGTGAGTTTGGGCGTGAACACAAGGAGAAAAATGATCATGACAGATGCCTCCAAAATAGGCTGGGGGGCCCTTTACGAGGGCAGGCCTGTCTCCGGCCTGTGGTCAAACCCGGAGAAGCGCCTACATATAAACTGTCTGGAATTGAAAGCGGTCGCTTTGGCTCTCAGAGCCCTGCTCCCGTACCTGAAGGACGAGCACGTCCTAGTCCGAACGGACAACATGACGGTAGTCTCGCATATAAATCGTCAGGGTGGACTCAGATCGAGCTCCCTGCACTCGATGGCCAGGGAGCCCCTCCTATGGTCCCAGCGCAACCTGCGCTCGCTGAGAGCAGCGCATGTGCCAGGTGTTCTGAACCAGGGAGCGGATATGCTGTCCAGAGACAAGGTTCTCCCAGGAGAATGGTCTCTCCACCCCCTGACGATTCAGTGGTTATGGCAAACCTTTGGCAGAGCAGAGGTCGACCTCTTTGCCTCCAAGGAAAATGCGCACTGCCCTCTCTTCTTTTCAAAGAGCACAGACGCGCTCGCCCAAGTCTGGCCGAGCCGCCCGCTGTATGCCTTCCCTCCGGTCGCGATGCTACCTCAGGTCATCGGCCGGATCAGGTAGGAGAAATGTGCAGTGCTCCTGGTAGCCCCACTCTGGAAGAACCAGACGTGGTTTCCAGAACTGATGCAGATGATGCAATCTGCCCCATGGCCGATTCCACTGAGGCTAGACCTCCTCAGGCAGGCCAACAGGATGATCCTCCATCCCCGCCCCGATCTGTGGGCCCTCCATGCGTGGCCCCTCAACGGGTTCCCGGGAACCTCCCCAGTGGAGTGTTAAGAACCATCACTGAGGCGCGAGCGCCCTCTACGAGGCGCTTATATGCCCAGAAATGGAAGGTGTTCAGTGACTGGTGTAAATCCAGGAACCTGAACCCTGAGACATGCGAAGTACCGAGTGTGCTCGTTTTCTTACAAGAGCTGTTGGAGGCAGGCCGCACCCCCTCCACGCTCAAAGTATATGTGGCTGCCATAGCGGCATCGCACGACCCTGTGGAAGGACGCACACTAGGGAAAAACTACCTAGTTGTTCGTTTCCTGAGGGGCGCCAGGAGGATGAATCCCCCACGCCCCCCCTCGGTGCCGATCTGGGACCTGGCCACGGTCCTGGACGCACTCAAGCGTGCCCCGTTCGAACCCCTCCGAACTGTGCACCTTAAACAGCTCTCGCTCAAAACTGCTCTCTTGCTGGCTCTCGCCTCGGTCAAGAGAGTGGGCGACCTGCACGCGCTGTCATCAAGCGCTGCCTGCCTGGAGTTTGGACCTAACGACAGCAGGGTTGTCCTCAGGCCAAAACACGGGTATATTCCGAAGGTGCTCTCTACACCTTTCAGAGCACAGGTGATATCTTTGGCCGCGCTATCGTCTCCAGCAGACGAAAGCGACGCTGATTTACTCTGCCCGGTCAGGGCGCTCAGAGTATATTTGGAACGTTCTGCCCTGTTCAGACAGACAGAGCAATTGTTCGTATGCTTTGGCGGCCGCACCAAAGGTCTCGCTGTTTCAAAGCAAAGAATATCGCGCTGGATAGTGGATGCCATAGCGCTGGCTTATGAAGCCAAGGGCCTTCAGTGCCCCTTGGGCATCAGAGCTCACTCTACGAGAGGCATGGCCTCCTCGTGGGCGTGGTCGAGTGGGATACCCATTCAAGATATTTGTGCGGCAGCAGGCTGGGCCTCACCGTCAACATTTATCAGGTTTTATAACCTACAGGTCCCCTCATTGCACTCTAACATACTGTCGGTCTAACTATGCATAGGCTGGGGTGTGTACATGCTGAGCACTGTCTCCTCCCTCATAGAATCCGTCTCTGACTGATGTAGAGGATTTTTCATGCTTGACAGTACATCAAAATGTGCTTGTGTGTTTCTCTGGACGCCCATTGGGCCGTTCCACGTTGTCCTTTATAAAGCCCGCCTTCGGCTGGCTCGTTGGATAATTACTTTGCTTAAAGGCTCAGGCATCTGCGTTCGGCTTAATAGAGCGAAGTCAGCACGCACGGCGTTTTACATGGCGTTCCCATAGCGTAAGCTACTTACGCAATAAGAGGAACCTCTCGAAAGGGAACGACTCGGTTACTAACGTAACCTCGGTTCCCTGAGAAGAGGGAACGAGTATTGCGTAAGCTGCCGTGCTTGTGCTTGGTCAGTTTGCTTCAGTCGATTGAACCTAAAGAACTCAGACGACGGGGCGCCCAATATATAGCCCTTGGCCACGCCCATCTTGGCGGGCTCTGACGCGCGTGGGCGCGAAGCACGCTCATTGGAAGCGGGTTCAGAGTCGCCCCGTCATAGGTTCGTGCAGTTGCCGCAGCACAGCCAATGACCGAGCTGCCTCGCTCATTGCTGTATGCTGTGCAGCTGCAATGCGTTTTACATAAAGACTTCAATATTTCTCGAGAAAAGGAGTTTTCCCATAGCGTAAGCTACTTACGCAATACTCGTTCCCTCTTCTCAGGGAACCGAGGTTACGTTAGTAACCGAGTCGTTTCATTTCGGCAACGCGCATATGAACGCACGATAACACACGCCACGCGACGCGGTTATGTTTTCCGAGCTGCAGTAAACAAACACCGTTGCACTTTGTCGTTTATCAAAATCAAACGTAATAAATAATTGTATTTTACTCTCACTTTTGTCAGCCACAAAGTGATGCAAGAGATGCACTGCCTGCCCAGCTAGGTTAGCAAAACCGAAAAACATCAAACTTTGCTGACATCAAACTTAGAGAGGAGAGAACACAAGTTTACCTGATTGTTGTTCCCGCAATTCACTCTCATGGTTTTTTTCTTCTTCCTCTTTTCGTGACCAGAAGGATAGTTTCGCTTCATTTTATCGTGGATGTTGTAGCTACACATTTGACGGCGCGCTATGACTATGACACGAGATGGAGGCGTGGCCTTAAGTAATTTGCGTGGCCCTACGCCGGTCGCGTGCAGTCTATGGTCGCGTGCAGCGTTTGCCCTTCATACTGACTTTCACTTTCGGTGCCCAAATGTAAGTGAATGAGGCTTTTTTTTTTTTTTTATCTAGGCCTACGTGAAATTCTGCATCCATTGTACGATTTAATTTTTTTCTCGGAAGGACAACTTGAGTGAGAAGGGCAACTTAGTCTATGGTGAGAAGGGCATATGGGCAGTTGCCCGGGCAACCTGAGCAACCCCCCTGTGCACGTCCCTGGTTATTTATGTATTATATGTTGTAACATTTAATGTCACAACAGATTTTTTATTTTAAATGCTGTTCTTTTGAACTTTCATCAAGATTTTGAAAACATAATGCACAACTGTTTTCAACATTGATAACAATAGGAAATGTTTCTTGAACACCAAATCAGCATATTAGAATGATTTCTGGAGGATCATGTGACAGAAGATTGAAAATTCTACTTTGCCATCACAGGAATAAAGTACATTTTAAAATAGAAAATGGAAATCGGTTGTTTTAAATTGTAATACTATTTCACAATATTACTGTTTTCACTGTATTTTTTTTTATCAAACAATCCAGCCTTGGTGAACATAAGACTCCTTTTAGAAACATAAAGTCTTACAGGGCCCAAACTTTTTAACAGTAGTGTATGCATTATGAACAAACATAAATTTACATGAACCTAGATAAATAAATGCTGTAAAAAATGGTTGTTTATTGTTAATTCGTGATTCAGCGAATACACTAACTAATGTTAATACATTGAATATAATTGTTAAATATTATTGAACCTTTTTTAATAAGCATTCTTCACAATAAGACCAGTAACATTTATTAAAATAGTTTTCAGGATGTGTGGCTGTATAGAGGCAATAATTGCATAGCGCAGGAGATTCAGTAACAAAGTCTTTACTTGGAAACACGCAGGAGAATACAGGAATTAAACTCATAGAATGCAATCACATCATACTTAAACGAGACCGGGCCAAGAACCAAGGGAACTGTAGTAATCAACAGAAAATGAAACCGGTGCTGAACTCATGAGTAACTATGGAAACAAACAAGCTAACATAACTCGGGCAAACCAGAACAGGGTTCGGAATGAAAATTAAACCAAAACAGAACTAAAACGTAACAATAGTAGGGTTCATTTGACTTCATGGGTGGTCTCAAGGTGTAAATGTCTTTAGTTCACCCTTCGCCGGGAGTTTGATTGACAGGCGATCTGACAAATCATAATCCACCATCTGCCGAATCCGCCATTTTGTCCGAAAAAGCAGTCAAGAGAGTTAGATTAACGTCGGTGAACTTGAACTTGAAAAACGGTGTGTACTGACGTCTTTCCACGGCTGATATAACATTCATTCTGATGTTCATTCATGTTTTTTTCATGCTATAAATTAACTAGAAGCAAGACATGATCGGTTCACGAGCAGCTTTAACGGAGGCGCTACAGAGATCTGTCACGATATGAGCCACAAAACGGTATTTGTTTAAATTTCTTTAAAAAAAAAAAGATCAAAAGTAACCTGCTCTGTCCTGTCTGTCGGCGCATTGTCCTTTCTGATGTATTTTGTACTGCGTGAGAACATGATGTTTGACGTGAGAGCGCCATGGCTTGTCGGACGAAGCAACAGTAACTAAAGGGGGCGGGTCCTTGCGAACAGTCAAATTTTTTTTCTTTCTCATTTGTTGACCGTATCACAGAGAGTGACAAAACTACTGTTATTCACTTTTCTGTTAAACAAGTGTTCATCTGTTAAATTATTGTTTTATGGGGTTTTGGGATGAGTTGTGACAGACATCAGTGTGATTCAAATCTATATATAATATCAAACACACCCAGATGATTTTGAAAGGCACATAGTGGTGGCAAGTGTTTCAGGGCACTGTTTGATAATGCACAGTCTTGTCTTTATCTGGGGGTCAAGGCGCTAGGAATTCTGGGAATGATGCTGTATACTGCCTGCCTATTGTTCTAGTAAGAACTACAGAATGATAAATCGTTGATGACTAGTTGACAGATACATTCAGCAGCTACAAAACTTATTTGTGCATATGAGAGAGAGAGAGAGAGAGAGAGAGAGAGAGAGAGAGAGAGAGAGAGAGAGAGAGAGAGAGAGAGAAGCAGTTTTCGTTTTGTGTACTCTTGAAAGAGCGTCATCGTGGTAACACAAACATGTACACATTTATCCTTGGAAAAACAAAGCATGCTCCTTCTGGTGAGTTTTGACATTCCTCTTCAAGGTAATGGCCCTTATGAATATGCATAAGGGGCTCACCTTGAATTATAGGAATGTCTTTTAGCTTTAGTGAACATGTCAGAAGAGAGAATGAAATGACTGTTGATGTTGATTTTTGTTGTTCTGGCACCATCTGATTGAAGGGCAAACATACTCTTACCCCAATGATCGCAGCATTAAAAATATCCCCGTCTGTTGCCTGATTTTTACACATCTCCTTTTCTCAATCCATTAAAATGGGCAGAAAATGGAGGGGGAAAAAAATCTAGATTTTGCAGATGTTGGAAGACACAATTGCATTTGCATGTCCACACACGTTATAAATGTTTTTACACTAATAATGCTTATAAAACAGGCTTAGAATGTTCTGTGACTGCTCTCATTGTACTCGTAAATGACTGTTCGAAAATTCAACTAGGTGCGTTTTCTTTTTTTCCACAGGAATTAGTCCAGGCCGTGTGCAAGTCTTTTTAAACCAATTGGGCAGCAAATGAGGTAGCTGGGGTTAATAGCCATCATTTTGTCATTGTTTATTTAGAAGCACAGCAAGCCCTTGATCAGAGCTCCTTGACAATGTTTGGGAACTCAAGTGTTCTCTCTACTGACTACGCCTGCAGTTACTGGCTGCAGTCTTGCATGCTACAAAAAAACGTTTCGCATACATATGTGTACTATACGTATTAATGTTGAAGACACTTGTGCTGCTTAATATTTTTGTGGAAACTGATTTTTTTTTCTCGATGAATCGAAAGTTCAGAATAACTTTCTATTTCATTTGAAATTGAATTCATTTGTGACATTATAAAAGACTCTTAAATGAATTGAATGTGACTGCTGAATAAAGTATTAATTTATTTTTAAACAAATCACACTGACCCCAAACTTTTGAATTGTACAGTATAATCCATACTATATGTTTGTAGTACTGTATATGTGGTTATGGGTGTCATTAAATAAATATTTGTCAGTATATTCAAATATTGAATTATTACTCATGTTTTCGCATTAACATAATTTTTTTCAAGTTTTTTTTTTTTTTTTTACGGTTTAGTCCCGAGGAATGCATGCAATTTGATTAAATACATGGATAAGTATCTACAAATGCATAATATGAAATGTAAAATAATGTCACAGAGATTTACAGTATGCACCACTAGTGTCACCAACCGATATTGCAATTTGTTAGTCTGATGTACCTGACTGGGAATGACATAACATTTACATTTATGCATTTGACAGAGACTTTTATCCAAAGCAACTTAGTGCATTCATTTTTATCACTACATATCTTCCATGGCAATCAAACTGGCATGCTCTACCAAATCAGCTACAGGAAAAATAGTGTTGGGCAGAACTACAAACAGTGGCAGGCGGTGGAGGGTTTGAAACTTGTTTGACAACAAACATTATTTTTGTAATTCTTTTTGGTGCCGCTAGTGGTGCAGAAATAACATGCTTTGTCTTTAACGGCATTGAACACATTTAATTAATCTCCAAAGTTAAGCAACTGGTCCTTGTGAAGGATTCTCTGTTTGTCAAGAATCCGGTGATGAGGATGAACAGAAGAGATCTCCAGAAGAAGTGGCAGCAAATGTGAGAGGATGTCTGAAGACAGATAATGAATGAGAGTGGAGATTCTTCCTGTCCTCTCGTTTGGGTTTAGGCGGTGTGGAAATTCATTAGGAATGCAGTCACACTCTCAAGTGAATGACCATATCAGCTTACCAAATGCAAATACCACAAAATCTGCAGAGAAGGGAAAGGATTATGTGGTTGGTCTATTAACCTCCCAAAGAGATAACTGACATCTTATCTCCCCAAAATGGCAAGAAGAGCTTGACTACCATCAACCTGAGTTTGACACACACTTTTCACAATAATTAATAGGATCAGATGAAATTTTAAATAGGCCTCTGGGTTTCTATTATGGGTCCCCAGGGCTGAGAGAAACGCATGAAGTGTTTGCTGTTGTAGAGAGATGGAGAGCTCTCTCTCTCCTCATTGAGGAATATCTGTGTCAGTGCCACCAATCGTGCAAAAAAAAAAAGGAAAGGAAAGTTGAATGCCTTTTAACACACTCTCTATTGTACGGACTTATGTGAGGGCAAGGTTAAAGGGGGTATGATGTCATAGTAACCCAGAGGGCATTTCAGTTGTCATAGCAATGGCCAACTGACACCAATCGATGAGAACAGGGCTGAGTAGCTTGGGCCTCAGGGTCAGAAATAGAGATGGACAATGCTGAAACACTATCTTGGAATTGTCTTCATGCTGTTGCATTACCAGCTATTCGTGTGGACTTTGGCCATTGTCTGTAATATTGTGATTTAACAGGCAAAAGAAATCAAAAAGTTCTGTGGATAAAAGCATTACCTGCATAAAAGGGCAACGTTTTGCTTGAGATTTGCGAGAAGCAAACTTTTTCATGAAAATGTTGTCATGTTTATTGCCAGTGGACAACATTTTAATTTGTGTTGATGTGTATTTCTAACTTAAATTATTATTTTATTTTCAAACATCAAAGCTTGAATCCATATATGATAAATGGTTGGTCAAGATTAATTATGATTAAATATTAATTATTACTATTATATATTAATAATAAATGCCATTCCATAACTCTTTATTATCATCATTATTATTATTATTAGGTATTTTACCCCCGGTTTCACAGACAAGGCTTAAGCCTAGTCCCAGACTAAAATGCATGTTTGAGTTGTTTTAACTGAAAGCAACTTGCACTGACATATCTTAAAATATATCAGTGTCATTTCTCGTGAGCACGAGATACGTTTCTCTTGAGCACGTCAAAGTCTGTATATTTTTTATTTTTGCAAAGGTCCCTTTAAGGGCTCCGTCCGTACAAGATGCACATTTCTCTAAGGGATGTTTATAAAAGCTACTATAGGTTTACTAACAGCTTGCGCCAGCACAAACCCTCTTTTGGCGTTAAAAAACAACTGTCAGGATTTCACTGTCAAGACACGCAGTGAAAAATTAGCACTGAAAAGGCGTGAACTGTTATCTTTGCAGCTGACCTTATTGCATATGCATTTGTGTAATTTAGTTTTATGGGAAATTTTTATTGATTTTTATTTAGGCGCTATTATTTACCACCCCAAAAAAGCATATCTTAAACCATGTCTTGTCTTAAACCATGTCTTGACTTAAACTAATTTGCGCTGCTCTTGGTAGATTGCGTTGGTCATTATGGAAATGATCCGGCTGCGTCTGTGTTCTTTAATTTGTGCGTCATCAGTAGACTGTAGATAACATGCAGAAGTTTCCACTCCCATTAGTGCTTTTTTGGAATTGCGCTCTCACGTTAATTTGCCCTGTTTAGTAAATCTGGCTCTATGTCCTAATTGAACTAAGGCCTAATCCTGGCTTAATCTAAGCCCTGTCTGTGAAACCAGGCCTTGATATTTTAATTATTATTTACTACTATACTATAATTATTATTTATCATTTTTTAATAATACTACAGTGTATTAATATAACATGTCAAATGTATTAAGGCATTCTTTACATGGCTGAGTTAAGGCTTGTCTGTGTCTTTGTCTGTGTAAAAACGCAATGCCAGATAAATGTCAGACCAAATTAAGCCTGCTTTGACCCACCTCAACAAAAACAAGTTGCTGCTTAAACATCTGAGTTGACTGTAGGCTACTTGATTTAAGTCATTTCACCTTAAATTACATTAAACTGACTTTAAAAATGTGTTGAATCTTGTATAGCTTATAAAAAAGTGTATAATTGCTTACCTTATTTTGATGAGTTAAAGCAATGTAAAAACATGATTGATCATTTTTTTGTTTTTGTTTTTTTACAGGGAAAGTATCAAAGTATAGTTTTTGTTGTGTAAATGCATTAATGCCCCCTCTGAGCAGCATTAAACAGTCTGTGGAAAGACACCTAAATACCACTTCAAAATCACTCCTGTGTCACCTTTGCAGTGTACATTTGTCATTACTTGGCTAAAGAATTGCTTATTCCAATTATAGTTTTCTTTTTTAATATCACATTTTATCATATTGCGGGTGCCGTTGTTTTATAAAAGCAATGTCACAATAGGATGTGCATTACAGTGATTTTTCCACTGTAGTATTTTAAGGAGAACATAACTCAAAGGATCAGGCGTACTTTGCTGAAAAAAAAAAGTGTTGTTGGAAATGTTCTTTTCATAGTTTAAAATAATAGCAAATTAAAGAAGGTCTGTGTGTATTCTAAACCCCATGGGACTCTCCGTGTAAATGACTGTCCCTTGCAAAATATATAGAGCATTTATGTGTCTTCTATGAGAGATGACAAGTCACCCTTTTATCCACTTAATCAATGTGCTTGACCTTTGTAGCTTGCACCATGCTGAGTGATTAAAACCGAGCCTCGATGTGAATGTGGCACAGGGGTAGAAACCTGCTGGACAAGATGGAGTGCCTTCTGTTGCAGTTAGTGACTATTGTCATTGAAAATGCATCAACAAGATAAACTTTAGCCAAGCGATTATGTTTGTTTTTTTATTTGTATTTTGCTTTAACATGTAGGGTTTTCCACCACACATGAAGGGTATAGCTAATCATAATAATTACAGTACATATGGAATTTTTAAAGAGATTGTAGCAAAAACATTCTGCTTACATTCAAAGGGCCAGAGAAAAAGAAGGTGGAAACTATATAATATATAAAAGAAAGCAGAGAAGTGCGAGCAGTCTGATATGTCTAGTCAAGCCGGAATTCACTCATCACTTCTGCTAAACCTTAAGATAATCCTGAAGTGGCTTTTCCTGGCCTACGTCCAAAATGCTCTTAACAAATATGTCATAGGTGGATGAGTGCTGGGGTAGGGGTGTCCTGAGGGTGACAGATTTATAATAGCCATGCTAAAAACCTCAATGTAAATCAATGCAAATGCTTTCAAGCAGCAAGTTTGACATTTATGCAAAACAAAACCAAGGAAATGAAGGATATGAAGGAAAGGACAAGCTGGCAATGGCTAAAGTTTGTGAGAGGAGTTTGTATAGGTGAAAAAAAAAAAACGCTGCTTGAATTATTTTACCTATTAGAATGCTACAAAACATTTTATGCAGCTCGTCTAATGCAACCCGTGTAGAGGAGGTAATACTGGTGAGTTTACATGACTTTGTTTTCAGATTTCAAGGCAAGGAACCTGAAAGGGAACTTTCAAAAGAGTGTTATCACAAACACAAAAGCACCGTCTGATAACAACCTCATGAGATGTTGGGTGTCACAGGGTCATTTTAAACTTGTCTGTTGCCAAATCTGGGTCAAACACTCAAGGTTTGGTTTCAGCACAAATTGCTTCTCCAGTGTACATTTGTCGAGAATTTCACTTCATCCTGTGCCGTAAAATATCTAGTTTCTCATGTGAATGGGTGTGTAGGGCTAAACACCAGATTGTCTGTTCCTGCTGCGCTACCTTGAGGCCTGTTTCACAATATAACAGTCTGAGCTGCTGTTTTCAAAGAATGACAGTGTGTGAAGAACTACTACAGCTGAAATTATTCTTTTGGCTCAGGTGTTTGGTCTTCGTATGTGGGGACATGAACGTTTTAAAGCTGTTGAATGGAAAAACATATTGTTTTATGATGTCTTGGATTTGGTTATGTCCAAATATTACTGTATGATAAAGTATGACCCCTCATTATTCCCTAAAACGTGATTTAAACTGACCCCACACTGAACGAGACTGAATAAAGCGTTCTTTTCTTTTTCTCATGCATATATCGAATAAAATTATGCAAATGTGTGAGAATGTCATGTGACTCAACCCACTCAGCACAAAGAGAGCCCCTAATTACATTAGTTTAAATGAAGGCTGCCGACCGCTTGAGGTGCGCAGCGGTGACAGAGAGCCACAGACAATGTGCGTTAATGTCGTGACACCGTGTCCCGACAGGTTAACGGCACCCATCTGTGGCCGGCACAGACACATCTAATTTGTTGGCCGAGTCGACATTTTTTAGTCGCTTTACACCCATTTAGCGGCAGTTGCTGTCAGCCCTCTAGAGAGGAAATTCAGAACTTTTCACAGGCTTGTGGTCCTGAAGTGGAGCTTAAAAGCCTGTAATTAAGGACTGCTGTGTGCAAATGACAAACCCCAGTTATGACATGCAGGCAGAACAAGAAAGGGTCTTTATGACACTCGGGAGACAGGTACTGGTCGAGGTTTTGCAGGGTTGGCCTTAAATGAGTGGCGTTATTATCTCCGGTTATTCCCCCGGAAAGTACAAACACCATCTTCCAGGCCTGTATGGGTATAATTTGAAGATATATACAATGCCTTGTGTACCAGAAATCAGCTTTTCAAAATATGCTGATGATTGTCAGTTAAAGGCTAATATGAAGTATAATGAACTCTGAAAAAAGACATTTACTGTAGATGAGGGAACTTCTGTTTTGGAACTTATTTGCATCAAATTATGCAGAGTGTTTGTAACTGTTCCCTGGAATATGGTTTGTCAAATCCGTCTATGTTGAAATATATATATATTTTTTACCCCATGATTATTTTTACATCAAGAGCCGCTGAGAGACAACTGAGGTTTGGTCACATCACACAAGTATTGGGGAGTAGCTAACTAAAAGTTCTGATGCTACTAGCCTAATTAGTTTTTTTCAGTAGTGTGACAGAAACTTTTTTTCTAAAAACAAGCTTATTGTTTCCATATCACTGTTTTTAATGTCAATTTGTCTCAATTAGTCTTTTTCTAGTGCTGATGCTAGGAAGTTTGGATATATTGCTTGATTCGGGCGGTTTGTTTGAACAAATCAGTTTGTTCAGACTCATTTCAATGAACTTATTTCAGAAAATACACTACCGTTCAAATGTGTGTGTGGTCCGTAAGATTTATTGATTAACTTTTTTTAAAAGAAGTAAATACTTTTATTTTGCAAGGGTGCTTTAAAGTGACCAAATTGCTTTTAAATGCTGAAATTCTTCTTTTTTTAAACTTTCAATTCATCAATTAATCCTGAAAAAAATGTATCACTGTTTTCAACATTGATAATAATAAGAAATATTTCTTGAGCAGCAAATTATATTTGAATGATTTCTGAAGGATCATGTGACACTGAAAACTGGAGTAATGATGCTGAAAATTCAGTGATAAATTGAATTTGAAATCATTAAAATAGAAAACAAATGTAATTCTATTTCACAATAATATTGTTTTCAGTGTATATTTGACCAAATAAATGCAGTATTGATGAGCACACGAGACTTCTTTTAAAAATCTAAAAAATTCTTACCGACCCAAAGACTTTCGAACAGTAGTATATTCGCAGAATCGATTGAATCACGATTCTGTAGTGTTTTGACAAATCCCTTAGTCAAATGAAAGGAGTTTTTCCGGGATACCTGTCAGTATTTTTCCTCAATTCCCTTGGGAAGCAGAAATGACACTTTTTACCTTTAAATTATGAATAGTTTGTAGCTTGGCAAGACACCAGTACTCTCAAATCTATGATGTCTCCTAGATGTCTAAAAACCCAACAGGCTAATTATTGAGATCTGACCCTCAAAAGTTAGCCTTTTTTATTCCATTAATTTGAAAACAGACAGTAGGACAAACAGTCTACAGCTCTCCTCACACCTCATAGCTTACGCCTGTGACCACAAGAAGAAACTTGTTAGCAGAACATTTCTTCTGGCCAAGTGCCAAGGACTCAAGGGGAGAGGAGACCGTAGCTTGACTAAAGACATAGAGGGGGGAAAAAACCTGTAAGACTCTAGTGCTAATCCACTTATTTAAAGCATAGACTGCTAGCATGCAATCCGGCATCTGAAATTAATACCTAATCAGGAGTTAATTAAAGAAGAGTCAGTTAACCAATAATCATTTGTGATCTTGTGGAGAATGAGGGCATTCTTAAGAGAGTATGATAGACTTTTGTCCCTCTTTTTTGTCCACGTTGGTGGTCATACTGAGAGCGAGAGATACAGATGTAGCCGCTTACAGAGATGAAATAAGTCTAGAGGACCTGGAGAAGTTAAAATGCCTGTCAATGTTTTCAGTATCTCCATGTGAAAAATGCCTTTAAAAACCTGGCTAACAAGTCTTGGCAATTTGGAAAGGTAACCTTGCTTAAGGCAAATGCAAATTTGAACACAAATTCTCGTTAACTATGAAGAGGATTATCGGTTCAGATAATCAGAAGAGAGTATCAGGTGAACGCTTTTGAGATAACATGAGTTTGTTTCCACAGTTGTTTCCACTTTGTCTCAGATTATGCAATTCAAGAGCTGTTTTTGAAGTACTAGTTTATATTTGTTTGTAGGCAGCAGCTTCCAAACATTTGTCCTGGAAACTGGAAATAAATAAAGCAAATATTTATTTATTTACTTACTTTCATTCTTTAATTTATTCCAGTTTTTAGGCAAGGCTTTGTTATGGTAGATTATATAAATGGTGTTTAAATGTTTTGGAATGATTGTTTGGAAGGGCAGTCCAGCTGTTTAAAAAGGCTGCCTGCTCCTAAAAAGTCTGAATTTACTTTTTTTTTTTTTTTTTTATCACTGTGGAGTTTTTCCAGTAAAGTTTAAGCATGTGTGAGACTTGCCTCCTTCTCGCCAGTGGAACTGAGAAGGATGGCTAACAGCCGGCCCTTTCCTCCCCCTTGTGGTCTAACACTCTTTCATGACAGCTTGTGTGTCCAGTCCCTATCCAAGGTTCTAATATGAATATAAGGAAGTGAAAACTGTGGAAATGTGCTTCTGCTGCTTAATTATGTTAACAATTGATGCATTTGTTGTTGCATGATTTAACTGTCAGCATGTGAACTCATACATAAGGGTGATAAATGATATAGCTAAATAAAAGTAAAGTATAAAATGAAGACTTAGAAGGCCACAGTTTCATAAAGGGGCGAACAGGGCTAGTTGTCACACGTTTTACTCCAGTGACAATGACTCAAAGTAAGTTTTATTTTCGATCAATTTCATAAAAAAAAAAAAAAAAAACATCTTTAAACATATGTTAACAAAAAGCTGAACTTGTTCACTGTTATAGCATAAAAGGTGGATTTCATTCCATGCTTGTTTATCATGATTAAATAGTGAGCCATGTTGTCACAATGGAAACATGCCATAAAACAACTTATGGGCTTTTCTGCTAGATTTAAGTATGTAAAACAATTCTGAAATGAAACAATTCATGCAACAACATAAATGTGGAAGGTAACGTACAACATTCAATCATTGTTTTAGCCAACAAATATTTAGCTAATAAATTGCACAGTGTGACAACTTGCCCAACTACATGTTTGTATAGCTGACCCTTCTGTATGTTTATGTACATTCAAGTTCTGTCATCATTTATTCACATTAGTTGTTTTTTTCAATACAAAAAAAATGACCTCCATCGAATGTATTTATTTTGTGAGTGAATAAATGATGACAGAATTTGTCTGTCCATCCAGTGGAGAAAAGAAAGGTGGAGTTTATTAAATACATGCTGATTAAATAGTGGGGTGTGTTGTCACAATGGATACCTGCCATTAAACAACTTATGGAACTATCCATTTAAAACTGAAACTATAGTTACATTAACCAGTTACAGCCCTTGTGATAACTTAGACATGTGACAACCCCCCTCTCTAGAGAGAGAGATTGGACTTCATTTCAGGCAAGAGGCTGAATGCATGGGTCAGCAAACCTCAGCTGTGTAGAAATGAGTGGGTTTAAGATGGAAAGTAAACAGATGTAAATTCGAAGATGGCAGCAGTTGGCAGCCATCCAAAGGGGCATTTACCCTCCCTTCAGTGGCCCCTCTTGCCTTTCCCCCTTTCTAAAGGTTGAGATTAATTTGCCAGTTATGCCTCACTCGCATTTCCTCAAACTCCCATCACATTTTGTGCATCCTTTCTTAATTTCATTCTTAACTGCATTTAAATTTGTCATCATAATTTTGACCGTTAACTCTATGGCATATCGATTTGCACCACAGCGCTTTGCGTACACACAAATGAGTGAAATGATGAAAAATAAACAAAAAATGCTAATTATTAAATATTATGAAAATCAATTCCCTGACACATAGTGGGAAAATATACAGTGTATTTCATTCTTCCAAGGTTATCCGTTTTGTAGTGAAAAGGGATGGGAGATTAATCTTCTCAGTATTTCATCAGTGGCAGATATCAGCGATTTGCAGTCATTAAGCAGTGGACATGGATTAGCAGCACTATGCCGCTGTAGAGACCGGCTAGAGAAGACGAGGAGAACAGCACTGGGACTTAGTACAAGGCTAATTAGATCTGTCTATCTCCACACATCCATCTTCTCCTGCTGGAATCACACTGGCCTAATTTTAAATAAATTGCTCTTTATTATTCTATCATTCAGGTTATTGCATGTGATATAATGATCCACTCTTGGCCAGTGTTAATTGATTTCTGCTTTTTATCTCTGTTAATTCATTCTTTGTCTGTCTGTCTATTATCGTCCTTTCAATCTATTTTGTCTGTCTGTCTGTCTGTCTGTCTGTCTGTCTGTCTGTCTGTCTGTCTGTCTGTCTGTCTGTCTATCTATCTATCTATCTATCTATCTATCTATCTATCTGTCTATCTGTCTATCTGTCTATCTGTCTATCTGTCTATCTATCTATCTATCTATCTATCTATCTATCTATCTATCTATCTATCTATCTATCTATCTATCTATCTATCTATCTATCTATCTATCTATCTATCTATCTGTCTATATGGATGGATGGATGGATGGATGAAAGATGGCTGTAAAAACGATTCTGCATTGTTTATCCTTTAGATCTTTCATTAAAAAAATATTGCAAAAAATTTAGCCTTTCATTCAGGTAAAAGAATAGAAAGTGGGGGTAAAATCACATTATGGAATAAATGTTTTTTTCCAAAACATGTTCGCCACAATTATTGGCTCCCCTAGGATTTATTATGAGTAAAATATCTCTGAAGTGTATTCCCATTAATATTTAAATTTTTTAGCACACCAGGGTGACAAGGAACATGAAATTGTCTTGCTATGACTTCTTGTTTCACATGAGTATAAATATGAGGAAAACCCAAATTCCCTTAATCATCCATCTCAATGAGTAAAACCAAAGAATATAGTTCTTATGTGCAGCAAAAGATTGTTGAGTTAAAGCATTGAAAATCTCCATTTCCACCATCAGGGCAATAATTACAGTTTTACTCAGTCACTTTGTTGCATTTCTCAAATCATCCTTAATATTTGCAAAGTATGTGCATTCTCAAAACAATTCAAACAGCACCACACATTGGATTACTTGCAAAAGCCTGTAACTTACTCAAAATCTTTAGTTCATCTCTCAAAAGTAAGTATGTATGTCAATGAACATATCAGTGCAATCAGAATGAAAAGTCATTGTGTCATTGTTCACAAACAGGATAGTCACAATGCTTAGTCATGTTGTCAATAAAACACTGCACTCTGTTAGTATTACCTGATTTAAACTATGGCAACAGTTTGGATGACAGTTACTGTATTGAAATGTACAAAGCTGCGCTTCTTCTGTATGCCATACATTTCAAAAGTACAAATTTACACACTACTGTACGTGAGTTATTGATTGAAAGAGACTGGATAGGATTCACAGTTACACTTTTACTAGTGGTCTGACAAAAAAACAACATTTCAATATTATTGTGATATAGAAAAGAAACAGAAATAGGGGCACAAAGGTGAAAATACAACATTAGAAAGGCAAACACAGGAAAGACCCCTTAGGCAGAACTTTGCTTTTGCATGCAGCTCTGTATGCTTGCCAATTGAAGGTTCATGAGATGCAACTTTGAGCTTCAGAGAACTGGTTTCTCATTGTTTGATCTACATTCTCTCCATTAGTGAAAGTCAAGATTCACCTGCACAATTCATGGCACATTTACAAAAAGTCTAATAGAAATGTGTAGAAAATATGGTTGACAGTTTATGACAACTAGATCAACCATTTTGGATTTAATGACTTCTACGATGAACTAATGACTAGATGTTTTGAGGGGTAAGAGAGACTATTGCACAGAGAACTATTAAATACATTTTGAGCAACATGGCATTAGCAACTGATAACGTAGGAAACCGCAGACAATTGTACATAATCAATTGCATGAATGTACCAAAGCAATCGCAACTTGTTCAAAAGAATGAGTAACTGCTTTTATGATGTGCACAAGTGACTAGATGATGTGGAGGTTGAACAAGTAGTTTTGAGAATTTCGTTTCTGATCTCAGAAATGCTCCAAAGTGACTGAGAAAAACTGTAAGAAGTTCCAATTAACCAAAGATGTTACAAATCTGCCTGGAAGGAGACCTGTGTCTATATTGTCCTAATGCACAGTGAGGATCAAAGTTTGAGTGGCCAAAGACTCTCCAAGGATCACAGATGGAGAATTGCAGAGATTAGTCGAGTCTTGGGGTCAGAAAGCCTAAAAATCACCACAATTCAAGAAAAGTCCTCCTCTCTCATCCAAAAACAAACTCCAGCATATTCAGTTGTCAGACACGATTGGAACTTCAAAAGGGACTGGATTCGGTCAGATGAAACTAAAAAAAGAGTGCTTTTTTTTTTTGGCAGCAAACCCACCAGATGGGTTTGAAGCAAACAGGGATAAAAAGTACCCCATGCCCACGATTAAATATACCGCTGGATCTTTATTGATGTGGGTCTATTTTTTTTTTTTTTTTGCTGGAGGCCTTGGACATCTTTTTCAGATGCACAGTATCATGGATTATAGCAAATACCAACAGAACAAAATCAAAACCTGGCAGCCTCTGCTAGAAATCTTATAATGGGCCGTGCTTGGACCTTCCATCAGCACAACGATCCAAAACAAACATCAAAATCAACACTAAAATGTGTCACTGAGCACAAAATGAAGCTTCTGCCATGGCCATCCCAGTCCCCTGACCTGAACACTATAGAAAATGAGTGGGGTGAACTGAAGAGAAGAAGCACCAACATTAACTTGTGAATCTGAAGGATCTGGAGAGATTCTGTATGGAGCGAGCGGCAACCTTCCAGTCTCTCTTGTGAAGCCAACACGGAAGTGAATTTAACTGCAATTCATCGACTGGCCGCTAGAGAAAGGCTCCAAAAGGGAGTCAATTCCATAAACCCCCCCATGTTAAAATGCCCAACTTTACAGCAGAAAAAAATGTTTACAGCCTGGAACAAAAATTTGTTTTGGTCTATATAGCTAATTTTGCCCTTCATGGCAACTCTGAGGGGGGTTGACTCATTAGTTTAAATTATATTAAGCCTTAAAGTTGTGCATATTTAAGGGCGTGGCCACTTGAGTGACAGGTGGATTGCGGCTGCTGTCACTACTAGCCGTTTGTCTGCTGTTAGCATCACTTCAAAAACATGAACTTTAACTATTGGCTTTACATAATCAAGTCAGCTGTCACTTTAGCGCGAGGCCCTGTGCGGTCGCACACTTGGCACAGGCCTTGAGACGGTACCGCCAGTAGCATATAGCATTAGCTCCTTAACCTGAGCTAACTCAATCACGTCGAGTTACTGTAGGTGGCCGTGGTTTCAGCAACCAGGGCCCTCAGCTCCACCCACGCCCCGCCTCTGCCCATTTTTGGTTATCCGGGAGTGACGCGTTGCCAAGATGGCGACGGGCGGCTCCGCCCACTTTAGGCTTCAAAAAGGCACTTCAGAAACCTACGGGTGACACTACGTAGATATTTTTTTACAGTCTATGGTATGGAGGAATGATCTCTGATCTCTTGTCAGGTGTTCTCCAAACTCATCAGGCATTATAGGAGAAAACTCAGAGCTGTTATCTTGGCAAAAGGAGGTTCAAAAGGATAAACAATATCTGTCATTGGTCTATCATTCTGTTAATCTATCTATCATTCTTTCTATTGTTCTATCTATACATAATTCAAGTTTTGGTATCGTGGCAAATCTGAACACTTTTTTTGATATTTCTTTGGAAACTTCTGTCACATTGGAGATTATTGGAGTTCTCATTATTATTCTCATTTCTTCTCCATGGAATCTCATTTCTGTAAAAGTTAAACTTTACAGAGATCTTTGTTTTTTTTCTTTTCTACGGACATTAACATGTGCGGCTTGTCAGAAGCTATGGCAGTCTTGTTAGTCGTCTAACTAGCGTATGTGGAAGCTCCTCAGGAAAAGTGAAGATGTGTGATTGGATTCAGAGAGGAGCTGTGTAACATGTTTTCGAAGCTTCTCAGATACCATATGTGTGTGAGTGTGCAGAGGCAGAGAGGAATAGAGTCACTCATCCACACAGATGTCTGGAATCTCCAGATGTCGAATGACACTCAAATGCTGTAATCACACATTGCTGTGCTTGAACCCCTCAATACTGAAAATAAGACCTGTCAGAAAACAGAGTGTGTACAATAAAAGACAAAATGACTGAAACACAGTAACTGGCTTCTCACTGTTGGCAAACACAATTTGTGTGTAGTTTACGGAATAGAATTTGGCTTTAATGATGTATAGCCTGAAACTCACACTTCCCTTAATTTAGAAGATGCAAATTTACACTCCTAAACATGACATTTTCCAATATAATGCAGTTAAAGGATTAATTCACCCCAAAAGGACAATTCTTTCATTATTTTCTCTCCCTCATGTCGTTCATTGTTGTTATTCTTTGTTCATTTTCCTTGACAGCCGTGGTCACCATTCACTTTCATTGTATGGAAAAGAGTGGCTTGGACATTCTGTAACAAATTTGTCCTTTACTCCATGGAAGAAAGAAAGTCGTACAGGTTTCCAAAAACATTAGTGTCAGTAATGATGAAAGAATTTTCATTTTTGGGAGAACTATCCCTTTAAAGGGATACTCCACCAGTTTTTCTTATTAAACTATGTTATTCCCTTAACTAAGACGAGTTGATACATACCTCTCTCGTCTCAGTGCGTGCACTATATCGCTCTGTATTGCCGCAAAACTATGTTAGCACTTAGCTTAGCCCATGCATTAAATATGGGCCAAGCAGAGAAGCGACCAAACACTTCCACGTTTTCCCTATGTAAACACAGTTACTCGAGTAGTGTAACTTGACCTGGGCTGGTGACACAAAATAAACCGTTGCGGTTTTCTAAGCGTTTAAAATTGATGACTATATTGTATGGCGGAATACCATAACAATTGCTTTTGAGGACTTCGACTTGGCGCAATAATATCTTCACTCGTGAAAAGTCCTCTTACCGGCTCCCGCTTCCTCTCCCCCTCCCTCTGACATTTCCGTCAATACAACCAACGTGACATGCGCCGGTAGTAGTAGTTCGAGCGGAGTTGACGAAGTAACAGGTTGTTGGAAGCTAGTTTGTGTACAATAATGGTTAAAGCGTGCATCGTAAAGGGTTGTGAAAATAAGGAGAATGTACATAGTGCTGTCATTTTTCACCGAATTCCAACACACCACATACAGCGGAGAGCTTGGTTAGCTGCTTTGAACAAGAATCCCAAAACACCATTGATGACTCTGAAGAAGTGGCGTGTTTGCTCCGAACATTTCACAAAGAAGGACTATACCTGCACAGGAACACGCCTAAAGGATGAGGCTACACCAACAATATTCAGATCACTTACAGAAAGCCCGTGGTCTTTCGCCAGCTCCGGTCTGTTCTGGATCATATCTTTCTTGCCTCTCACGGTCCACAAGAGCTAATTCCTCCTCCGTGTACTCGGGTTCAAACAGATATGGCTCTGGGTCTTCTAAAAGAAGTCATAATCATCTACAAAGTCGGCCATTGCAAATGATCTGCAGTTTGCTAATAGCACAGGTAGTAAAAGTCACGTTGGTAGTATTGACGGAAATGTCAGCAGCTGGATGCTATTGGAGGGAGGGGGAGAGGAAGCGGGAGCCGGTAATCTTTTCACGAGTGAAGATATTATTGCGCCAAGTCGAAGTGCTCAAAAGCACTTGTTATGGTATTCCGCCATACAATATAGTCATCAATTTTAAACGCTTAGAAAAGCGCAACGGTTTATTTTGTGTCACCAGCCCAGGTCAAGTTACACTACTCGAGTAACTGTGTTTACATAGGGAAAACGTGGAAGTGTTTGGTCGCTTCTCTGCTTGGCCCATATTTAATGCATGGGCTAAGCTAAGTGCTAACATAGTTTTGCGGCAATACAGAGCGATATAGTGCACGCACTGAGACGAGAGAGGTATGTATCAACTCGTCTTAGTTAAGGGAATAACATAGTTTAATAAGAAAAACTGGTGGAGTATCCCTTTAAGAATGTAACATTGAACATTTAAATGCAGAATATATCATTTTTTCCTCTGTATTTTTTCCTTCCATACTGGCATTCATTTACACTGACTATTATACCAATTGTGTTAATGTGCCAGTTGTCAATTTTAGTAGAGTATTATTTAAACATGACAGTTCAAATGTTTCAGAAAGTTCAATTTTTCCTAATAGGAACTCGCATATAGCAGACAGAAATATTCCGAACCCTCCCATCTCCAAATAAAAGAGAAGGAACATAAATAATTCATTTTACTGAATGGCAGGTTAAGTGAGGCTGCGATAATGTCCTGACAGTAATGATAACTTTAATTTCCTTTTCTGATGCTGATATTTGTGTCAAGAAATTAAATTCCATAAGCTCCCAGGGCCTGGAAATCATTAGAGCATTTCAGCCAGAGACGTTCGTGCTTTAAATATGTGGATGAATTCCCAAAGACAGAAGAGATCCAGTACCTGAATGATACAGAGAAAATCGATAAGCACTTATTTAATATTTGACCAGTTCAGTGTGGGGATTTATTTATTATGTAATAAATTCATCAATATGATAGCAGTTTAAAATGAATAGAAGATATATTCTTCACCTGATCTTCCAGTGATTTCCATTGACAGGAAATGACATCACTTTAATCAGGAGGGGTTTTTTTTGTGACCATGGGTTATCTTAGGAACTGCTAAAGTTTTTCGAAAGACAGTTTTTAAAGTTGCTAAATTCACTACCACTCAATAGTTTGGGGTCAGTGAGTTTAAAAAAATAAATAAATGAATACTTTAAATTAACAAGTATGCATACATTGATCAAAAGTGACAGTAAAGACATTTACATTTATTATATACGGTTCTTTTGAACTTTCTATTCATGAAGATTCCTGGAAAAAAATGGTTTCCACAAAAATATTAAGCAGCACAACTGTTTTCAACATTGATAATAAGAAATGTTTCTTGAGCAGCAAATTAATCAGCATATTAGAATGATTTCTGACAGATCAAGTTACACTGAAGACTGGATTGATGCTAAAAAAATCTGCTTTGTCATCACAGGAATAAATCACATATTAAAATAGAAATATTTTAAACTGAAAAATTGATATTAAATTGTAAAAAAAAAAATCTCAATGTTGCCGTTTTTACTGTATTTTTGATAAAGAAAATGCCGCATTAGTGAGCATATCTCACTAAAAATAAAAAATGTACTTGAATACGTTGTAGGCTAATCCTTTTGATGCAACTTTTTAGCAATCTTTTATTTTAAAAGTTTAAAAAATTTACATTTCAGCCGTGTCTGTAATTCATGTTGTAAACCAACACCACGTGAATGTCTTTTCTAGTATTATTAACCACACCTTATTTTACTTAGAAAACCATAACTGCCATTCTGAAAACCCATTCGAAATTACAGAGACGAGTCAACCTTTCAGGTTGGCCTACAAATTGACGTCACGATTGAACAGCTCTGTGAAGCTGGTGAGCATTTGTAGTCTTTTCATGGCATTAATTAATCAATGAACAAATCAGATACTTGCCTATTCTCCTTTCCTCTGAGTTTGTAACTTCTTTCATGCTATAACATGAGTGTCAGCACATGAAGGATTTTGTGCGAGTTGGCCTGAACGAAAGATATGCAGGTCTCAAATAAAAGAGTGGAAAGACTGCGGCTCTGAAATATGAAATCGGGGATGGCTTTCAAACAATAAAGAGAATAAATAAAGGGACCTTTCACCCAAAGGAAAATGTCCCGCTTAATATTCATTAACGCTGAGCAGTAGGGAGTCAGCAAGAAATGTTCTCTGACATTGATACAGCCGTGAAATATTCAAGAGATGATGTTCTCCAGTCTCGGGGGGCATGTGAGAGACAGTTTGTCTTTTGTATCTGAAGTTTTATGAAGAATGTTCCTCCTTCCTCTTGATCATTGGAAAGGCCATGGGAAAGACCTGCCCGTGATTTGCCCTCTGCCATTAGACGTGTTCAGTGCCGTGGTTCTCAACTGACGAGAACCGCTGCCTTGTATGTACTCTGTGGTTTGAACGATATGATTCAGATCTCAGTGCATCAGATTGTATCACCTCCACATTATTCATGCAAATTAAAATGAGTCTCATGAGATGTCCATTTTCCTATTCTAAAGGCCAGTTAAGTGAGACGCTCTTCCTCGGTCAAAATGCGCAACCAATCTCGGTTCAAGGTAGTTAATCATGGAGACTTTTCTGGTGTTAAAGACTTTAACATCAGAGGAAGGATTTTGTTGAAGCCAGCCATTATTGCTCGCTCTGTCATGCAAACACGGTGAACATCCTGTCATGTTTAGACAGACTGATAGGCCTTGAGTACTTATTTTTATTAGTAGAGAAGAAAAATGAACAAAATAACTGGTCAAAGCTTGTCTGAAACTACATTAACTGCTGATTTATATCATTTTGTTCATTTTTGCGTTTGTTTGTGCATACCATACAGAAGCATAAATGAAACCAGGATGTTGTCTGACATGCTCATAAGGTGTCATTCTCTTATGTTTTCCATCAGATAAACTTTTATTAATAATCAAATAACCTTTATCTGACTTGGTCATTTCGTTATGAACGTAGAAGTATTTTATTATTAACTAAACAGAGGAAGTGACTGTTGAACATCAGGAAACTCACCACGTCACCTCCTCTGACCATGATGCTCTTGGTGGCTGAATGTGCCTTTGGCCACAAAACCACAAATGATAAGCTTGCAGAAAGCACTGCATTATTGCCTCCTGTTATAGACCACCGGTAAACACATTATGCAAAGCGCCGATACCACGTTCTTGAGCGATTAGCCACAACTCAACCCTTTCAGCTTGCCTAAACACAAGGGAAGAGGAAAACAGAGGCAGTTTATTTAGTGGTTTTTGTTGTACTTCTTGTTTTAAAAAGGCTTTCCTGCTAATTCTGATAATGGCTCTTAAATAGGCCCCTCGATCAGCCCCACACGAGGAACTGAGCATAACCTCTCTTTGTGGTTGTTTGTGCCAAGCCGCATTTCATTCCAGTTTATTTCGCATTTTTATTATCTAACTGACACTCGCAGATAAAAGCATTTGTTGCATTTTGCCGTGATCATCAAATGCATTGAGAACCTGACAAACCTAAGGTTGCTCACCTTTTAACACAACTACACCTGCTTCAAACCACCAGGAGGACGTTAAACACCAGTACTGCTTGTGTGATATCGATCACGCTGAATAAAACTCTTTGACAGACCTGGCCACAAAGATAAGAGTTGGAGGTGGAAGAAAAACAACGAACTGTTATTTCAGAGATCCATACGTTATGGCAGTAAGGGGCTGGCAGTTAACCAAAACAAGTGGCAATAGTAAAAAGAAAAAATGTCCCACTTTGCTGTCATAAAAAAAACAATGTTTCGAATAAAGCAGTCCATTGTAAACTGTGTCTGGCCAGTGCAGTTTAATGGGAGCAAAGGACACCGATCTTAAAAATGAATATCTTGCTTGAGGTCGTACATGAGTCAGGCTTTCTTGTGATAATCTAAGTGAACATTTGACAGACAATCTGTGTCTTTGGACACCGATCAATAAAAACCCTGCAGGTTAAAGGATGCCCAGAGAACAGCTGGAGGGAATTCCTAGCCGGCCCTGTTCTTGCTTCATAAGAGAATATCCACTTTATTTTAACATTGACATGTAAGGTTAAAAATATGTCTTAATCCAGAAATGTCCTTTTCAAAGTGAAAAGAAATGTATACACGATTGTTGAAGGTTCACGGGAAACTGAAGACTTGAGTAATGGCTGTTCTTTTAAATTGTAATACTATTTCACAATATTACTGTTTTTATTGTATTTTTGATCAAATAAATGGAGCCTTGGTGAGCATAAGAGACTTTATATATATATATGTATCACTAGACTAGACTATCACATTTTTGTGAAGAACTACTAAATAATCAAACTGTGTTTGTGTTCCTCTCACTTCAAGTATCATGACTGCCACTGGTGCTACTCAGACAAAATAGATGCATGATGCCTGTGTAGATCTATAGTGAGTTGTGTAATCACTCTTTCAACCAAAGTGGTCTTTTTGCATGGATGAATGTGGTCAATGACATATATTCCAGTGATTTAAATAATTTGGGAAGTGCTTTCTTGTGCTCTAAATTACAGAACTCTTATGACTGTATATCATTTAGTGGTTTCAATGTAGCTGGAGCTGTCCAGGGAATGCAGTGCTATTAATGTTTAAAATTCCAGACACTTACACAAGATGTGTCTCTTTTCAATTATTCAGATTTTGGCCCATAGATAAAAAGGAAAGGAGCTGCATCCATTTACAGATGTGTATCATTTATAGGTCGGTGTTCTCAAGTGGCCAAACTTGTGCTTAAAAATGCTCTCACCTTGCTTTAGCCACTGAAAGCTGTTCCGAGGTTCAATCTCACAATGCAACGGCAGATGACACGTTTGCCTGTAAGTGCCTTGAACTGGGAAAATCTTTCAGGCACGTTCTTATTCCACAAAGCCTCCAAATAGTGGCATAAATCCAAAATGCATATTCAGGTCGTGTAGTGGTCAGGTTTTACAGCTTTCACTTGGGTTCTTTGAACCGAGACCGGAAATGTGTATTTTATCTGTGGTAGAGTCAAGGAACATGTCTGTATTCTATGAAACGAATGAATTGCTCCCACCAACCATAAAATAAGCAATAATTTCATGTGCTTGCCTATTTGTAGCTTTTCTTAAGCTGTACAGTGAGGTCTGGTTATGATCCAGGCTCGTTGTGGCCAGGGCTAGGCCAGAGTATAATTAGTTGTGGTTGTCCTGAGTGACAGTGACAGATGTAAATCCCACCTTCTGCTTAGCACCACCCATGCCATACTGTACCAAAAAAAGAGCCTGTTGGGTTAGCATAGAATTATAAGATGAAATGGACTATAAGTGGGCACAGAAACATCAGGCTCAGTCAGGCATGAACCTATTTAGAATTTTACATTTTTGTCTAAAATGTTAAATAAGCAGAAATTTCTACATTTGGCTTGTCCAGTACACATTTTCTGTGAAGTATTTGCTTTAAAGGTATAGTTTACCCAAAAATCATATACAGTATGTTAATATTGGAAACATTTTAACATTTAAAATATCACTAAAAAAGTAATTGTGCATTGATTACTGATGACAGATATCTGGATGTCAGTTTTGCTTGTTTTATTGAAATTGACTTTTCAATGAACCCAGGACCCCTCGCATGCTAAAAAAAACTACAAAGTCATTATCAGCTTGCTTGCTTTATTTATTGGTTTATTTACTTTAGCTCATTGTTGTATAGGTAATGTTACATTATTTGTTACATTTCATTTACATTGTGTCTTGTACCAAGAGCGCCAGGCGAACCAAGACCAGGAGGAGCTCCCTAAAAGCAAGTCATGCTTCCAAAGATAAAGCGTTTTTTTTTCTTTGACATTATACATCAGAGTTCTTGAAAGACTCTCTATATTTCCGATAAAGGTAAGAGCTAATTCTCATTTAGTGGTTCCATAGCCTGTACTAATGCACAGTGGGCTTTTGGGGCCACTGGATATGCATAGAGTATACCACATTCTGAAACCTAGACAGTAGCGTCTTTTTTCATTTTGATAGAGACTCTGTCAATTGTGCCCTGCATAAAAACACGAGCATCCCATTTTGCATCTTGGAAGCATATGTCTCAATCGTTCAGCCATAACAAACACGATTATGTTAGTGAAAGTGATCTGTCTGCTTGTCTTCGATTCGTCCTCCACAGACAAGTGTGTGACCTCTAAGGGGATGCAAATGGCTGTCGGAAAGGAGCCACAGTGTGGAAGACAGGTTGTCTCTCTCGCTCACACGCTTCTCCCAGGATGCAGTGTACACCATAACCTCCTTGACTGCTCTGCTGCAACATGCTGTACATTAGATACCCCCTACATCCCTGCATGTGCTTAAGACAGACGAAAAATCACATGTGAGGAAAATAGGTGCCCTAATGACCTGATACCACTCCTTTTTCCATACAGCTCCACCTCAAATGCAAGAGATGGATAAAAAATGAGGGGTCAGAATGGGGGGTGGTGGAGACTGAGACGTAGATGAGGTGAAAGGTGCGAAGAATATATGAAGATACAGAGGAATCCTCACATTCCCCCTTGAATACGCACAGCTTCGGCGGATAGGGCAGGAGAATGACTGTCATCCAATTAGAGGACCAAGGGCAGTTTGATTAATTCGGTAAGAGCCAAAGGTGAGCCGGTTGACTAGCCCATGCAGAAGATGCAAAGGCATGTGCAACCGCTGAGCCCCTTGAGGACTTCCAAAGACCGGATTCAGGATCAGGAGAGTATTGGGCCAATAGATTGGGTGAGCGTTTCGTGGTGTTGGGGTTGCATGCCAGACCAATGGTGGAGATATGTAAAAAAGATATGTTTATGCATCGGAGGTAAACATAATAAAATAATTAATTGTGTGAATGCTTAAAATGAGATATAAAGTCACGCTTTGAGCATATGAGTCACAGTTTTGATAAGTCATATTATGAGATACAAAGTTAAAATTACAAGAAAAAAATGTGAAATTGTGAAATTAAACCTTGAATGAAACCTTGCAAATTGTGAGATATTTAGTCAAAATCACACTGAAATATTTAGCCCTACTATACATTAGGTTTTACTCTGAGGCAGAAACAGGCTTCCATATTTTAGAGAAACAATTTATATGGTACATACACTCACCGGCCACTTTATTAGGTACCCCATGCTAGTAACGGGTTGGACCCCCTTTTGCCTTCAGAACTGCCTCAATTCTTCGTGGCATAGATTCAACAAGGTGCTGGAAGCATTCCTCAGGGAGTTTGGTCCATATTGACATGATGGCATCACACAGTTGCCGCAGATTTGTCGGCTGCACATCCATGATGCGAATCTCCCGTTCCACCACATCCCAAAGATGCTCTATTGGGTTGAGATCTGGTGACTGTGGAGGCCATTTTAGTACAGTGAACTCATTGTCATGTTCAAGAAACCAATTTGAAATGATTAGAGCTTTGTGACATGGTGGAAGTAGCCATCAGAGGATGGGTACATGGTGGCCATAAAGGGATGGACATGGTCAGAAACAATGCTCAGGTAGGCCGTGGCATTTAAACGATGCCCAATTGGCACTAAGGGGCCTAAAGTGTGCCAGGAAAACATCCCCCACACCATTACACCACCACCACCAGCCTGCACAGTGGTAACAAGGCTTGATGGTTCCATGTTCTCATTCTGTTTACGCCAAATTCTGACTCTAACATCTGAATGTCTCAACAGAAATCGAGACTCATCAGACCAGGCAACATTTTTCCAGTCTTCAACTGTTCAATTTTGGTGAGCTCTTGGAAATTGTAGCCTCTTTTTCCTATTTGTAGTGGAGATGAGTGGTACCCGGTGGAGTCTTCTGCTGTTGTAGCCCATCCGCCTCAAGGTTGTGCGTGTTGTGGCTTCACAAATGCTTTGCTGCATACCTCGGTTGTAACGAGTGGTTATTTCAGTCACTGTTGCCCTTCTATCAGCTCGAACCAGTCTGGCCATTCTCTTCTGACCTCTGGCATCAACAAGGCATTTCCGCCCACAGAACTGCCGCTCACTGGATGTTTTTTCTTTTTCGGACCATTCTCTGTAAACCCTAGAGATGGTTGTGCGTGAAAATCCCAGTAGATTAGCAGTTTCTGAAATACTCAGACCAGCCCTTCTGGCACCAACAATTATGCCACGTTCAAAGTCACTCAAATCACCTTTCTTCCCCATACTGATGCTCGGTTTGAACTGCAGGAGATTGTCTTGACCATGTCTACATGCCTAAATGCACTGAGTTGCCGCCATGTGATTGGCTGCTTAGAAATTAAGTGTTAACGAGCAGTTGGACAGGTGTACCTAATAAAGTGGCCGGTGAGTGTATAATACAATGATTATTTTTACTTGAGATTTTTGTGGATAGTTTTTAGGATAAAGCAAACTTTAGGATACATGTTGAAAATCAGTTTGAAAGCAATTATTTTTGTTCTGCTATTTCGTTTGATGGTGGTGTAGTGGTGCAGACATTACCCAAGAGTTTGCTGTACAGTAGTCTTTTTTTTTTTTATAAATAAATTAATTATTTTACATATTCAAAGGGTCATATCGCTGCATTTAGTGTCCATTCTTCTCCAGATCTGCCCCGGAAAGGTAAATGTCAGTTAGTTGTTTTAACTGTTGAAGAGGAAAAGCAAATCTGTTTTTCCCAAAGAAGATAATCAGAGAGGGTATTTTAGGAAGCATTTGATTTATTTCCATATTTTCATTTGGTGAGGTGTTACCCATCTGGGGTGTTCTTTACAAATGAGCAGACAGGTGGAGAGACTTCACTTCTCTCCTTTCTCCACAAACCGGCGAGTGAAACTAGCCTTGACGTGAAACTAGAAGGGCTTGAACGAGAGGGGCGGCGGACCAAGAGCGAGAAAAGGCCTCTACGTGAGCCGCCGATAAGTTATTGGTCTCTTCTCAAATCGTTTCTCCTTAGTTCTTCGTTACATTTGCGTGCGTCTCGGATGAATCTGAGCAGAAAATCAAGGCCTGGCTGCAGAGAGACAGAAAGACAGCAGTGACAGTGATTGATGTTTGAACGGTCTCCCTGATTCACTGATTAAACCCATCAATCTATATGCAGAAAAGGTGTCTGATGCAAATAGACCCAATCAGATGGGACAAAATGGTTTTGTCAGGATGTATGGAAATAAGAATAGCCAGAAACAGAGGTGGGATTGGATAAGAGCCCCTTTCCAATACAGGCAAATGCTGAAGGTGTGATGTTCCAAATTAAGGGGATTACATGCCTCCATTCTTCCCCCTGCCCTCTTGCACGCATAACCAAATTGCTTCGCTGTTTCGTTTCTTTCTCAATAAACTAATAAAAAGGCAAGATGGCAAGGCCTGAATATTGGCACTGAGAATCTACCACAGCATTTGGACTCAGAGATTTGGCATTTAGTAAGAATGTTTTGTCAAGTAACCTAAAAATAAAAATGTGTTGCATGTGGTACCATCTAAATTATTTGGTTTTAGTCGAGTAAAAAAAAAAATAATATGACTGGATCGAACTCACTACATCGGTTTGCATCAATAGAAATATTTTTTTTTAGGTTTAGACAGCACAGTTTATTTGATCCATGAAACACTTTAGATGTAGAATTTTTTTCGTTAATATTAATAATATCATCAATATAAATATATTTGTGTGTGTGTGTTTATAGGGTAATTTACTTCAAATGCATTACTTCTAACACATTCCACAACACAATTGCATATAAAGTACATGTTGTTCCATTGTTTAATATTGGTATGCACTATGCAATACTGTTTCTTGTAATATTTTATTGTGCAGGAAAAGTCTTGTGATCATACAGACTCACTCTTAACTGCATTAAATCATATTTGCTGCTTTGTAAAAGTCGTTTTCCATGGCTCTGTGGCCCCGGTGTGTGAGAGCAGGCTGTGCTGCTACAAAGTGTGCCCCAATTCTTTACCCCCTCCAGCCAATTGTGATCTGAATCAGTTTAATTAAGTAACAAATTTGGTTGGCATAGTAACAGCCCAGCTAATTTATCATGGGAAATAGTCTGTGAGACGGACAGGTTGCTCGGCAACAGCCAATGGCAATGCAAAGACGGGCCAATGACAAATTGCACAGGATGCAGATGCTGTGATGGGGGGCCAGCGTGTTTGACTGGCGCCCACATGGGAGCAGTGGCTGAGAGAGGAGAGAGGGGCTCCTCAGGAAACAGACTGTGTCAAAAGGGGGAGGGATGGTTTGATCTGCACAATGCAGGCCTCCTGTGCCAACATCACTAACCGCAGTCTAATAGGCTCTTCAGTCAGGCACCCAAAGCTACATAAAACCTACTTTTCTTTTTTCCTAATCAACTGTGCGATAGGTATACGTCACACTTTGGCAGTATTAATGGGGAGATTTAGCGAAGGTAAAGTGATACTCGCATTGGAAATGGAAATGTCCAACCGCATGAAGTCTATTGCTATGATGATGTCACCAAGTCAATGAAAATGTGCAATTTGCCTATTCAGCGATTTCATTTCAGAACTGGCACATCTAAGCATTTTTGTGCATTGTGCACTTCGAAAATTATTTGTTACTTTTACATTTTGCAATACAACTTTGGCCACATTGGCATTTCAAAAATGGCCAGTGAGTACAAATTTAAGTAATGTTACTCCAATTTTACGGTATATTTCCAAAAAGCCTTTTCAAGCCCGTTTCTGCAGCCTTTGTTTTATTCTGTGCAAGTTATTGAAAAGAAAGGAAGATTTCTTGAAATCCCCTTTAAATGAGGTAAAGAGATTTCTCAATTACCTTTGCTGACATAAAGGTGTACTGTGTGAGCTCTGACATTAAATTTGGAAACTGACCATTACCCAAAAGATAAGGTGAAATCCAGTCACATTCACATTTCAAAGGAATTTCAAGTTCACCGAGAAACATCTTAAGGAATAATTACACTGAAGGTACAGATTATGGAAAGCAACCATCTTATTATCTCAGTGCTTCTCAGCTCATGTTTTATAATACAATTGTTCTCTACTTTCCACAGGCTGCACCTTGTTTAGCAGAAGCAATTACATACTATACTTAATAAATCACAATTCATGCCATAAAATATGATGGAGAATTCTCTGAAAGCATTCTGACTTATTGAAATGTTCTGATGCAGCCATACAGCTCTGATTTTTTTTTGACTATTCGTGGGCGGTGTGTGTGACGGTGTGGTGGTATTACATTTTCTTGACAGTGTCTGTGGAGTTCATCAGCCATTTCTGTGTTTAATATGAACATTTTTGGCGTAATACATGTTTATGGTATGCACAAAGAGGCGCAAGGTCCCGTTTCCTTCCATTTCACAGCACATTTGTAATGGATACTCAGAGATGTGGAACCTCCATCTAGAGACGCTCGCGCTAGATGTTTGATGAAAGTTATTCATCACATTTGAATTATTATAATCAGTTTCCTGTCTCGCTAACTGCTGTGTTCATTTTTACGATGCTTGTGATGAGAAGCATTTGTTTCTAGCCAGTAATATCGATGAAATTTATATTTTCCATAAGTACTCGTAAAACCTTCAATGCATGACGCAGGGCAGGTCTGCGAAACGGAGACACACACACACACACACACACACAGAGAGATAAATGGAGCAATTTAAGAGCCAAACATGTTGTCACCACAAACATCTTTCAAACACAATAATACCAATGAGAAAGGTTTGTCTCACCAACAAAAACAACGCAACAAGAACTAATCGAGCCAGCGCCCGCCGGCTATAATCCCACTCGCAGTGCCAGCTAAACAGACAGTGAGATCAGCTCTCACCAGTGTGAATTATTCTCTAAATTACACAGTGAGACACACAAATAAGAGCTGTGAGCAAACGACGGACGGATAAAAGTCATAATTAACGAATAAAAGCGGTACAGAAGCAACTGAGGGGCAGGAGAGCATTAGTCTTATATGCAGCGAGAGATGCAAATTCCCAGATGCTGCTACGCCATAGGTGGAATAAGATTGTCACTCTAATGCCTCTCTGAGGTCCTGATGAGCTTGGGAATAAATATGCAGAAAAGCCTTTCAGGGAAAAAAAGAGGCAATCAAGGGTAGCAGCGGCACGGGTCGGACTATAAATCTTTGTCTGTTTCAATCGCCGCTGTGGCCGAAATGGTGTAAAATTCGAGCAGGGATGTCATCAATTTCTGTTAGCTCCTCTGTCCCTCTTTGTGTCGACAGCATGGCCGTGATGGATTGATTTTGTCACTTGGGCTCAGTTCACAGTATGTTAACATGGAAGGGCAGAGTTGGGTTATGGAGAAAGGGTTATTAGAATCCTAGATGTGACCGGACGCTTGTGCAGGCTCTCTCTCTCTCTCTCTCTCTCTCTCTCTCTCTCTCTCTCTCTCTCTCTCTCTCTCTCTCTCTCTCTCTCTCTCTCTCTCTCTCTCTCTCTCTCTCTCTCTCTCTCTCTCTCTCTCTCTCTCTTTTCTCATGTCAGCCCAAAATTGACAGATACTCTAAAACAGGGGTATGAATGCGACTTGACAGATGTTGCCATGATATCATAGGACACAATCAGATATTGGTGTCATTCTTGAACTTGAATGTTGAAACAATTTTCAGTTAGCAACATTTTAATGGGAGTAAAAAAGCCAGATCATGCTGCTCACATATGTTCGTAGAGGAATATTCTGCAGGTTCAATACAATTATTTCAATTTACCACAAACAATAATTTATTTACACACATTCTTTGTTATCTTTAAAATTAAGTTACAGTGAGTTTTTTGATAATTTGAAAGCAGAAAGCAAGTTAGAATTGTATAAAATCACTTAAAACTTCATAATTTTTACTGTTGTTTTGGGTGTTTCATTGTCACTGCAGCTAAGTTAAAAGTAGATATTCTATATCTACACAGAAACTAAAATCATGTATGAAACAGTGAGTATTGTAACATGTAGGCTATCTAGATTTTTGCTTTTTTTTATTAAAGGGAATATATTTTTATTATTTTTGGTGATTGGGCTTTTACCCACAATATTATTTCAAATGCTCACTTTATCTACTGTGAAGATTTTTTTTTTTTAGAATGTGATTCTCAGAAATGTACATTTATGGCTCTGTAATCTTTAATTCAGCTTTGTGTGCCAAGGTCAAAATCAGGGATATATTTTTTTTTGCAAGGATGATTCATGGAAGAGCCAAATGCATATTATAGAATTTAACAGCCATAATCATCTACTGAATGAACAATACGTCTAAAGTAATGTAGGCTAAGTAGGGATATGTAGGCCAATCCATATTTCAGACAGTAAAGCACTTAAAGTGGTTGAACAAAGCTAAGCATGTATAAATTAAAATATAAACATAGTATAGTTTAGTGTAGTATTTTTAGTATTTTCAGAGTGGAAGATTTCGGTTCAAATTCTTGAGCAAGGCATTTAGCTTCATGTCCTTGTAGCATGATGTGAAAGTTGTATGGTGATGAATACAGCTGAAAGGGCTTTGGAACTGAAGCGATAGCAAAAGTTAATAAAAATAAAAAAACATTTGAAAAAGTAATGTTACCGCTTTGTTTAAAATAAAATTCTAGCTCAAAAGAAAATACCTTTTGTGTTACATGCATTGAAAAGGAAAGAATGCTTAAAGACCTTTACAAAATAGTGGAGAAACTGAAAGTAAAGCTCTTTATAATATTTGGCTTTTCATATACTTTAAAAAGATGACCCTGCTATAACTAATGCAGCATTAGTCCCGATATTCCCTTTGGATTAGACATCCTTTACATTTTCAGACGCTGTGTTCAAATCCCAGACAGATGATTCAAGAATTCCTGGTTATCATTGTCAGTTGTAGATGTAACACCGGGCAAAGGCGGCAAGAGGCCAGGATGAGGTCAGGAGAGCAGGCGTCATTAGCAGCGTGCCGCCCTTCTGCTTCCTGTTTCATGTGTGTTCGGAGTCTGCACTCCATTCCCCTTGCCCATTAGGTGAGAAATCCTGGCAGATAATTTGTTTAGTAAATGAAACAGATGTCTTTTCCGATTTTTTGGAGTGTGTTCCCGGGAGATTCCCCTCCCCTCCGTCCAGGGGGTCAGGCCGAATGCATCCGAGGGGTGGCTTGAAGGGAGAGAAAAAAATAACAAGGCACAGCAAAGTGCCTGGGGAGCGCAAACATCATTCACTTCTCCCATAATCATCAAGGCGATGCTCGGATGCCTCCTTAATTTACATAATACCATCCTGACACTTTTACTCTAGCTATCCATCACCGGCAGGATGAGGCCTTCTCCTTTCTGTCTCTTTTCCTCCCTCTGATTGTGTCTTGTGTTTATCTGGCCAAGCACAAAAGATTGATTCCCCACTGTTTCTCTCCCTTATGTTCAGCAGATATGAATTTTTGCAGAATGATGAAGCACAGAGTCAGCTAATAATAAACAGAAAACACATATTCAAAAGAGAAAAAAAAGACAAAAGAACATCACAAAACAAACAAACAGATAAATAGAATTACACAATTCTTTCTTAAATTTAATAATAGTTTAATTGATTTAACCCTCACGTTGTGTTGGCTTAGAGACCCCAAAACCATTTTAGCATACTTGGCATTAATTTGATATTTCATGACGTTTTATAGATTTAATGAATTGTCACGTTTTCTGATTGGATTATCAGGGCTCTAGTCTACAATGCTTATAAGTGTGAAAAATAAAATGTGCGACAGTATTTTAAAATCTATCGATTTTTGATAAAGCTTTACATGCGTCTTTAAGCAGTTTAATCAGATATCAACTCGTTAGAGCATGCGCCAATGTTCGCTGCACGCAACAATGAATACAGCGTGAGGCGAGCGATGGTGTCAGTTTTGCAAGAGATTTGCATACTATATAGTAGTTGGTTTGAAACTTAGTTTGCGACCGTTAAACAAGTACAGTACGTTCTACATAGTATGAAAGTGTGTAGTATGAATTAAATTGACGTACTACATTCGGCATGTTCGCCATTCACAACTATCAGCCTCAAGGGATAGTAAAGTGTCCATTGATTATGCACTTCAGAATCTGGTCGACCGGCCATAATTCGGATCCGACCGGTTGCCTATTGTGTGTTTGGAGCAAAAACCATACGGTTCCAATTTTTGGCCCGTCAACCAGTGCATTTCTACCACCAAGACTTTTCAATTTATTTTGGCAGATTTCTATTTCGGACTTGCGCACAAACTGCATTGAAATCATTTCCCAAAATATCATGTGTGTGGAAATATTACGAAGTCTGTAAACAGGACGTTGACACAGACAGGAGACGGGATACACTGAAGATGGACACAAAGAGAAACAGATGTGCCAGCAGAGCAAAAACTGTACCAGCCACAGCTCATTGTTCGCGATGCTCAAAATATAGTTAATGGGAATCTACATTATTACGCATTGCATTCTGGGTAGTAGTCGGTCGCCATATTTTAGGACACACTCAGGAGCATACAATGATGACGAATAAAAATCACCAGAAAAAAAAACGCTTAGAACAAACTGACTAATATTTGAATCTCTTGCGTACATTCAAGCGCTCGTGTGGCCAAGACACTGCACATTAGGGCTGGACGATTAATCAAAAAGAAACTGAAACCAAAATTGGAACCTTAAACCGGAGCAGCTTGTACCAAAAAAAAATGAAGTGTCCGTCGTTTGGACACATTTTGGCTTCAGTAAAGAATACACAGAACAAAATGAAGTCAAATGTAAACAGAAAAACAGTTTCAGCGACCAAAGGTAATACCACCAATCTGTTTCAACACTTGGAGCACAGTCATGTTACTAAAAATGAACGGTGAATTGCTCAAAAACATTGAGAGACTGACAAGCGCCCAGCAACAAGTGCCTCCACAAAGCAGGTGTTGATAACACGAGTATTTACAAATGCTACACAATATGAAAAGGATTCAAGAAGATGGAAAGAAATAACTGCTGCCATTTGTTACTACATCGCGAAGGATATGGCCCCCATAGCTACAGTGGAGCGCAGTGGGTTTAAACAGGTTTAAACTCTCTCATTAGCATTACCCTCCGGCTGCCTCGTTCCGCTCCCACAGCTCTCGGCCCACCCTGCTTTATACCACAGTAACAAACTTTAATATATTAGGTCATCCATGAACATGATTTCTACCTGAGTCCGTTGGATTCCTTTCCATCGGCTGTGGAGGTTAAGACAACAACTTCCATGAATCCACGCTTATTCACGGCGTCATCAAGCTACGCCTTTAGTTTGAATAAGCGATCTCTAGCAGCGGAAATTACACATTGTGCAATTAAATAAATTAGAAAAAATCAGCAACTGGTATCGGCCAATTTGCTTGAAAAATCATGATCGTTGCATCACTACTCGGTGGAAGAAGTACTTCAGCCCACTTTTTTTCAAATACTATTCAGACATACTACTCTGGCTTACTATTTTCCGCATACTAGGGATATATTGGTTTCGGACACAGCATCCCTCAGTAAACCACAAGTAATTTTCTGGTATATCCGATTCTAAATGAACTGTGAACCAATTGTAATGTTTACTGAACTGTGAACCAATAGTAATGTTTACATTTGGTTTGTTAGACCTACATCATGTACTGACTGACTGTTCATATGGCATTTTGTAATTAAATATGTAGGTTATTCACAACAGAGCTTATTCCATTAAACATAAATAATGGAATTCTACAAATATTTTGCATTATTGGTTATTGTTTAATTAACATACAGTATGAGGAGGAAGGTTGAATCAACATTATGGAATGTTTTATTGTTTAAAAAAAACAAAAAAAAACGTTTTACACCAACTAGCTTAGTTTAAATACTACAATGTCCTCTTTCTTGAAATGTTATTAATACCGTTCCAACTGGAACATAGTTTTGTGCTACTTTTTCAAGCCCCACGGGTTGCTGGGAATGACCTAGTCATGCTCATGTGACTGAGGTTTACTTCAGAAATCCTACCTGTATCATTTCTGGCTCATGTTTTATGAATAGGCTTTGGAAAAATATACAACACACTTTGCTTTTCTTTTTTTTTCCCCCAGTCACAGTCTTCAAAGTTTCCTTTACGATAACCAAAAACCATTAGCTGCTGTCAAACCCAGGAGAAGAGAGATTATTTTTTTTATTGAAATAAGATTAAAATGATAACTTTGACTGCGGCCTCCACCTGATAAAATATTTCAGCTCATAAGCGTGGTGTAGGCACAGGGATTAGAGCAGAGGGAGAGAGAGAAATTCATAATGTATAATAAGACAAAAGGTGTCATGGGAAATAACACTGATATTAAAATTAGAAAATGACGCAATCTATATGAAAAATGCAGATTTAAAAATGTAAATGATGATCTAGTATTTCTTAGAACAAAAGTATCAGAAAAGTAAGAGCCGTAGAGGTGTCAGTCAGATGGCTCGCTGGTCTGTGACCGTTCGGTTTGTTTTAACTTGAATAATTAGAAGAGCAAGTACTTCTAAAACTATTTTTAAAAAGTTTCTGTTTCTTCTATAATTATTGCACACATGGCTTTATGGCTTAATATTGATTGACAGACTGTATAGAACATTTGTACTTTGCAACCATTTCTCTCACCGTAGCTCTTTAAAAATACAAATGTTAGTCATGTAAAAAAAACAGTATTATTTAACCTCTTCGTGATAGGTCATACTGCTATATTCTAGTGCATCATTTTTTTTTCTGAATGTCTAAGTGACATTTGACAAATTGAGATTCTTGAAATGGAAAGTTCAATATTGCCAGTTTCAGGACAATTACAATAAATTTACAGTAAATTATAAATATTTAAGATTGCGAAACAACAGGTGCACAGGCTTCTGAACTTCCTGGACCTCTTCTAGGTGCATAAGCAATGCACTGATGTGAAGTGATGAACTATAAGCTGGATGATGAACTATAATGAGGACACAGGGGGACCAGAATCCCGTAATAACTCATTTTCAAAAATATTCAAGGTTAATAGGTGGCATTGGGCACCAATCTTGTAAATGTAAACCTTGTCTATAATGAAATAATGACCTGAATGCGATTAGCATACTGTGGTACACAGAAGGGAGATTGACACCACATGGGGGACATTGCGGAAAGAGATACTTCCTTTTCCGTGGGGTAACACCTCAGGAATGAGGTGAAGGAGGACAGGCTGTTGTGCTGTTTTCAAGACGACACTTTCCATTTCCAAAGCATCTGTGTCCTGTCATTTAAATTGATCTGACCTTGAAACTATGTTTTTGGCATTTACTGTACCTTACTTCTGGAACTAAACTTTTAGCATTTCTCATTAATAGCTTATCTGTATAAAAATGTGCACAATAATAATTTGATGTTATTATAATTTATATAATTATATTTATTTCTGTGCATATTTTTACACATATTGTGCGTGTGTGTGTGTGTGTGTGTGTGTGTGTGTGTGTGTGTGTTTGTGGTCCTGGTAAACCCTACGTTGGGGGGACCGAAACCCCACAAAGATAGTAATATCAGACATTTTTGACCTTGAGGGGGCAGGGGGAGCATTGCCCCCCCTGGTGGCTGAAACCCGTTAAATTTTTTTTTTGCATTGTTAAAAAATATATATATTATAAATATTTTAAATAACACAAAACAACTAAATGGTGGTAGGTAATACACATCTGATTTTATATACTGCTTTAGTAAAAAAAAACTGCAATGGAAACTGTTTTGCGCATTTACAGTCAGCTGACTTAGAGAAGATGCGGGGATAATAATAATAATAATTATCATCATTATTATAACATTTATTAGGCTACATATGCAGAAGACGCTTATCAAAAAAAAGGAACAAAGCAATTCGTCACATATCATTCATAATACAGGGCTAAGATGATCACAAATAGGCTAAACAAGATTTTGACGCATTTCCAAGTGTGTGTGCGGAATGTGGAGCGCGCACTGGATGGCACGGAGGCGCGGGGCGCGGGCGCGAACACTTGCATTTTCCTATCAACAGTGGAAACAACTTAAAATAGGCTAGCCTACTCTATCATTTCTGGTCATACAGAAAATAATAATACATTATTCGCAACTACTTTTATTTGTGTACACTCACAATAACAAGAAAATGTTGTGCTTTTGTAAAATAAAATAAAACAATCAGGCGCGCTTCATGGTCTCCGTGAACTAAAGCGCTATAACTGAAACAAAATAGCCTAAGCTAAAGCTTGAAATGTCCACTTTAAAACGAACAAATTCGAATCAAAAGCTAATACCTTCTGATTATGTAATCCGTATGAGAGGTGCATTTCTCTCTAAAGGTGCATCCTTACAGCGGAGATGGAGATTTTTTATTAATAAACAATTAAAATGCCTTATTTTTTCACACACATTTATTAATTATTATAGCCTATAACTCACCTATAAATCCCCTTTCTTTAGCCTGTGGTTATCTTCTCATGCAGCACTACGGGAAAAATATAATTTCCAGGTTCTAATTTGGCCTTAGAAAACCAGTTAAATCTAATTTCTTTTTCATATTAATTTGTCAATATTTTACATGTTTAATAAAGGGGCAAAAAGTCATAAACAAAAATCTGAAAATTCTTCCATATTAATTATTTTGCGCAGCATTTGGTGTGTAGCAGTTCAAATTAAAATTTTGGTGTTCGACTTTGCGTTTTAAAAATACAACCGTTTATTTTTCGTTTTGCAATTACGGGTTAAATAAGGAAAAACGAATGGACACAAAAGTACACTGACCGTTTGGACATAATACGAGACAGAGTTCTTTATTAAATTCATAAAAGAAACAATAATTACAGGAATACTGGATTCTAAACCTCAAAGAAATGCCACAATCAAGACCTCGGAGCAGAAATGAGGGAGAACCAGCCAGGAACTCTTAGGCTATAGGCTATGTGCCGTTCGCAGTATAAGGGTCTGCCATTAATGCTTGGATAACACCACGTCTCCTTCCATTAATAATAATAATGTCTAGTGCGGTGGCTGTGATATAGCCTAGGCTTTAAACCTACCATCCGTTTACCATGATTTTTGGAATGACTTATCGCGAGAGGAAAAAAATACATTTTAGTCGCATAACATCGGTTAATTAATGGAAACGCCGTAATTTCGCAATAGTTTTTTTATGGACATTTAGAAAAAGTCGCAAAGGTTTTGCGCAAATCTGTAATGGAAACGCGCCTAATGATTACTACATGAATGAATGAATGCTACAATGATTTTTTTTTTGCCCCCCCTGGCTCGAATGTCAAACTCCGCCTATGGTGTGTGTGTGTGTGTGAGAGAGTGTGTTTGGATGGTAAACCCTATGTTCTACGTATCCTACGTTACACAAAGATAGTAATACCAATATTTGTTGTAACCTTTTTTTTCCTCATGAGGAAAATGGCTTATAAATCAACTTTTTTTTTAACTAATACATTTTTGGTTTGTCCTACAGAAAACAAAGAAGCATTGTCTTCTTTTCTAACCCCTACAATTTTGTAGTCATCTGACTGTGTTTTATCTATGTGAACATTACAACTCTTATTTAGTCTGTATCAAATGATTCATAATTTATAAAACCTGGCTCGAGTAATGTGTTTAAGAGGAAGCATTTCCGAAGGAGTAAGAATATGAGGAGGCCATTTAGTGGATAAAGGAGGAAGGCTGTGTTTGATACAAGCCTCCCAGAGGGGCTCTCTGACACCAAACAATGTACCAAGTTCAAGTTCCAGCCACCAGCTTCTGAAAGATGACCTAGCATATGTCCTCGATGACCAGATCATGAAGGTCAGTGAGCAGTCGAGAAGACGTCAAAATGCTTTCCATAGATAGATAGATAGATAGATAGATTTTTAATCTTTGATGTAATCAATCTTTCTTTCTTTCTTTCTTTCTTTCTTTCTTTCTTTCTTTCTTTCTTTCTTTCTTTCTTTCTTTCTTTCTTTCTTTCTTTCTTTCTTTCTTTCTTTCTTTCTTTCTTTCTTTCTTTCTTTCTTTCTTTCTTTCTTTCTTTCTTTCTTTCTAGTTTAGAAAACCAATTATGTTAATATATTTAAATGCAAAAATTATGGAACATGGCAGAGTTGTAAAAGGGGGAAAGTACAGTGAGAAAATAGCACCGCACACAAACTTCAACGCCTGCACAGGTGGTGGAGGTTTCCTAAAATTATGACAATTTCAAATATTTTAGTATTGATATGTCCCATAATGAGCCAAACAGATGGCAAAAACAGAACGACAGCGTCCTCAAATTCAAAACACGCAAAGCGCGTTAAGAAGTCTAACAAGTATATTTTTTTTCTTCTTTTTTTTCTCTTCAGGACACAGAGACATGTGGTAGTGTGGCTATTATCACAAGGGTAGCGCTGGATGAGAGCTCTTAAACGCTCCTCTTCCTTTGAAAGAAAGGGATCTATTTTTTGCCCATTAGCATTGGCATTAAAACTCATTATTTTCCTCGACTGCGCTAACCATCTCCTCCCACGTTAGACATCATTACTGTTATTATTCATATCATTGCTTTAAAGGACAGAGAGATGTCTTGGTTCGTAACGCTCGCATTTGTTCGACTGCTGGTGGGAAGATTTGTATTTTTTTTTTTGTCGAATTATTTTATTTATATATTTTCTTGAAATTGGTATCATAATGGAAGTTATTGTATTGGCAGAGCGTAAAACTGCCGCTTGTTTCTTAATACTGTGGAAGCTCACATGACCTGAAACCTTGAGAAGGAAAATTAAAAATGCCAATTTCATAGCATAACAAGCTACTGTACCTGTGTGGCACGTACCATCAATGAGTTATTTAACATCCCACCCTACACTTGCACTCCCACTCCGTTAGAGTTTAGTTTCAGTTTCCGAATGCTCCTCAAAGTGCTTGTTTTTCAACTCCATTTAATCCTTATCAAACTTAGAGAAAAAATAAAACCGAGAGAGGGAGAGAGGAACAGGGTGGCATCTGTGATCTCTAGTGACCCTTTCCTCACTCTCTCCTGCCAGGCCAGTCTGGGGATTGACACATCAGATGAAGATATGAAGTGGTGGGTGTGCGTGGAGGCGGGCCAGGCGCCCAGCGAGTCCCCGCGCTTCTCACTTGGTTAACACCTCACACAGAGCACAGAGCCAGGAATACACTGCCTCTCTCTCTCTCTGACTAAAACAGTTCATTTGGACCTGCAGGGTCTTCTGCTCCTCAGAGCTTTCACTGATGGAGGTGGGAGATATTCTTAACTAACAGCAGAAAAACAAGAATGATTACTGAACAGTGTTTTATCCCCAATTGTTTGCGTGTACTTTTGTAACTTGTCTTTCATAGTCCATTTTATTATTGAGTGTTTTCTTTAACTACATGCGCTTTTATGTTGCAAGGGTTGATTTACAGATTTCAGCTGTTTTACTTTCACTATATGACTATATTTATAGGGCTTTTATTTTTTTTCTACTTTTCAAATGCATTTTATGTATAGATTTTATTTAGGTTCTATTTATTGATTTATGTCTTTTCTTTTTATGTCACACAGTTATGACATCTTTTCATCATGAGCAGCATTGTGGCTACTATAAGTTTTTATTATTATTAATCAAATGTTAATGCACTTGGCTACTAATGAGACCACAGTGTCAGTTAAGAAAAAAACTGGATATTTGTATTGTGTAAAATTTCCAACCAAGTGATTTGTCAATTTGACGTTTAAAGTTATTCAAATTCATACTTCTATTAAACAAAATACAAACAATGAGATGTGATGGAAATTACACTGTGGTATAAATATTTGACATTTTAGAATACATTTTTATTACAGACAAAATTAAATAAAACTAGCAAAAAAATAAATAAAACTAGTGTGTTAACTTTTCATAAAAATCCTAAAACCATATATGTTACCCCTTTTAATGGTGTGATGCTGTTTAAAACTCAAAATGAGTGAGTTTGAGGAACTCAGACAGGGTTGCCAGGTCTGTGCAATAAAACTAGCCCAATTGCCAATCAAAATAGCCCAATGCTATATCAAAATAGCCCAATGCTATTTTCTCCGGCAGTGACTAGTGGACTTGGCAGCACTGGACTCAACAGTAGCCTATATTTACATGCAAGGAATGTGACATATATTAGCCACACAATGTGTTTAACCACTGCAGAGACTATTTAAATCAAGGCTTAGAAGATTAATAACCAGTTTGGTTAAATCAAGAACGAGAGATCAAAGTCCTCTGCTTTACACGAAAGATTGCAATTCATCCACTAATGGAGAATTAGAGGCAGCACTGCCTCGCAGTTATCACCATAAGACCTACGGTCACCTTTGCAATTATTATATGCAGGACAACAACAAATAGCCATTTGTTCCAAATAATTGTATCACTATTTATTTCAAAAGTTAAGTGTACTTGTCTTTAAGTATTAAACTTTATTTCCATTTTTTTAATTAAAATTTTTTTTGTTATATTTGTGTGTACATTATACTTTTAAAATGTTTGTTTTTTATATATATATATATATTTTTTTTTAATGCTTTATAGTTTTCAGAATTTTAATATTAAAGTTTGAAAATCTTCCTTTGACTTCTATGGAATACAAACAGTGACAATGTCAACATGATAATTACATATTAAATTGTGTTTATGCATAATAAAGAGTGATTGGTCTTGTCATTCTTGCATGTGTTTAACCATCTAGGGCCATCTTTACACTGTAAAGTCTGTTCACAATATGTGTTAATTCTTAAAAACCAATAGATTAAAGAAGATTAGCAAACATAAAACCCAAAGCTGTAACTGTTCTTTTATTCCCTGCAAGCATTGGTTTACTGCAGGAATTGCAAATTTTAATAATATTCTATTTCTTATATTCTAATGTTTGGACGCAGTGTAGTGTGTAAACTTGTGTTTGATCAAAACCAGGGTGACTGGGCTCTGGTTGTTCCTTGCAATTAAAGTTTCATGAATACTGAGACAGGAACTTTGTATGGGTCTCCAATGTTTCTGTAATTACTTTTTGTGGTCACCTTTGAATGGTGATTTTTTGTTTTTAAAGTCTCAATGCTGCTATTAAATTCAGCGTATTTCCTTGTTATTGGTAAGAATATATTACTTTTTTCCACATTCATGCTAGACTGATTTGTATGTTTGAAGAATGCCTAGTACCATTCACACCTTTCTCTCTCTCTGTCTCTCTCTGTCCTCATCCTCATCATCATCGTCCTCATGGTGGTTGTCATCAATAGCTGATTCCGGTTCTGTTGCTCATCAGTGCCGCAGAGCTCTGGTCTATTTTTTCCTCTGTCCTGTTTACATAATCAAGGCAATCACATGATTTATGCTGTCTATGGCATACATAAATGCAAGTTATGATTCATATAAAGATTAACTTTTGAAAAATTACCTCAATGCAGAGTTTGCCCAAGACATCTAAATGTCCACTTAGCTTTGACCCATTAAATGAACTAATGAAAAAATATCATTTCAAACCGATATGACTATCTTTCTTCGATTCATGAGTGAGTCGTTCATTTGAGTTGGATCTTTTTAATGAATTGTTTAGTCCAGTTCACTGAATGATTAATTTTGAATCAATTTGAGTTTTCCAGTCACAACTGTTAACAGGCTAGAAAACTAGAAAACTCGGTCTTCAGAAAACTTGGATTGTAGTGCGTGACTACTTTTATGATGCTTTAAAATATTCTTCAAGATATTTTCATTTGGATTCTTTTTAAAACTCCAATTCCCATTGATTGTAATTGACCGTTCGCAAAGACCCTCTCCCCTTAGTTACTGTTGCTACGTCCGACAAGTTTTCAGTACCAGCCACGGAGTTCTCACGCCACACACATGCACCCTAATGAGATTATAATGGGATTTTGGCAATATTGCGATTCAACTTTACCTCATGTGAACACAACACTTCGATTAAACGAATGCGTTTAAGCTCATAATCGTAGTAAACAATCACTAATAAACTATTTTAATTGCAATAAACAGGCATGTAAACACATTTATTGGCGCTCTGACCATGTGCTCAGTTTGTGTGTTGTTCAACTTCATGAATGAACTCTGTGACATTATTCTGAAGTCAAAACAACTCTTTACTCTCTGATCTTCATGCATAGATGGCGCAAAGAAAGTGGTGCAGTATTGGCAAACCCAGTTACAGCGGCATTGCGATGTTCATCATGCCGCAGAATAACCTTTCAATATGTCCATAGAGATGTGATTTGCATTTGATGAATGTAGATTAAAACAGTGGCCAGTAACACGTCTACTGTACGCGAGTTCATCATTTGTGTTGTGGGGTATGCGAAAAATGATGATAAAAATAACATATAGTGAATAATCAGAATAATGAAAATTGCATGTAAATGGTAGTGAAGAGGTTTGCTTGTGTCATCTTACTGCGATTAAGTCCTTACTATGATTATTGGAAATAATCACATTATTGGTGCACATGTAAACATTCAATGTTCTCACGCAGTGAAAAATACATTTCGGAGCATAGAGGACACTGACAAAGCGCAGACAGACAAGACAAAAAGTCTCAGCTTTCAAATTTTCTCATTTAAAAAAAGAAAGAAAGTAACGATAAAAACCGGTTTGTGACTCTTTAATGTGTCCTGACAGATCGCGGTACACCTCAGTTCAAGCGACACGTGAACCGATGGTCATCTTCCTCTTTACTACTAGTTATAGCACGAAATAAACATGAATGAATATAAGATGGTTTGTTGTTTCAATCGCGGAAAGACGTCAATACACACCATTTTTCAAGTTCAAGTCCACCAACGTTAACCTGCCAACTCTACTGTCTGGATTGTTTTTGGCAAAAATGGTGGATAGCAACGGCGGCACATAATATCGGCATCATGATTGGTCAGATCGCCTGTCAATCAGACTCCTGGCGAAGGGTGAATTGCATGTTGAAGTGTGAATACCACATTGTTCAGTTTTTCTCCTTTTGTGCTCCACAGAAGAAAGAATGTTATACAGGTTTGGAAGGACATGGTGTCAGAATTATCATTTTTGGGTGAACTATCCCTTTTAATACGAAAATACACTTCAATTTCTCATTAATGCAATTATCTAATCAACCAGTCACATGACAGTTGCTTCAAAGCATTTAGGGGTGTGGTCCTGGTCAAGACAATCTCCTGAACTCCAAACTGAATGTCAGAATGGGAAAGAAAGGTGATTTAAGCAATTTTGAGCGTGGCATGGTTGTTGGTGCCAGACAGGCCGGTCTGAGTATTTCACAATCTGCTCAGTTACTGGGATTTTCACGCACAACCATTTCTAGGGTTTACAATGAATGGTGTGAAAAGGGAAAAACATCCAGTATGCGGCAGTCCTGTGGGCGAAAATGCCTTGTTGATGCAAGAGGTCAGAGGAGAATGGGCCGACTGATTCAAGCTGATAGAAGAGCAACTTTGACTGAAATAACCACTCGTTACAACCGAGGTATGCAGCAAAGCATTTGTGAAGCCACAACACGCACAACCTTGAGGCGGATGGGCTACAACAGCAGAAGACCCCACCGGGTACCACTCATCTCCACTACAAATAGGAAAAAGAGGCTACAATTTGCAAGAGCTCACCAAAATTGGACAGTTGAAGACTGGAAAAATGTTGCCTGGTCTGATGAGTCTCGATTTCTGTTGAGACATTCAGATGGTAGAGTCAGAATTTGGCGTAAACAGAATGAGAACATGGATGCATCATGCCTTATTACCACTGTGCAGGCTGGTGGTGGTGGTGTAATGGTGTTGGGGATGTTTTCTTGGCACACTTTAGGCCCCTTAGTGCCAATTGGGTATCGTTTAAATGCCACGGCCTAAATGAGCATTGTTTCTTACCATGTCCATCCCTTTATGGCCAGCATGTACCCATCCTCTGATGGCTACTTCCAGCAGGATAATGCACCATGTCACAAAGCTCGAATCATTTCAAATTGGTTTCTTGAACATGACAATGAGTTCACTGTACTAAAATGGCCCCCACAGTCACCAGATCTCAACCCAATAGAGCATCTTTGGGATGTGGTGGAACGGGAGCTTCATGCCCTGGATGTGTATCCCACAAATCTCCACCAACTGCAAGATGCTATCCTATCAATATGGGCCAACATTTCTAAAGAATGCTTTCAGCACCTTGTTGAATCAATGCCACGTAGAATTAAGGCAGTTCTGAAGGCGAAAGGGGGTCAAACACAGTATTAGTATGGTGTTCCTAATAATCCTTTAGGTGAGTGTATTATCACATTAAAGCACTTTGCATTGGTAAACAAACTAATTCCATCGCAACCCCATGCTTCGGTCCTCTTAGCAAAAACAAATAAGTCTCGCAAACCTCGCCGAGACTTCCTCTTGAGGCTGCCCCTACAGGAAGCAAAGCCACAGATGGACAGAGACTTGCCTCCTTCCCTGGGAGTTCAGTGCCCATGGTTTCTCACGTTAAATTGGACTACTTAAAGTGTACTGCAATTCTGGCCAGGGAACAGACAGAGCTCTAGAGGGATCCCATACTGATTTAAGTCACCAGGGACTCTGGCAGGGATATTTTGTCTCTCATATCTATATACTATTATGGCTTTTGCAGGAAAGGCACCATCTTGAGTGGGGATGTGAGATGAAACCAGATGGGGTCGATTCACACCACTCTGAGACAGCAAGGGTTTGGGAGGCACCCTGCAGCCACTTCTTGTTATCTTTTGTCACCAATCAAGTGACTTTTTTTTTCTTTTTCTTCTCCTCTGCGAGTGAATTCTCATGTTTAGTGTCTACGGGTTTTCTGGCATCCAACTGCAAAAATAAAGTGAAATTTTCTACATTGCGTCCCACTGAAGGTGACATATAGACTGTGACGTGAACAAAATCATGTGGAGAGAAAAACAAACAAACGTGCATTAAAGATGATTGTCAAAGGCAATTTCGTCGCCGTTTTTGTACCAGTTAACTTTAATTACTGTTGTTTGTCTCATACATGCTTTGATGGACGATTTGGCGCACATTTAGATTTTATACAGTTTCAATATTATGTAAGTGTAAAAAAAAAGTCACCACTGAACAGGTTTAAATCTGAATGGATGTTGTACATTAGACTACAAAAAAGTTATTCACTCAAATGTCCTATATTGATCGCTAACGTTTGTGTATTTAATTTTCAGTGATTCATTCATCAGCAGTGAATGAAAAATACTTAAAATGGGTGTTTGTGTGGGGTCAACAGACGAGTAGCTTTCTCATGTTTGTTCAGTGAAAGCCACGATGGCCACCTTCCCATTCTTTCATTCAGATTAGCCCTGAAAGCACGCTATTAGCATTAATGTGTGTGTGCGTGCCATTCAGGAACATCCAAACCCATCTCTAGGATTGCTGCAAATTTGAAAAGAATAAGCTCGCACATATGTGAGGTTTCAGCCTTTTTCTTTGCCCTCACAAAAGACATGGAAGCTCTTGGCCCATCAATAAAGGATGAGAGGAGAATGACTTCCACTTCAGTCGGTAGAGAGGGCCTGTGCACTGCTCTGTTTGTCTATGTGTGTTCAATAGTGTTTGTAATGTTTGCATGTGCATATAGTAGCAAAAGCCTGCTTTTTTTGTTATGTTTTACATGTCCACCAAAAACATTTATATTAGTGTAGCACTAGCATTTGCACTTCTGTAAGGTAATAAATGCTCTCTCATATATTGCCTCCGTTTTGACACACAAATTTGTGTGTGTGTCTGTTAGAGAGAGAGATTTTGCATGTGGGTTTGATGCATAAAACAATGCAATGCCTTTGCTGTATGTTTATTACTAGAGGCATTTTCTCTTGTCTGAGATGTCAGCCAGCTGGATCTTTTTTCGCCTGTCCAGGGCATCACTCCAGGATATTATTGAAAGCAACCACTGGTTTACAAACAAATATCTGAAGGACAGATGTACATTTGGGAGCAGCACGCGCTTGTCATTGGATTGCGGACTAAGAGACATATCAAAAACTAGTCTTCTACTTTAATAAAGTGCTGATATCTCTACTCTGTAGGGCTTGTCACTGTTTAAGCTAATTTCTGTATGCAAGACAGTACAAGTGTTGCATAATCATATATCTGTAGAATAAAACAGCACATAAAGCACTAATGTACACTAAGTATACACTTGTGTTTAAATAAGAGACATGAAATGGCAGTCCCAACCCTCTTTATTTCTATAAAGTTAAGGTTTCTGAATAAAAAAGGATATTCAACGAGAACCAAATTTAGGGCAGGACTGTCAGGAATTGATTGGTTAGTGAAAAGTGGGAGTTACAGATTGGAGCCAAACTTTAAAGGTGCTGTATGTAACTTTTTCACTCTACTAAAGCATAAATATACCATAATATGTTTGCATATATTGAGGAAACATGCTCATGCTTCACATACTCGTTTCTCTGAAAAACACTTCTACAGCCAGTTATTTTATTTTGAAATGTGCGTTTCCAGGCTGGAACGTTTGTTATTGTTTTGGTCTGTGATACTGCACGTTGCCAATTTGCCAATTTTCATTGTCCATTGCGCTCGTTCCTGTTGCATGTGCACAAACTGGCAACCCGTGTGAGCGCTGTCCAGTCTGAGGAGCAGGTGGCGATCTCCGAAATTTTGAATTCGACTGCAGTACCTATTTAGACCACTAGTTGTCATTCATACTGCACCTTTAACTGAATGGGATAATTAAAAAAAAAAAATCAAATGTGATATAGATATAGATCTCACATTTAAATTTTATAATTAATAAAAAAATTGTTTTGACAACACTTGTGCACTTACAATATATATAAGTAAGTATATATATATATATATATATATATATATATACATATATATACAGTATATACACACACACACACACACACACAAACACTGTTTCATGAGTTTTTATGTTGCATGCTTTATTATTCTTTCCCCCCTTGTCATTTCTGCATTTTAAAAGAGACCTGAAATTACAGGATGAAAATGCACTATTGTAGCCTGAGGTAGACACAGGCCAATAAGAACTCTCCTCTTGATTGCCATTAGAGGACTTGGCAGCTCTCCGCAGTGCTATCTACTTCAGAGGAATGGCGCTGCAGTTTTGGGGAGGCAGGCTCCTAATTTGCACATATGGAAATGCTTTTTCTTGCCATTCCACCGCCTCTGTTGTGGCCAGATGGAATTAGAGAGCGCTCAGAAGCCGTGAAGGCAAACACATCAAAAAGAGATGAGAGCGGGGCTGTTTTTCCCCCCTTTTTCCATGAGAGACCATGAGCTCTGAGATAAATAAATAAATAACCCACCCCCCACTTTTTTTTTTGCTTTATATAATTACATCCAAAAACAGGTATGGAACTTTGCCTCATGTTTAATAAAGAGATGGTCGTTCGCACACTCACTTACATGTTAGATCTCAAGTCTTACTTTCCAATTGTTATTATACATCCGTTTGGCATCGCAGAACATTTTGTTTTTATACTGGAGGCAGAAGTTTGTACATGTTAATGATAGGAAAGGAAGGTCTTAAGGCAGATTAGAGCACTCTAAATGAAACCCATCTCATTTGTGGATTTATATGTTCTGTTCATTCATTCACTGTCAACATATCTGGAAAAATTTGAAATACAATTTATTCCAAAAGATTAAATTACATTATGAAGTTCTGTTATGGATAGAATTTGGTACTCAAATAAGTACTTAGTAAAATGTATTAACTACATGTACTTACTATAGAGTTACGGTTAGGGTTTGGTTTAGGGTTAGTTATAGGGTTAGTAATTATGCGTAATTTACTGTTATTACTATAGTAAGTGCATGTACAGTAGTAACCTGTAACTACGTCACCTTAAAATAAAGTGTTATCAGAAAAAAATATACTGTTTGTAAAATATTCCATTCATTTTCTTAGTAGTAGTCTTCTCTTTTCTTTATCATTCTTACTTTCTCATCTCTCTTTCCTTCATTCTCCCTCTCCCTGTGAAAGTCTTGCTGTTTCAGTAACAGTCTAGACGCAGTCTTCACTGCAGCTGCATTTTATTTATCATTAAGCTCCAAACTTCTCAGTTCTTCTGCCAGCATTATAATTAACATTTAAAGTTCCAGCATAGACTGTGTTTTTCCTCCTCAGCGATCACCAACAGCGTCAATGAACTCGCTGAATCTAGACACATAAAATGAAACTCACACCATAGGTATTTCACTTTGTCGAATGACTGATCAATAATTTCCCTATATTAAATGGTTATATTTTATGTATGCACTGTTAAACGCACACATTTTAAAAGCACATTATCGGTTATTCAAATGAAAAGATTAAATCGAGCCTGTTTTTTTCTCCTCACAGCACAGCAACGAGGATATCCTCCCACATTGCATTGACAATTAGCAATCAGCATGCTTTTCTTAATATACCTGAAATCTAATAAAAAATGAGGAAGTCCCGTGTCCAGAACACACGAATCAATGTTAAATTAAAACTTATATCAATGTGAAATTAATTAATCATAATGTAATGTGTAGTCATCAAAGCAAGTGCCCGACTAAGTGGCAGTCTTATCTTTCTCTACACGAAATTCCCCTACTCTACATTCTCTCTTCTTCTCTTCCCTTTTTTAGAAATCTGTCTGTCTGTAGGAAACGGCGTCATTCAGGGTGGCCTGGCAAGACTCTATTTGTAAGGTGGTGTGTAAGGTTAATTGGAAATGATTTAGATAAAGTAATTAATGCCATTGTCAGCACACCCTTTCTTCATTGATGATGCAAGGCTTTTTCAAATAAGCTACGAATAATGGATTGATTCTGAAAAGATAAGGCCTGGAAAAAAGACACATTTCCCTTTTGCAAAAAAAGATGTGCAACACTCATGGATTACATGGATGCTGTGAATGAGAAACTTTTTTTTTTGCCTATAGTTCATGTTGTGGTGCTTTGAATAAAATTGTGTTAAAAGGACAGTTATACATTTCGACAGTTACAGGATTCATAGCACTCAATTCCCAGCGGTCTGAGTGAAATATGGATGAGTGCTACAACCCAAACCACATCATATTACGCAGCGACTCTCTCACAAACAACATAAAATATACTTGCAGATGAACTCCTTTATTAGGAACATATTTACAGGGACTCTCATGATGGACGACAGAGAGGAGAAAAATGCCTGGTGTTCATCAATTTTACCATTGTGTCATTAAAAGAATGGTTCATCCAAAATAAAAATAAATAAAAAAATATGTCATTATTTACTCACTGTCATGAATTTTCAAACCCATTTATCTTTCTTCTGTGGAACACAAAATTGAGTTTTTGGGTTGATACCCTGACTACTCTTTTCCATTCAATGAAATGAATGAGGACTGTGGCTGTCAAGCTTAAAAGTGATATGAAAAGTACTATAAAAAATAATAAAAATGGGTTCATATTACTTTTTGTGCTGTATCTGAAGTCTTGTAAAGTTAAAAACGATTTTTATGCTTTAATTTCAGTCATTATAAACTGAAAATTGTGACATAACAATAATGTGCATGCTAATTAGTGAATGATTGTTTTGAGTCTAATCTTTTCAAGGAATCATTTGGTCCAGTTAAAAAAAAATATTTTTGATCAAATAAGAACCACTTTTATGTGGCACTTTTTAGTCATTTCGGAGCTTACCAGCACCAGTCCTCATGCACATCCATTATATGGATAACAAAAAGTGGCCAGAAGAAAGAAAATCATACAGGTTTGAAACATCATGGGAGTGAATAAATGATAACATTGTAATGAGTGCAGTATTCCTTTAATGATGTTTCTGTCTAGAAAAACAATGTAAAAGGAAAGAATGATGTTTCACACAGGAGAAACTTTCAAGTTGACATCCCTAAAAGTCTGAATACTGTTAGCCTACTTTGCTGTTCCTTCTGTATTCTGAGGCGGGGGTGGATCTGTTTTCTCATCCAGATGACATGGAGCTCAGAGACATTGTTTGCTTTGTGTCTCCTCAGTCCCCTCCCTCCCCGTGGCACGTCCCTGAGGGTGAGAGTAAGTGGCGTAGTGAGCTAACAAAAGCAGGTGTTTCTGTAGTGAAGCGTGCCGCTCTCAGCGAGCTTCCACTCTCTCAGGAGCACAGGGCGGTCCTCACCTCTCTGGAAAAACAGGCAGGGATGCAGCAAGGAGGGTGGAAGGGAGGAGTGCGGAGATTTAACTGATTTATTTAGTTTGTTTTTTATTTATCTTTGGGGAAGTGCTCAAGCTGCTACTATTACTGCCTCTTTTGTCAGTCTTTTATGCTACTTTTAAAGCTATAGGCTACTAATTTTGTAATATAGCTAAACTAAAGTGGAGCTATTTAAAGAGGCATCTCTTTAAAGGCACACTATGCAACTTTTGTTAATTCATGTCATAAAACATGTCACAGTAAATTTGAACCTGCACCCTCACCGGACAAAACAGCTACCACTGTGCCGCGGATCCAGCTTGATGATCTCTTTATACATAGCATTTATCACCATTGTAAGCATGCAGTGAACTTTTCTTTTAAACTAATCATTTTTGAAGTGAAGTTTATTTTTATTTTTTTATTATTCTTTCTTTACAAACACTGATTAGTGAAATTAGTAACAATGACAGGTCGTAGATTTGTATTCATTTGACTTGGATAAAAAATTTGCAGTGGGAGGGTGTCAGGTTGGACTGTTTTGTATATGCTAAACCTTATTTAGAATTAAATGGCTTACTTGATGAGAGTTTGATTTCGGTGGTTATGAGGACCAGTCAAGTGTAACTGTACAATGTCAGGTGAGGGGCTCATCCCAACTAACTGACAGCTCGGAAAGCATCGGCTCCCAACCATGATCTGGAGAACGGGCCGCAAAAGGCTTGTTAACGTGCTTTTCAAGACACAGTGTTCTACATATGTGCACCGATGATTTCCCGTGCCCTTAGGGGAGTAAGTTTTCGAGACCTCAGGAGTGGCAATGCGCAGAATATTCCTGCAATCATGTCAGAAATTATGTTTGCTGCTGCATGATAAACTGTGATAAAAACAAAACAAAAAAACCCTGTTTGTGTAATCTGTGAAGAAGAGTCTCTAAATCTTGGTATTTTTTTCCTCTCTCCCCCCTTTTCCCTCTGTCCATTATTCCCACAGGTATGCTAATCAGGAATTTTGTAGGTACAAATGTTTTTGTGGTCCGCTCGCCCCCCGTTGGGCCAGGTTGACTGGCAGACGGAACCTGTAATAGCAGGTGTTGCCGTAGTGATGCAGAACAGCTTGCCATCTCACCCAAGTTTGGATTTGTCCCTTAGGGACTGCCATTTGAATAAGCTTGAGCCGAGGGTTCGACTGTAGCGCGGCAAACAGAAGCTACGTGGCTTTAATTAAGCACTGGTTGGTCAAAATAAAGCAGGAATCATTATCTGTGGCTCTCTGTGTCAGGCCAGTGTCAGCTGCTCATTTCCATCTCTTGTGAAAATGATATGTAATTTTATATTTGTTTGTTTTGATTTAAATTCATATTGTTAAAGGTTGTGAGAACTGCAGTAATTGATTTGATAGGGTTATAAAGTCTCTCTGTGTTCCCAACAAAGTATTTTATTTTATTTATTTTATTTATTTTTTATTCTTTTTTTGTTGCCAAGACTATACTAAAGTAATTATTATTGGCTACAAATAATATAATGCCAAAACATTTTATTGCACAATATGATCTCATTAGTAATCATAGGTATTAATACCTGAAATGTGGTTCTAGCACATATGAACAACTATAGAGACGTACAAATGGTTATGCATCCTGTTAGATTAATTGAAAATTGAATTCATGGAATTAATCACGGAAGTTTTTATTTTTTATTTAATCAATGCCATTTAATATTTTCACCTAATTGGCGAAAGCCATTTTCAAAGCTCAAAAATATTGAAATAATAGTAAAAATTTAACTATACAAATATATTTATACAAAATTCTGTCATGAAACTCGAGATCCTTAACTCAATCTGCTTGCAATCACATCATTCCTTATAGGGCACAGCCGATTGGTTCCTGCTGTATCAGTAGCCAATGAGCTCGCTGCTCAACCTTCAAAAACGTGCTCAGCATTTGCTGTAGCAGTTTGCAGCTTGTTTTCAGAAACCCTCCTCCTTTCCCAGCTCCACCTGTATAGATCTGCTATAGGAAATGAATGCATGCTATACAGCAGCAGCATGTCTTACTTGCTCACAGCAATGTGTTGTGTATATATTGGCAGTAGCAAGTCTCGTACTTGCTCTGCAACAGCAGTAACAATAACAGCAGCAACAACAGTTTATAAAAAATGTATTCTGCCAAGACCAAAAATATTAACATTGTCATATCAATTACCTGAGTCCAACACTCAGAGAGTTGTCATGATAGAAATAATATAAATATGGGTTTGTACAGAATGCATTCATAATACATTTTAAATGCTGTCAATAGGCCCATATTGTATGTTTGAGTGTACATCCAAACATACAAAAATTGTTGTGTATGAATACTAATGAGACAAGGCTACAATGTAAGATATATTGGTGTAAGAATTCTAATGTACTTTGAGAGCCCAACAGTGAACTGAGCTTTAATAGTGTAGTGCATAACAGTGTTACATGACCAATCACGTCAATTGCTGAAATGGAAAATGGATGATAATTACAATGACAATGCAATACAGTATACAGATTGAATTCATGCAATTGGAAGGCATGTAAAACATCCCATAGTCCACCTTCAGAACACTTCCTTGAAACACTTACATTATACAATTGTGATGACAGGATATTAAGCTCCTTTAGAAATGGGAAAAAATAGGACATAAAAGCCCCAGCTTGTACCTTTTGATTTTAAATTGAACAAATCGGTCTTTCAGCATCTGTTGCAATGAAACGACCATCGACGAGACAGACAAAACAAATCCAGTCTCCTTTTTCTCTGCATAAATGTCTCGCAATTAAGGCCGCTCCAAAGCAGAAAAAGCAAGTCAAGGATAGTTAGAACATGCTTTTCTTTTTTTTTCTTCTTCTTTTTAAAGTCCCTTTCTTTCTTTCTTGGCAATGGACTTTTTGCTCATTAAGAGGATTTTTCAAAGCTAGAATGGTGGACATATGTGCTTTGATACATTCCTCACAGGCCAAAAAGCTAAACCAACACTGCTTATAGTTAAAGAGAATCATGGGTAAACGCAAACCTGATCACAAGAGCTATGATGACTTATGAGAGTGACATAAAGGAACGTTTAATCACACGGCACTGACCATCAGCTAGAGTGCAACATCGGATCTGTGCTTCTGAAAATCCCTGCGAGGGTCCCGCTGTGAGCAGGGGCACCTTCATGCGTCACGTTGACCAGGGTGATGGAGCACTGTAGTCAGGGACTCTGCGGCCCGGCGCATGAGGGATCAGCCTCACTGCAGGACAGCAGGAACAGGAGGATTTTTCAGGCCCTTCTCCTTCTGGGATCCATTGCTATGTTCCTAAACTGTGCTTCCCAACAAATGTGACCCTATTACTAAAGTTATTTCAATACAAAAATTAGGTACATCATGTATTTGTGAGCAATATTATGATAATGTAGTGTTACCATCCTCAAACTTCTGCAATCCTCTGTTGTTTTTATTTATAATTAATGTTTTTACAGGTATTCATGGGGTAGAGTAACTAGAGTAAGGGTAAGAAAATGTGATAGCATTTAGGCTATAATGCCATTAGGTTTTATATGCATCGTGGGAACATAAGGAGTAAAGATGGGCCACTAATCGGAGCGAAATTCTGGTATAGAGCCTGACCCTTGAGTTAATTAAAACAGTTTTATTGCCCTTTCTTGAATTAATTAAATTGATATTTGATCTCTCTAACCCCCATCCTCAGTTCTCTTTCCATCCTCCAATAAACTTTCTCTCTCACAGTCTGTCTACCAGAAAGTAACGTCAGCTACTGCCTGTAAGCCGAAGGAGTTTTGGCACATAAAAAAAAAAAAAAAAAGGACAACATGCTATAGCGTAAACCATATGCATATAGGCTATGTTAAAGCATATAGGCAGCTATGCTTTACATTGACTTTAAGCAATTAGCAGGTGCATTTGAGAAGCTAAGCTAAATAAATACTAACTTTTATTATGTATAATTTTGTTATATTTGAGTATGTTTATACATTTAAAAATATTTTTTATATTTGAATGATGTCATTTGAGTGCTGTAATTTTCTTACCATTTTCATTTGTAGTTTTTTTATTATAATCTGTAATATATTTTAATTATTCAATTTTTTATATTTTTAATTATTTGTATATGACCCAATTGTATTATTTTTGAGCACACTGTAATTTCTTACTCTTTTCACCTATATTTTTTATTATAATCTGTCGTATATATTTTTAACGATTCTTAATGAATAATTATTATAACAGAAAAACATTACTTAAAATAGAATTTTTTAAGTATTTGCATATGACCCAATTATATTCGATCGCTGTAATTTCCCACCATTTGCATAATTTTTTTAGCATAATCTGTGTTATATTTATAATTATTCTTTATTGAATTAATTGAATTGAATTGAAGCCTTTATTATCATAGTATTTGCATACAATGAAATTAGGAACACTACTCCTGACTCGCGTTTACAAGAAAAACATATAACCACAAACAATAAATGAGACACTTACAATTTTACAAGTACAGAATTCACGTGATGATATTTCACATTGACATACTTTGCCTTTAGTGCATTTTTTAATTTAGAGTCCGGATGGCAACTGGAAAAACACTGCCCTGTAAGCGTTTGGTTCTTGTTCTTAAGGACCTGTACCGTCTGCCTGATGGCAAAAGATTAAACAGGTGATGTCCTGGATGTGATGTGTCCTTGATAATGTTTTTGGCCCTTAATAGATAGTGGGAGCAAGCAATAATTTCCAGGGAGGGAAGTGAGCAGCCACTGGTTTTTTGGGCTGTATTTATTATCCTTTGGAGGACTGTCTTATCTGCTGCATTGCAACTGGAGTACCACACTGAGATGCCGTACACTAACACGCTTCCGATGGTAGAGTGGTAAAAGGACACCAGCAATTTACCCTCTAGGTTGTTTTTCCTTAGCACTCAAAGGAAGTGTGACCGTTGCTGCCCCTTTTTGATTATTTCTGTGGTGTTTGCAGACCAAGAGAGGTCGTTGGATATGTGGACTCCCAGGAACTTAAAGGTGTGGACCCTCTCCACACAGTCCCCATTGATATAGTGGGGCTGGTTTCGCGCTACGCCTCCTGAAGTCAAGAATGAGCTCTTTTGTTTTTGAGGTGTTCAAAGACAAGTTGTTAGCAGAGCACCACACCACTAGTTTCTGGACTTCATCTCTGCTGATTCATCATCTCCCGAGATGAGTCCAATCACTGTAGTATCGTCAGCGAATTTGATTATTTTGTTGGTAGAATGAATGGGAGTGCAGTCGTATGTGTACAAGGAGTAGAGTATGGTGGATGGTGGAAGAGAGCTGAGGGCCAAGCTTAACAGTTTGTGGGCGGTTTGTGAGGAAGTCCTTTGTCCAGGTGCAGATGGAAGAAGAGAGGACCAGTTCAGTCAATTTGCTGACTAGAATGTCTGGGATAATTGTATTGAACGCTGAACTGTAATCTATGAAGAGCATTCTTACATAAGTTCCCTTCTGCTCAAGATGGTTAAGTGCCATGTGGAGGGCTATGGTAAAAGCATCCTTTACAGACCTATTTGGTCTATGCAAATTGGTATGTGTCAAAGTTGGGGGGAAGGCTGGATTTGATGTAATGTGAAACCAATCTCTCAAAGCATGATTATTGGTGTTAGTGCAACCGGTCTATAGTCGTTCAAATTGTTGTTGGATGCTTTTTTAGGAACGGATGATGGTAGCAAATTTGAAATAATTTATTATAAAAAATCATAAATTAAAGGTAAATTTGTAATTATTTGTATATGACCCACTATATTACATTTGAGCACACTGTAATTTCTCACCATTTTCATCTATAATTTTATTAAAATCTAGCATTTATAGTTTTAATTATTCTGCATAAATAATTATTATAAAATTAAGTCTTAATTTAAAATTATATTGTTCATTATTTTTATGACCCAATTGTTATATTTGAGTGCTGTAATTTCTTACTATTTTCATTTATAATTTATCTATTAGAAATAGAAATAAATATCCTTAATTGTTTAAATATTATATTTGTATTGTACAATTTTGTTAAGCAGAATTCTTGTTTGGATGAATAGCCTATATGCTTTAACAGGAAGTTAGATGTTGCTTGTTTTCTCTTGCTCCAGGTTTCCTCTCTGGGATTCTGAAAGTGTGTTAGAAATCCAGGACAGTTTTAGTGCAGTGGTGACATTTTGTCATCTGTTAAACGCAGAGGGCCACTCGGGGGGCTAATGAGGAGCATTTTTAGTGATCAATAAATCATGTGTTATTGATTTTTTTTTTCCTAAGCCCTCTTCTGTTCTCTGAAAGTCAGCCACCTCCCAGGAAGACGCTATTAAGGAGGCCTGAAACACTTGAATAATCAACACCAGAGCTGACCACTGGCTCAGACAGCTGTGATGATGTCATCACCAGTCAAGAGCTACCAGCTTCAGTAGGTTTGTGAAGAATACTAATAATAGAAGACTGAAAAAAAATTGACATTTTGGGACAGTATATATATAATGTTCTTTATATATGTGGTGTTTAATGTAAAAAAAAAAACGCGGTTTGAAATCGCTGGTGTTTCTGACTTCACAAACTACCTTGTAACCAATCACGTCAACGTGCCGTCGGGCTTTAGCATATAATTGACCGCAAACTAGCAGAGGAGTCGCTAGAGAAGCCAGGTTATTCCGGTATATTTTTCTGTTGATATGAAAATCGGGTAGATTTAGAAATATCTAAATTTAGACAAGGGGTCACATGGCCTTGGTTTCAAATAACTTGAAACATGGAGCTGATCACAATGACATAGGTGATATGTCTACTTGGTAGAAAGAGTCACTTATAGTGAGAATAGATACTTCATTGCCTGCCAGAGGAAATATTGTGTGGAAAACACTTGAGTGATTTGCAGATGTTGTGACCGTCATCACACATCCATTCACATGAATGAAGTTATGGTGATAAAACTGTCAAAGAGGATCACTGTCCAAGTTAAAGTGATAATATAATGTATCATTTGTTGAAACAACACTGTCAAAGCTTTTTCACAACTTCAGATATTTTGACAATGCCTCTGGTTGTTTTGAGACTGGATAGATATGCTGAGTTACATGTGAGCAAACCAGTGGAGATGGTGATTTAAAGACTCTTTCTCTGCTTAATGGAACTCACCCAACAATAGGGAACATTTAGTGCGACAACATTGATGATGGCTTTAAAGAAAAGAAATTCAGAAATTCAGGTAAATTCAGGTAAAACTGCTGTTTTTGACCTCTTTAACAAAGGCCAGTTTGCACTGTAAAAAGTTGTAATGAAGCGGGGAAAAAAATATCCAAGGATTTATTTCAATGCTGTTTTTTTTTTTTTTTTTTTTGCTTCAGTTACTATTACTGTACGTTCACACCGCCGCCGACTTGAGCGTCAAAGAAGCTCTGGCCGCCCTGTCAAGGACGCTTGTCAAAAAGTACGGGGAAGCTTGTTGACGCTTTGGACCCTTTGAACGCTCTGACGTTGCAGGGAGAATAGAAGTGTCACAGCATGAAATGTAATAAACAGAAAAAAAAACAAGTAATACATTGAAGAAACCTTTTATAATGACAGCATTTTTATAACCGATTTGGTCAAATAATAATTATTATTATTATTTGCGTCAAATCGGTGTCACCGTGAGCAAATGAATTGCATTCCCGCTTTAAAACGAGCGTTCGTAAATATTTCAAGTAAAAGTTGCGCTCATGCGGTCCCTATAAGCAAACAACGTCATGTCATAAATGATAGGAAACCTGTAGGAAACCCAGCAACGGCGATTATTAGCTTCTCTTCCATTTTCTCGGAACTAATGTTTTGGTAGGAACGAAAGTTTACATTGTATGTTTCTCCGGAATCAGCCAGCGCGAAGGACGTCTATATTCCGATTGGTTGCTGGCGTTTTGCCGCCGCTTGCCGCTGAACCGCGTCATAGCTCATTACCATAAAGTTGAGCTTCCTTCAACTTTCTGATTGACGCTCAAAACGCCCAAAACGCGATGCCGATGGATTTGACGCTCCTTGCAGCTGAGAAAAGCCAGCTTCCATTGAAAATGAATGACTTCCGGCCGCTTTGGAAGCTCAAGTCGGTGGCGGTGTGAACGTACAGTTATGTTCTACCAACATTTTTAGTTTGGTATTTTCTGGGTGTTACGAACTGCTCCGAGACAAGAAGGTTGAGATCCGAATACAGTTTATTAGAGTAATCCAGAATCGTAATCCAGAATCGTAATCAAACACAGGCAAAGGGTCAAACACAGGAAGGCAGTCCAAATAAACAAATAATCAAACAAACAAACAAACAAACAGGGAGGGGTCAGAGGCAAAAAGCGAATCCAAGAGACAGGCAAAAGGCAGGGTGCGGTTAAAAATAAATAAATACACAATGCACAGCGCGCAATCGTCAGTGAAGGTCATAGTCTTTGGGTTGATTTTTATGAGCTGTCGACGTGCAGCCTGCAGTTGTGTTTGGAGATTGTGCTTTGATTACAGGCATACATATTAGCTGTGTTTATGTGTTTGTTTAATTAACAACACTAGTGTTACCGATAGCTACCATCGCATGTTTTACAAGAAAATATATTTGTCAATGATGCTGGACCTGAAGCGCTTATTTTGATCTTTAACGCTAGATCTTTCCTATTGGAACAAAAAGAATGTTTAATGTTGATTCAATATCATTCTTAATAAAAAAAATAGTAGTAATAACAAACTCATAGAACTTTTATTAACAAAAATTTGTTTGGCCTTCAAACACTTTAAAATGCACGTGTAGATCGGGAAAATCAAAATTGTCTTGCGGGGGCATGCCCCCGAACCCCCATAGCAAGATCGCTTTTGGGACCTCGGTATTTAACAAAACCTGCGCCGTACGTGAGTCACGTGACTCCCCCGTTTAACGTTTAAATATGTCATTTTGGTGATCAAAGATGAGTTTTAAAGGAGAACTCCGGCGCAAAATGAACCTTTGGTCTAATAAAACATTGGTACCTAGTCAACCGTTCTCTGAGATTTGTTTTCATGATAATCGAATGTAAAGAGTTTTATCTCTAAAAACTGTTTAGCGTATAACGCTAGTAATGGGGGCATATAATAAGTAAAAAGAAATCGCTAGTTTATACCACTAACAAGGCTCAAAATAGCCCCACACGAACACAGTAACATAATGAGGGTCCCTACATGCAAAACGAAGCATTGAGAACTTTGTAAGTGTACAGACCGTTTAATAAGAAGATAAAGATAAAGACAGTCCACTTCGTGTATATATACTAATCAAACCACGAACGCCATTCATACAGTTCAGAAGTTCACTGAACTTCATACAGCTCAGCTCACTTAGCAAGTCGTTCTTGGTTTGATTAGTCGAGACTGTTTTCCAAAGATGGCTCCTGTCTGTATACACGAAGTGGACTGTCTTTATCTTTATCCTCTTATTAAACGGTCTGTACACTTACAAAGTTCTCAATGCTTCGTTTTGCATGTAGGGACCCTCATTATGTTACTGTGTTCGTGTGGGGCTATTTTGAGCCTTGTTAGTGGTATAAACTAGCGATTTCTTTTTACTTATTAAATGCCCCCATTACTAGCGTTATACGCTAAACACTTTTTAGAGATAAAACTCTTTACATTCGATTATCATGAAAACAAATCTCAGAGAACGGTTGACTAGGTACCAATGTTTTATTAGACCAAAAGGTTCATTTTGCGCCGGAGATCTCCTTTAAGGGATACAATTATTGACTACAAGGGGGACTTTAAGGTCTGTATGTGCTGATTTAAGACATTTCATTATTTATTTATTTTTTTCTTACACAAGTTTTCATGTGATGAAAAGTTTGGTGTCATTTAAAAAAAATTAGCAAGAAATGAATACTTTTATTTAGCAATTCAGTCACAGTAAAGGAACATTTGACATTGTAGACTATAGAGTAATGACTGTTATTTAAAATTGTGACACTGTTTTCAATGTATTTTTGATCACGTAATGCAGCCTTTGTGATCATAAGACCGATCCTAAACTTCTTTTGGTAGTGCATGTGTAGTCAATATTTTAAGACGAGTGTTGTTTTTTTTCTATGAAAGAAAGCGTCAGGTGAAGCACATATAATATTTGTTGTGACAAAACCTATTTGTATAGAAACTTCTCAACATAAATAGACAATTGTTAAGATTATGGCACATTTTAATTCTTGGCAGCTAAAAACATTCTGAACTCTAAAACGTTGGACCTTATTCTTTACAGAGTGTAATATAAAATAGCTTTGATAAAAATCAATTTTATTAACGTTTATATATCTCCCATGAGTTTATGTAGGGTAGCAAAGGGAATCATAGGTAAAAAAAAAAGAAGCATTTGTCCTCATCAGAGAAGGGGACCTATGGCGACAGTGACTCTCCCTCAGTTGTGTCCTATGGCCTTCCTGTTAGCAACAAAAGAGGGGACTTGTCGAGTCAAACAGCAGGCTCTAATCATATACTCAATTAACAGAACTGGGGAGAGAGATAAGATGCCCTTTTCTTTGGATGAAAAAAAAGGTTAAACATTTATGAACAGATATAAATCAGTTAGCACCTGCGAGGCTCCAGGGGTGGCAGAGGCTTTGCCAGCACCAGCCGGGCACTTGTGGGAGAGGGAGATCTCCTCTCTGGCCGCTGCCTGCCGTCCTCTTTCCTGTCCTGTGGAGTGCCCCCTCGCGTGGGTCTAATTATCCTCTTAAATTTATATCTGCAGCCACAGGAGGCCCCCCGGGATTAGACTGTGTGTGTTTAGCAAATTGATAAAGAGACTTGCTGTTTGGAGGAGACTGATACCCACTCCTATATGTGATCTCTCCACCTCGGTGAACACAAGCAAACAGTCTTTGACCGGCAGAGGCGAAGCTTTGCTGAATACAAAGCGGTTTCCTGTGAGAGGACCGTCATTTTATGAAGAGGTATCAACTGTAGCTCAATGACCATCTTTAAGAAGAATGCTCATTTTCTCCTGAGCCCCTGTGTTAAGACTCCATACCATTTTGTTATACATGACCTTCATTAAGAAGAAGGATCATCTGATGCGGTTGGAGACTGTTCGTTATGTATTAATCTCCGACACCAAACCGTAAACAGACCTGGCAACGGTTTTGGAAGGGAACCAAGAAACATTTTAGCTCAAAACACTGTTTCACTTCCTATTGGGAAATAAGCAAGGCTGAATGGATATCAGTTAATAACTTAAATTGTGGTCGTTTTGGTTGGATACAGACAAGTGGAAGTTTCATAATGGAGTTCTATAACTTTTAATTGGATGTGAAAATGATGATGGCTCATTCACGGACACAAGTTAAGGTTGACAGGGAAACATTGATACAGCCATGCCACGATCCAATTATATATGATGTCATGGGGAAGTAAACAAAGAAAACATGGACAACATCCAAACGCAGCTGGAAAAAAAATTGCATTGAATTACCTTTAATATTTGCACTTTAGAATTGATGCAGGTCATTATAAGGCCCGAAGATAAAGTCTGGTTTCATTGTGTTGTACTAATTATGTGTCGACCGCAGCATGTTGACCACTGTTAGGGCCAGAACCTCAAACCCCAAAACTATTAAATGAGCGTTCCTGTGGTCAACAAAAATACCAATGACAACAGAATTAACAGCAGTAGAAGAGATAAGGAGACCCAGTGGCCTTGTTCAGCTTCGTTGTGTCTTGTCTGTGTGTGTGTGTACACATAGTATGAATGCATAAAAACAAGTGTTAGAATCAGTATTAATATTTTATCAGAATCAATATGCTCTTTTTCTATTTATCATTTACAAAAGTTTTTTTTTATTTTTTATTAATTAGAACATAATGTAAGAATAATCCATCACCTTAATAATTTGAGGCGGTTTCAATGAACACTTAAAATTTAAACCTGCATGCATTGATTTGTTTAGTATTTACATGTATTTTATTTACATGTATTTTGTTTTAATGCATTGCCCTCTTTGAAGCGCATGCATAAATCTCCTCAAATTATGTGAATAAATGGCAAATGGAGGGAAAGAGCAGGGAGAGAGAGGGAAATAGAGAGAAAGAGGTCTGTAAATAAGCATCCTACATCCTGCTTTAACTGACTTTAGGTCCCTTTGTGGTGATTAGCTGTCTCCCATGGGACAAGTGAGTTAGCAGAAGCAAAAGCTTTCTAATGAGCTGAGCTCTCGCCCCTCTTCCCCGTCCCCTATCCACACCCTCGCGCACACACAAATGCAGTCCCCATAGAAGGGCCAGTGGCTGTCTGAGGGTCCCAGGAGTGGGCTCTCCCGCACCTGTTCTCCTCATAATCAGAACATTTCTCTACTCCATGTCCAGACCCAGCCAATTGTCCAAACATGTACTGCAGTTTTCTAGGACTTGCTTTTTCTTTTCTTTATTTTTCTTCATAGCACTTTAAAAACTGTTTATTGACTAGACTAGTTGTTGCATGTTTTACTACATTGAAAATGTCTTAGACTGAGTTTATTTTTCTGTATGGATACATATGAGTCTTAGATTCTGAAAACCCCTTTTGAACATTTGTACCATTATTGGAAATGTGTAGTAAATGTTCATTGTATGGCGCACTTTAATTTGTCACATTGGAAACCTGCCCTTAAACAGCTTATTACAGACTTTAAGCAATAAAACAATTATGAAATACAAAATGATTGTCCAAGCCTCCATTACACTACAGGATAACTATCAATGACAGCTTGGGCATTTTCTAAAAGTTGCCGTTATAAAGAAGCAGTATTATTGTGTGATATAACTTTTATACAACAGTTCATATTAACAAAGTGTTATGAACAAAAAGTTAATATTAAGTAACTTACATTTTAGGCACAATGTTGCCAGTTACTTTGTTTAGTTCTGAACATAGGCGTAATTTACTGGTGCTTTTATTCAAAGTGACTTACATAGCATTCAGGTTTGTTCATTTTATCATTTTGTCAAACCCTTGACCTTGGCATTGCTAGTGCCGTGCTTTACCAAAGCCACTAGAAGGCAAGCCTGCAACTTTTAGCCAAAAAAGCGTAACGGCTAATGCTAACGCTGTGGCGGTACGCAGGGAAGGAGACCAGAGACCAGATGAGACCGTTTTTTTTTTTTTTTTAATGGATGTTAATGGAGAAGAGGCTACACTACACAGAATAAATCGCTTTTGTGAGGAAATAGCTTGTGTTGCCAATACAAGTGTTTTTTCTATCACTGCCAGTTTAGTCTTGTATTGTAATGATTTATGACTGCTAATGATCATATAATTTATTCAATATGTATTAAAGTTTTCAGTGTAATAAATGTAGTTTTATGCGCCCTGCAGTGACTAGTACTTTGCAGCTAACAGAGATATTGATTCTCTTTTTTCCACAGTATAGCACATTCCACAAACAATGCAGTCCTATTTTATGTTTACTACGATATATAACACCAAATATAGAACATTTATTCACAAGACCAACGCGCTAATCCACAAGAAACTGATTAAAGTCTGTAACTGACTGTTATACAATTTTGAACTCCGGCCACTGACGTCAACTGTCATTACACGATAGAGGGTTTTCACCGACGTCACGTTCTGGGCGGTAACCCGGATGCGCGGCCATTATGGAGGCACTCGGATGTAAACAACAGCATGGATTGCACTGTTTATGTACTACTGAACACATTGTTACACTAAAAAACCACGGAAAAAACACGTGGTAGGTGCAAAATCATATAGAGAAGGACTTAGTAAGCAGGAGAGAGCGCAAAATTAATATAACTAAAGTTAATATGTGGTAAAGGTCCAAACGAGCTAGCTTTTCTAGCCCGTACTGCCATTCTTCCTTCTATTTCTTATCCCGACATAGGCTACGTTCAGATTCTCAGTCCAAAAAAGCACATGAAATCCGTTTCAAGCTACATCCATATGTGGTTTGAAATCCTATTCAAATCACATATCAGGACATCGGCTTCAGTCTAAACGATCGGATTTCGCGTGGTATGTGACTCTCATGCCACGTAAAATGTAAACGTCAGACGTTGTTAGAGGAAACAAGCTGAAAGTCGCTGCCGAAACAATGCTGTGTTGTTGCAAAGTGCCGGACGAGCAGAACATTAATATTTCTGAAACATATTTTGAAACCGGCGCAGACAAGAGCGCGGAAAAAAGCTGTACATAACAGCCACATACAGTTCGGCAGCTCGATACGCAGTATAGTCCAGCGCGGCGGCTGGACATTTCCATGTTGTAAAATTTAAATAAGACAACATCTCTATTGCAAATGCAAACCCCTCCATCAACGCAATGTCAGTGACATATTGCCCAAGAGCTGCATGGACACACAAATCGGATCTGAATCGGATCTGAACACATACACAGTGTGGACAATTTTAGATCAGATTCCAATCGGATACAAAGATAATCGGATTTGGACTGACAGTGTGAATGTAGCCATATTAACTACGTCAACATTTTAGCCATAGTCAACGCTTCATTTACACATGTGGTTGATGAGCTGATGCTGTGCCTCTCTCAACCACAAACGCCTTCTTTCATCAGTTTTTTTGCACTCTTCTCTTTAACTTTTGGCAGTCTATAGAACTCGAAATGTTTTTTCCCGATGCGACCGATTAGTACAGACCAAAACTCGACCATTTTTCAGCAGCAATAATCAGCCAAATTTGCGAGTCCGTGCAGTTCAGTGGCATTGTTTATGTTCAGTGCTACCAAAATGGCCGACTTCCGGATTGATGACGCGTAGTGAAAGGTGAAAGCCCTCTATAGGCTGAGGTGCCTCACGTGATCCAAGTTCTTCTATGGTAAGAGATACAGACCCTCTCATCTCCCTATAATAAGACAATCTCTGGCTCTACTGTTTGAGATACAGGAACTGGAGTTCTGTGTCAGTGAGATGGTAATATGACACACATGGACGCCGTCTCTTGTTAAATGCACTTTTACCCATGAATCTCTTATTCTTAACTTTTCATTTTCTCATTTTTGAATAGCACACATTGTTTACAGCTCTTCCAAGGCTGAAGGCAAGAACGTCCAAATATTTTGTGAGGCGGCACAAAGGGACGCAGAGACGCAAAGCGTTGGCAGATGGAGAGAGGCATGATGAGGACCTCTGTGTCAGGCAAACAACCTCCATGCTGCACAATTCCCTCAGCAGTGCTTGACAAAGGCTGTACCTGCCTCCTGATTGTGCACATGTTCCGTCTCCCTGGGAGATCCTCCTTAGGGGCGGTGCGTGGACGGGAGAGCGTTCCGAGCACAAGTGGGAACTGAGCGTTTATACAGATGATTATCCAGACTGCAGTCGGAGAACAAATAAACAGAATACAGGTCGGTCTCAGGAGCCCGGAGTCGCTGGATCGCCCAACGCCCTCGTCTTTTGTAGTCCCTTACACGGTGTTAGAAAGATGCCCCTTGTGGGACAGGCCAGAGATCTGTGAGGGTGCTTGCAAAAGCAAGCAGTCGCATCCTAAACTTTCCCATTATCGCCTTCAAAACTTTGCAAACGTGTTGTCATCGGCACATTTTAATCCCCGTTTCGAAATGCTCATAACACATCTGCCATAGCTGTGTGTTACTTACAGCATACTGCAAGATACTTGCTACCATATGTAGGCCGGGGTCATCACATCTTAGGTGTGTGCTGGTATATGCTTTATGTTTAAAATGGGTAAAATATTGTTCTTAAAGGATAAATGATTCAGTGATTGACACATGTTGCCAACTACTAGCATAATGATATGTAACCTGCAGAAATTATTATATTATATAATATGATATACATCTGATTTGTAGCTGTGTGCTACAGTATACTGCAAGATTCTGTGTTTGAAATGGGTAAAATATTGTTCTTAAATGGATAGTCCAACAAAAAAAAAAAAGGAAAATTCTGTCATTTACTCACCCTCAAGTCATTTTGCCTTTCATTGTATTGTTTTGCCCATACAATGGAAGTCAATGGGAACCGAAACTGTTTGGTTAACAATATTCTTCAAAATATCTTATTTTGAGTTCCACAAGAAAGAAAGTCATACAAGTTTGGAACGACATGAGGGTGAGTAAATGGTGACAGATTTTTCATTTTTGGGTGGACTATCCCTTTAAAAGGCGAAGAAGTTCAAGCGAGTCACTCGGAGTGATGCAAGATAGCAGCAGCGCTTTGTTGTACGAGGTTTCAAAAAGCTTGTTATTGAAACGGCAGGCAGGTCCATTACAGCTCGCTGTCGCCGTGGCGTTCTGAGGCACACGTAAAAGTGGCGCTGGTCTGTGAGAGGTAAGTCTGATAAAAGGGCAATTGCTGCCTGCTAGCTGTCCATCACGGCTCAGTGTAAACAGGCCAGCATGGTGCAATAATCTGGGGAAGTGGCCCTGTTGCTCTCTGCATCCTTCTCTTGTTGTTTTCTCCTCTTTGGCCCACAGGGGGTGTTTAGACCAGGCCGCGTGACCCAGCAGCCTGGGGAGGGCCCTGGGAGGGGTTCCTGTGCCACAGGTGATGCCTCTCTGCAATCTGCCCCTTTGCCCAGCAGGCCAATCAAGCCCATAGTGCACGTAGCAACCTGCAGGCAGGGAGGGGCCCGAGAGGACCTTCTGTCCCTCTGAAAGCTCAGAGGAGCCCGTCACCACCTCGTTTAATTACCTCTGTGTTCTTCATTAATTCATGGGCATCCTAATGCCCTGCAGGCCGGAGAGAGAGAACGAAACAGACAGGAGGAGGGGTGTGTGGCGCGAGGGCGCTTCCAAAACAAAAACAATCCGCCAGGAGCCGGCGCCGGTCGCTTAGGACGCTCCGCTGGGACTTCCTTGGCTATTTAAGCTGAGACCTTCATAATCATCTCCATATTGTAAACAGGGCTCAAGGGTCAGCGATCAGGACCGGGGATATTTTGTCCCTGAGAGAAAGAAGCAAAACAAATCCCTCAAGTCCGGCCTCATGGCCAAATTACACCTGTGGTACGTTCTATTAGGGACATGGTAAGTGATTTGAGACAATGAGAAATGGCAGGAGATAAAATGACCATAATGACACCAGAGATTTTACCCTCAGCTTGAGACCACAGATAGTTAGATGGCGAGAATCTCAATCTCTAAAAAAAATTATTAAATAAGTTTAATTGCTGCCGCAATTTAAGTAAAATCGAAATGCCAACCTGCAGTGATAAGTTCATTTGACTTTTGAATTTAGTGGGACGTTTATTGTGAAGAGAGAGATTAATGTAAGGAAGTATTTGCATATCAACAACAAACAAAGTTGAACATTTTATTCCAAAAAAATTCAAGACTTCCATTGCCATTTTTCATCACAGAACGTTTTAATCCAGAATGCTATTAAACACAATACATAATTTGAGATTAAATGAGAAAAATTACAAAATTTCGGTAACACTGCATAGTAAGTATACAAATCGCTTTATAGTTTATAGTTAATTAATAGTTTACAAACTAGTTAATACATTAATAGTGAATTCTTCATTCATTGTCATTGTAATTAACAAAGTGTTATTGTTTAATTAGCTCATATGTAAAGTGTTAGATAATGCTTTGTTGACAAATTATTAACCATCAATTTTTCTCACGTTAGATTATAGGTCATGTAAAATCAGAAAATGTCATTCATTAAGTGCTTTTAAATCAGAATTTATTGGACATTAATTACATTAGTAGTAACTTAAAATGTTTACAAATACATTACACACACACACACACACACACACACACACACACACGTTGGGTTTCCATGTTTTATGGGAACTTCCATCGAAATAATTAATAATAAGTTGTTAACAAAGCATTATCTAACTCTTTACATGAGCTAATTAAACAGTATCACTTGGTTAATTACAGTGGCAAAGAATGAAGAACTCACTTTTTGTATATAGTCTATATAATTACAGTTTATAAACTATTAATTAACTTTAAACTAATAGTTTGCAAATGATTTGTAAATACTTTATTACTGTATACTTATTATAAAGTGTTACATACAACTCTTCTGTAATGGATGTATTGTGCATTGTTGAGAGGGCCAAAAGTGGCCATAGTTGCAGAAATACCTTATAAGAAAATGATATTTACTCTCCTCGCTCTATTATACTAAGAATTAGAAGGTAAAGAGTAAATCAAATAAACAAGGGTTTAAAGAAACTAAACACAGACGTCTCTTGTTATATCATTTTCAGTAATGGCTGGACGTCTGATTCTGTAGGTTCCTTATGAATCTCAGTATAAAAGCTTTTGACAGGTGTTCATCAGCCAACAATAGGCAGCTTTTGTATTCTATCTGATGTCATCAGAGTGTGTGTGCAGCACACAGGGGCCGCTCCTGACACACAGGTCCCAGGGAGTGGAAAGTTAATCCTATGACAGATGTGTCTTCTCTCTCCTGGCTCCCGGTCATGCTGCAGCGGCAACATCGGCGCCCTCCAGCCCGCCTCCCTCTCTCTCTTTCCCTATAAATATATAGGAGAGGTAAATGTTCACTCAATGCTTGGTAGAGTCCCAAGAGTCAGGCGTCCATGAGCGGCGTAACGGCGAAACCCCCCCCCCCCCCCCCCCCCCCCCCCCCCCCCCACCTTCCTCTATCATCCCTTCCGTGTCACATGATTTCTCGAGATTGACAGCCTCCCCAAAGAGTGAGAGCTGGAACAGATGGAATATGAATGGTTCAGTCGTGTATGAAAAAGGTGTCTGGGCAAAGGAGCGTCGATGGGGGAACTGCAATTGCAATTTAAGTGTGGCTAAATCTCTTTGTCTTCCTGTTCTCTGATCTCTCTGAAAACACACAGGAAGGTCTAAAATCAGTTCTGTGTGCAAAACAAAACATTACGATATGATGTGATATTGCACATTTTAAGCAAGATAGATCTCTTTTTATTTCCTATTTTCCCATCAAGTCTGAGATATTCGCAGTTTTTAGAAGTTGGAATGCAGTCTGGCATTATTTCCTGTCTTTGTTTTATGCATTGACATGTTATACAATACATGATCCAAACAAAAAAGTGTTTCAGTTAAACTGAAAATGTACACTACCGTTCAAAAGTTTGGGATCGGTATATATATATATTTTTAAGAAGTCTTAAATGCTCACAAATGATTAAAAAAAATACAGTAGAAACAGTAATATTGTAAAATATTTTTACAATTCAAAAGAGCTGTTTTTTCTGTGGATAGATTTGAAATTGTAATTTATTCCTGTGATGCCAAAACTGAATTTTCAGCAGCCATTACTCCAGTCTTCAGTGTCACATCATCAGAAATCAAGAAATTAATAATGTTGAAAACAGTTTGCTTATTTTTTTTTTGGAAACTATATATTTTTTTCAGGATTCTTTGATGAAAGTTCAAAAGAACAGCATTTATTTAAAATAGAAATCTTTTGTGACATTATTAATGTCTTTACTGTCAATTTTAATCAATATAATGCGTCCTTGCTGAATAAAAGTATTGATTTATTTTGAGAAAAAAAACTTACTGACCTCAAACTTTTTAATGGTGCTGTATGTTTATATTGCCGAACCTAAAAAATAACCTCTCATTTAAAGTGTAATGGAATGTGTCCACATTTTTAAAGCAGAACTGTGCAATTTCATCTTCTACTTTGTATCAACAAAGTAGATCATAACCGCAAGTCATAACAGTTAAAATTTGTGGATTCAATTTCTACCAATTAGAAATACTGCCAAATTCTCATTAGAAGTATAGAGAAATATGATTGTATCTCCAACAATTTTCTTAACACAGCCAGCATGTTCTTTGCTCATTAGTGACTGTCTCAATCATGTCTTTAATAGGCATATGGTTATTATGAGATGCCATTTCAAACCATGTTAAGCACAGCAAGGAAACCCATTAAAACGTAAGTAGGGGGATTTTTTCCCAATATGAGGTCATAAAGGAAAATGATAAGACAGAGGGTCTTGGTGAAAGTCATAACTCTTTCAAGACTTTTTTTTTCTGGGAATGTCTTCCCAGAAAGGACAAATTCAAAGCCTAGACGCTTTCGCTGTGCCAACAAGAGTCCTGTCACAGTTTGTCAGTACATGCATATATAAACATTAAATATGATTGATAAGCGTTTCTTCTGCTCTCCCAGGCTTCGATTCATCTTCTGGAGTCAGAGTAGGGTAAGAGCGTCTGTCTTTCTGGTCCCTCGACATCTATTTGCTTTTAAGCGCTAAGTCATTATCAACTAATACATGTAGATTGTGTTAGGAGCGAATGGTGTGCAATGGAATGAGGGAAAAATTAGTGAAGTGTTATGAGGGACAGCAGATGTTAGGCTGGAGTTATTACAAGCTGAGATGATTAGCTGAAAAACATTACTTGACAAAGTGGTGGCACGCAGATGACAGCTGAAGTATTTTATGCAGGAAATTTGCAACATTTCTAGTGACAAGACAAGCAGAGAGCATCAATGCAACACGGCCTTAAATACGAGCACGGGAGAAAAGCTGCAGTCCCTTTTGTCCGGACGAATAAAAGAGATATCATTACTCTCTGTTATTTGACCTTGTGTTATGTTGATGTTTTCAAGGGTCGGTGTTGCTTGCGTGAACTATATAAAAATGATTTCTGTGCGATATGGCTCTGACATGATATGCCCAATTAGCTATGCGGAAAAACTTCCTGTATTTACGCTGAACCCGAGCGAGCAGGTTTCTCCGCTTATCGTGTGACAGAGTTTTACATATTAAGCGTGATTATGTTATGGTTGCCCAAGCAAAAAGATTCCCTTTACTGTCAATTACGAACTAGACAGAATGGAACAAAAAGGGGGGAAATTTAAGCCTCTTCAACAACTTCCTGTAATTTTAATTTATTGAGAATGAAACAGAGGATAAAGATTTTGAAATTATAAGCTATTATGCACCAGCGCGAGAGCAGGGCTGAGGGTGACTTCATAAAATACAGCTGACAAGCCTAAGCAAATTACCCAAGACCATTACAAAAATCACTTAATTGCTAACCATTCTGTCAGGTCAATTGACGCTAAATGAAAAAATAACAGAAAAGCGTTTATGCCGCAAAAGGCGGGCTCTGAGAATGAGGTGAACACTTAGGAAGGGGGAATGGGTGGAAATGCTCGGTGTAAAGTGCTGTCGTAGTCTTTTTCAGAACAGGCAATTTACCTCATATAGCTTCTTCTGCTTGGAAATATTCATATATATGAACCTTTTTTAAATATATCTATTTTTGTTTCAAACAGTAATTACATTGCATTTTATTTTACAATAAGTACATTTATACATATGTTTGTTTAATTTCATTCAATTTGTTTAGTCATTATTTACTTACAACCACACTGTAAAAAAAAAAAAATATATGATCAATAAGCTATGACAACACGTGTTTACATTGCTTTAACTCATCAAAATAAGTTAAGCAATTTTAAACTTTTTTTTATAAGTTGTACCAGATTCAACTCATTTTTTAAGTAGGTTTAATGTAATTTAAGTTGAAATTACTTAAACTTCCAAGGTGATTGTACTTGATATTTTTAAGGTAGCAACTTTTCTTTTTTTTTTTTCTTTTTTTTATACAGTGTATGATTTTCTTTGTTGCACAAAGCACAAAAGCTGCTAGGATGTTCTGCTAGATACCTCCTTTTTTTTGTCCCTGCAAAAAAAGTCAGGTTGGTTTTGGAACGACATGAGGGCGAGCAAATGATGACAGAATTTTCATTTCTGGGTGAACTTTTAGTTCTATGTGTTTCACCAATTCAGTTCAGTTGGTTTTCATTTTCCTCTTGTCCTGGCTCACCGTTCAGTGCCTGCAATTCATCATGGCGTGAGTTCAGACAGATCTGAGCGGTATTATCGTACAATCGCAACATGTTACCTACCACAGGATCTAAGGGAAGACTCTGTGATTGAAAACACGGCCCAGTCTCGAGCTTCCCCCCCTGATCTGTAGCACATAATGAATAAGGAGCTGCTGATTAGTAGATAAAAAGTGATTAATAGCCGCACTGATTATCGAATCAGGCCCCTCACCAGGAATAATCAGTTAATTGATCATTATTTTATATGGGAGACGTCAGTATCCACGATGGTGGTGGTCTTCGGAGAGCTCTGAAATTGGAGTTTACTTTCCCTGTCAGGCCGAGAGGCAACATAGAAGAAGACCTAACTGTCCGCAAAATGTTATCCTTTCACTGAACAGAATGTGAGCTTTTTTCCCTCTCTCTCTCTCTCTCTCTCTCTCTCTCTCTCTCTCTCTCTCTCTCTCTCTCTCTCTCTCTCTCTCTCTCTCTCTCTCTCTCTCTCTCTCTCTCTCTCTCTCTCTCTCTCTCTCTCTCTCTCTCTCTCTCTCTCTAGTCATGGTATGCATACTGTATTATTGCACAATATAGAATGATTATTTATATATATGTATAATGTCACTTTTTGTAATATACATATGACTTTATTATATTTTCTGCCACAATAATATAATGTATTTTAATTATTTAGTGACTTTTCTAAAATTTGGATTAGTACATTTAGTGGATTTCTAAAATGTGGATTAGATTACGGTCCAATTCTCACTATTAACTAACTATTAACTACAACTTTTGCCTCAATACACTCATAATTACTGCTTATTAATAGTTAGTAAGGTAGTTGTTTAGTTTGCAACATGACATCATGACTTTGCGTAAACATACACGCCACTTTCAATTCAAGTGGCGTGTTATCTATACGCATTTTGAGCTATCCGCGTGTATGTCCACGCCGAAATCTTTTGCGTGTATGTCTACGCCATTAAACGTCCGAGTGATTCCGCGTGTATGTGTACGCCGTTAAATGTCCGAGCGAAACGAAGCAAAATCTATATTCTACATCTGTGGAGCGATATTTCTTTTCCTAGGATGGTAGGAGAAGACTCATAAATGGTATTAACCCCAGTGACGGGTAGGTTTAGGGAGGGGGTTGGGGTAGGTCATATATTTATATGTACATAATACAGTAATATAACGTTAAGTCAAAGGCGTTGATAAACACGCTGAAAAGCGATTATGCGTGTTGATAGCACGCCAAAAATGGAAATACGAATTGGCGTGTCATACATACGCCATTTCATGAGATCAGTCTGTAGTTTGGGTATTGGGTAGGATTAAGGGATGTAGAATATGGTCATGCAGAATAAGGCTTTAATATGTGTGTTTTATACGTACTAATAAACAGCCAATATGCATGCTAATAAGCAACTAGTTGAAGGTGAGAATTGGATCCTAAACTAAAGTGTTACAATGTTATGCTACTTTTTCAGCGTTAACCTTGTCATCTGTATTAACATGGGTTTTTGCACTGTCATTCATTTTGACCTGTATGGTGAAGAATAAACAGGTATTTGAAGTGATTAAGATAATGAGATCAGTCTAAAACTCTGTAGACAGATTTGCCAAGGAAGATGCACATCTTATCAGTCTATCCGGAATCCCTCCTGTATCGATGTCAGATTATATACCCTGATGATGCTCTTCCTGTTGTGCTGTTCTGCTCTGCTCTGTTCTACAAGAGAAATCACTAACTCCCAAGCGTCCTTGCATGGACCTTTGGGAATCAACCATTGAGAGTGGAAAAGTTTCTTGCAGAAATATGTTAGGGATGTGAAATACGGAAGACACAGGAGACATGCAGTGTGGTCCAAAAGTCTGAGACTACATTAAAAATCTGGGATTATTTTTCTTGTCTGAAAATAAATAGGTCATTAAAGCAAAAGAGCGACAAAACAAATACTAAAACAGTTTGAAATGTATGTCATTTTATTTAAATGCAACTTTTCCATACATTTTGTATGCTGATAATATCATTTGTATTTTTTTTTTAAATGTATATTGAATTGAAAAAATAAAAAATAAAGGCAAAATAGAAGAATTTTCTTTTTTTCCATGTAATTTTCATCCAATTTTTGGATCCTACTGCATATATGCAAAGTGAGAGAGGACGCTTTGGTTGGATTGTTCTGGATGGGGGCCTTTCCATGGAGTATAGAGCAAGGAAGCAGCTTTATATTTAATGCTTTTGTTTGTTTTATCTGGCCTAGCTGACTGGATATTGAGGTGTTGTTTATGTGTGAATGACGAGAGAAAGTGTGTGATCTGAAGGTCTGTGTCATCCATAAATAGTTACAATGTCACAAAATTGCTGTTCGACTGTATGTTCCCTGGTACATACGAGCGCTCAAAGTGGGCTATTAAGATTTCAAGAGGAAAAATAAGCTAATTGGTAAAATGACGATACCGCAAACCAGATACACTGTGAAAATCCTGGATACCGAGGGCCATTAATTAACCTTAGCACAACGATTACTGCTTACATTAGAGAAAAACATGCAAAAGATGGCTGTTTGTTTTTTTATTTGGCTCTTCAGAGACCCTGGCGGAAGGCCCTGCCCCCCGTGAGCTGTGATATGTTAACCAAGAAGCAACTAATTAGATGTCAAAAATTCATAAGGCCCCTCTTTAATATTGCATATCTATCCCGGTATGTCATATGAAAACAAGAGACTGCACAAACAGAGCGACCGCAACACAAAACCCCAGCAGGGACGCTGACAGGAGAAGAAGGCCGAGGAACACGAGCGAGACGAGGAGGAACAGAGAAAGCGCGAGAGGGAGGACGGCTCAGGAAAAGGAGATAAAAGAAGTGGAAACGGGAGGTACTGGAAAAAAAAAGCAGGAAACAATCAAAGAAAGTTCCTTGATAAGCCCCAGAGAACGGCACCTGTGGAAAATGTAATCTTACAAATTCTAGCAGAGGAGGCGGTAGGGAAGCTCATGATAATGTGATTGTCGGGAGAGGAGGGGGGCGCTTGGAGGAACCACAAGCAAGCGGCCCCGGTCCGGCCGAGGGGGAGGGAAGGGCGAGGGGTGGGGGCACGAGGGCCGGCAGTCAGGGGACTGACTTATCAAAGGCACTGGCAGGTAAATAGTCATTTACTATGCATCCACAATGAACGGTACACGATGGCTTGACACAGGCGGCAGGGCGATAATGAAAGCCACTGCTATTGTGGCATCCGTCAAGGGACTCTTTTTAATATTGCTTCTCTCTCTCAAGTGACGGAGCGCTGATGCTTCTTGGCGCCAGCCTCCTCTTGTAAGTCACTTTGCATAAGATGAGACGGAGTTGAAGTGTGATGCATTATCGGAGCAGAGGGGCTGTGCAGAATGAGCTTTTTCCCTTTTCCTTTTTTCCTCCTTTTTTACCTTTACCTCCATATTAGCGGGGAAAAGGGTGTTCTGTGCTTAGCTGTCCCTCTTCCTCACCGTTAAAAGACAAACAAGAGAATATATACTGTATATAAAGTAGATTTTGTAGATCTAGCTTATTGTGTTTTGCAGTCTTGCTAATATATATATAGCACATTTTTCATGAAGATATCCTTCAGTTAGTACTGTAAAAACTATATTTATAAATTAATATCAGATACTCTACAAACATTACAATAAGTATTCTGCCATTTTATTTAATTTTGTTTGATTTTTTTACAATGATACTACAGTTATTGTTACTGCACTCATTTAAATCATATATATATTTATATATAATATCGATTTTCTTCTCCAGTAATTAATGTAACAATGGCAAAAAAGTGCAATAAATGTCAGATTGCAATTTGTAAATAATAATTAAAAAACAACAACAAAGCGCCAATTAAAATCAAGTTTTCTGTGTGTTTTATTTGTGTGCAAACTATGGTTACCATAGTAAATGTTTGTAAGAATAGACATCACAAATTCATTAAAGGTGAGCAGATGTTATTTGCATAGAAAACAGCATTTGAATTAGATGTGAAGATGACATTCTGATCAAAGATATTTCTAAATGAAAGGCAATCCGAGAATGAAACAAAGGGGAATGGGAAAGCAAAATAGTTCAGACAGTGACAGTTAGTAGGAGGGGGTGCTAATGAGGTACAATCCCACAGATTTTTACTGTACGTGTATTAGAAGGTTGAAACAGGAATTAAAGGAAAGAATCTTCAGAGCTTGTTGAGTTGTGTTTGAGGTTAAAAACATCCAGAGTAAATAAATAAATAAGAATAATTCTATACTGAACTATATTGTAATTATTGTTTTTGCTTAATCATTTGAATGTGATTGTGTCTGCATGTCTGAGACGAAAATCTGGAAGTTAAAATGCATACATACAATGCAAATCTAAAAGATAAGCTTTAGTGTCACAGACAGTATCTCTCTCATTACACATTCTTTAACACAAAACCACACTGGTTGTGTCATGCACCTGTATTCATTCCAATTTGAATTAAGTGACATGTTCTGATTCTTGGTCATCGAAGCAAAAAATTTGCTTGCTCTCCCTGTTAAAGGTCAAATTACTTAAGAAGGCCTGGAAAGAAAGAGAGAGAGAGAGAGAGAGAGAGAGAGAGAGAGAGAGAGAGAGAGAGAGAGAGAGAGAGAGAGAGAGAGAGAGAGAGAGAGAGAGAGAGAGAGAGAGAGAGAGAGAGAGAGAGAGAGAGAGAGAGAGAGAGAGAGAGAGAGAGAGAGAGGGAAATCATTTATGCACCCATGCACAAATATTTAAAATTGCTACAAAAAGATTCCAGCATTGATGAGGAGAATATGAAGAAGGAAGTGAACTAATCAAAGACAGAAAAAAAATATCAATTCCTATTTTCACTTTATTATTATTATTAATTGTTATTATTATTATTTTATTAGTTAATTAAATTATTATATTTTAGTATATAAAACAGTGAATAAGGAAATGCTTGGTATTCCAAATTTTCTTTTCTTTTCTTTTTTAAAGTTAGCAAATAAATATATGACAAACTCAGTCGTGGTTTAATAGACATGGCTTCCATATTTGTTTATTTAGCAGATAATCAATCCTTCTGAGCATAAACTCTTATCTCTCTCTCTCTCTCTCTGGAAAAGCCACAAGATAAGGGAGATGTGAAACTTTGAATTTGTGCACGATTAGCAGATTAAATCTCTCCGTCACTCTGTTTACCTCCCCCATCAAATGCCCCTGTTTATCTTCGCAGGTCACAAGACTAAAAGCGGATTGTACTCTGCAAATTTAGCTTGTTGCCAAACTGGCACAGGAGAATGATTTGTTCAAACAATCTTCTCTTCTACCTGGTTACAAAGAAATGATAGCCAGTCCAGCATAATATATATATATATATATATATATATATATATATACAGTATATAAGGTTGTTGTTTTTTAACACATTTTTTTTTTTTTTTTTTTTTGAGGGAGCACAAGGGTCAAGTTTGGTTCACTTTGAGCCCTAAAGGGATCCAGGCTCAGATTCTTATCTAATATATATATATATATATATATATATATATATATATATTGATCTACCTACCTTCATTGATTGATTGATTGATTGATTGACTGACTGACTGACTGATTGATTGATTGATTGATTGATTGATTGACTGACTGATTGACTGACGGATTGATTGACTGATTGATTGATTGATTGATTGATTGATTGATTGATGATCGATCTTAATAGCCAATGATCACCATGCATTTTATATTTTTTTATAATCTTTTGTGTAGCCAATGATCACCATGCATTTTATATTTTTTATAATCTTTTGTGCAGCCCGTTCTCATCCCAAGACGTCATCTAACTGACGCTTTTGACCATGCGTCAACATGCCGACGCACATGGTACCCCTTAAGCGTAAATATGAGACGCGCCTCCTAGTGGTCTAACCCTAACCCTACCCCAGACCTAAACCTACCCATAACGGAAGCGTCATCTAACTGACGCTAAAGGGTGCCATGTGCGTCGGATTTAGACGCATGGTCAAAAGCGTCAGTTAGATGACGCCCGAGGATGAGCGTCTCATATTGACGCTTAAGGGGTACCATGTGCGTCGGCATGTTGACGCATAGTCAAAAGTGTCAGTTAGATGACGCCTTGGGATGAGAATGTGTTGGTGTTCTACAGGTATTAAGTTTTTTTTTGGTATATAAGGCTGGGTAAATGATGAGGACAACTAAACAATCTGCTAAAGGTGGCATCGGACTGACCAATTTTAGACGCATTAGTGATTCCTGCCACAGAAATAATCTTTTACTGCATCCCTTTCCCACACCTGAGCATTACACTTACGCCCATTTAATCGAGCGTATTTCTGTTTCCTGTGCAGGAACTCAGCCCCGTATAATTGACCTCATTAAAAGACAGCGAGCGCATAATGAACGGCAATGCAAACAGCGGATCGGGGCCTAGCTAAATAATTCAACAAACTGTCAGTCCCATGCGCCAAAGTGCTGTATGGCTTCACTTGAAGAGGTGTCGTAAGCGGCGCTGTCGAAAACGCGTTCTGTCTGCCGGTGATACCCACGCGAGATGCTTTGGAATCCAGAAGTCCGTTACCCCCCTGCTCCATCCTCCTGTCAACGCGCCCTCCCCCCCAATCAAACATCACTAGCCATCTTCCCACCTGTCACGGCTTAAGAAAGGGCCACTGCTTGCACTTCATTACCACTCTCTCACTTGGAGATTTCAAACAGATTTAAACTAATGAGGGAGCATTTAGAAACTCAGGGATGCCAATGTTGGAAGACGAAAGAGACCGGAGGGAGGGAGAGTTGCATACACACACTCATTCTCACGCAGGGACTCTACACTCACGTACACTCGCACACACACACACACACACACACACACACACACACACACACACACACACACACACACACACACACACACACACACACACACACACACACACACACACACACACACACACACACACACACACACACACACACACACACACACACACACACACACACACACACACACACACACAAAATCTCTCTGTGACTCTCTCTCTCTCTCTCTCTCTCACACACACAGCCCAGGATTGTCAGCGCAGGTGAACAAAGTGAATGGGTGATGTGGCTGACAATAAAGATTTCTTTTAACATCAGTGAGAGCAGGCTCTGGAGACAGGCAGCCAGGACAGATGCAGAAGACGGTGTTACTCTGAGGGCCACGGATGTTTCCCTGAGACCTGGAGATGCCAGCTCTAATGATGAGCCCAGGAAGTTGCAGGCAGGCAAGATGCCAGCCGCAAATCTATTATTTCATTCTGCTTTTTTAAAGAGGATCTTTAATAGACACCCTAAATTTCAGCGAGTGTCAAGGGCTGCTGAAAGTTTAATTCTCCCCCACTTCTTTCCCTATTAATAGGCCACACAGTGAGAAAACAACACATTATTTTTTAATATCATGAAAAAAGAGAGAGGAAAAAAGTCTGCTTTTGAATAACAGTCACAATGCGTTTCAATGCAAGCGCCATCTGCCACTTTCCGCTGATCTGCAAATAGTTCCCTGGAATTGTGACACTAATTTACCGCAGGTTTCCACCTCACTGTATATCCAGGCACTTTTTTTCCCCTTTTTTTTTACAGAAGGTGAGGAAGAGTTCTGAACCCAACAGAAGACTATCTACAATATCTAATGAGGCGGAATGAGGTGATTAAATGTGTAAGTTCAGGGACTTTCAAACAGCATCTTGGGATGGAGGTCACGATTCTAGAGACTGGGCTTTTTCTCTGGTTCATGTGACAGATACTGTTTTTTCATGCAATTAGGACAGGAACACATTCTTAACAGTTGCATGATTGAAGCGTTTGATTTCTATTTTACATAAGTGGACCTAACAGTGCAGTTGGGATCAGACGTCTCCGTTCGCCTTCCAGCACTCATTTGCTTGGTCTGTGCCTTTCTCTATATAATTAGTAATTAACACATTCTTTTGTGTAGGCCTCTCTTTATTTATGGCCAAGCGCTTGCCAAATCCCACATTCCTCCGCCAGGATCAGATTAATGCTGGAGTAGGAGGAACTCAGCGAGAACAGGCCAACCTCCAGTCAGTAGTGATTACACTCCAGATCCGCACAGGACACCTGATAAAGAGTGTTTGTGACTTCTATTGAAATTATACCTGTGAATGAATCAGTGCATGAACTTGATTAGCAGACAGACACTGCATTAGTTCATTTGCAAGGATTGAAAAAGTTCTCACTGAGGTGCTTTTGATCAAATTATTTTTTTGATGTAAAGATGTTAATTTATGCACAATTATCATACAAGTTACTTCATCATTTTTCATTAATAGCCAGATGTATAAATCATTACTTTTGGTTATTTTTTACCATATCCCCTGATGCCAGACAGAAAAAGTCACGCAGCACTATTGCATAGAAATTTAGAAAATGTAAAAGTTTGATGATGTTGACTTTACTTCTTTACTACTACTTATATATATATATATATATATATATATATATGTATATATATTACTCTTGGCTCTTTCTCTCAATATTTTTCTGTTGAGATACACTGCAATAAAAATGATAATATTAATAATAAATAAAATAAGTTAAAGTATATATTAATAAACATGATTCCTGGTAAGGAATAAAAGAGAATTTAGTGAGATAAAGGAAACATTACTTATTTTCTCACTGCAGCCGCAAGAGGATGATGACGCGTTCATGAATTTGACCATAATGTTGTTTTAAGCGTTGTTAAATCTCACTAACTAGCTCATCTTCCAAACGTGTACTATTTATGACAGTTCGAGTCAGTCTTTCCAAATGCATCACAAAACCACGCAGAGCAGGTGCGGCAGTAGCAAACGCTGTACAAACGGACTAATTCACTTATCACATAAGCTAATCCTCTTCTTCTCTGCCTCATCTTTCCTTCCACAAAAATAAAAAAAAAAATACGAGGGGGAAATAATGCCACAGTAAACAAACAAACAAAAATGCATATTTGTGTTTTTCAGCAAATTACAGCCAAATCCACTCTGGGTACGCCCACACCTGGAAAGTAAATGCTTTTCTTTTTTCTTTCTTTTTTTTGTGTGCTAACACTAATTTTAGTTTTTCTAACAGTTTTTCATTTTAGTTTTTCTAACAGCTGTGGTCTGGCCTTCAGATCCCCACAATAGTTTCATCACGTCTTTGTTTAATACACTCGGTTGTCATTTTGTGCCGCACTTTCATTGTTCCCCTTGACCCTTTATTTAATTAGCTGCATTTAATGTTCTTTAAAAAAGTGCCCATGGAGACGCGAGATAAATCTGATAATTTTCTCACTCCCGAGAACCGTCTCGTTGCGTGCGCAGTGCAGTGGGGGTGCGTTCACACGGCTCCAAGCGCCAGGCGGCTGCAGAACAGCTGAAAGTCGAGAACGATGGCCTGGAAAACAGGATGCTAGCCTGCAGAGAAACAGGGGTATAGAGGACGAGCCGTGATTATCGCAGTCGTTAATGCTGTCACCTTTGAAAAACACCTCTCGTCGGTGGTGGGTAACAAATACAGGTGTTTAATTTTGAAATGAAGCCAGTGTGAAAGTTCATAAGTGTGCTAATAGGGGTCTGCTTAAAGGAGAAAATGAGACTTGGGCATTTTAGAGAGTTCTGAGCAACAGTCTTGTTAAAACCTGGTGCTAAAAGGGACATTATTAACATAACTACACAATTCGCCTTAAGTTATGCAGCGTGGTCACACATTTTATGATATTCGTCATGCGATCTGTGCGCAGTGTGTTGGCCTAAGACCATCTGCATCAAAAAGGGCAGCCTTAAATGAACTTATGGATACACGCAAACATGCTTGTATATCTCTCTCCGAACGCATGTGTGCACATGCACTCTGTCTGACACATCTGAACAAACTTTCGATTAGGATTTATTGTATGGAAGACTGCACCTTAGTGGTGTGGTCCAGGAGGGGATGGCGCTCTTAAACCCTGGGAGGTCCGTGGACCCGGCGTGTTTGTGGGGTGTGGAGAACAGAGCTGTCACTGCTCCAGATTTATGTTGTTCAATAAGGATCCTGAAACTCTGAGCCAAGTTAAGTCAGTACATAATTAAAACCTTGCTGTGGAATCTCTCTGATGTCGGAGCAGGAGCTGTTCGCCGCAGTGTCAGAAGGAGCCGTGCACAACTGTGTGTCACACACACTTTGGAAAAAAGGGTAGTGAGAAGGCGATTTCCCTTGAACAGGTTACAAAATAGGGCCTAGAAAGGTCTTCAAGAAATGATCAGTGAAAGGTGCCTACGCTTCAGAAAATATTGATCAATCCTGAGGTCAAACTATAATATATGACTTTTTATTTTTTATTCTTTTTAATATCAAGCTCGGAATTTTTTGCAATAATTTGAACCCTGATTTGTGACGTTTTGTAATTTTCAAGTTGCTCAAATTTAAAGTAAATAAAATATATGAATTAGTATTATATAATATTAGTAGCTAGTTATTAATTCGGGTATTTTTAATGATTAATTAAATAAATAAATTAGTAATAAAATATAAACATTTAATTAAAAAAAATATATATAGCTGCAGTTTGTGTTGGAAATGGCTAAAAATGTGGGACATCTTTTTATTATTATTATTATATATAATAAAATACACTTTTTTAATGCTTTAATAATTCCCTTTAATTAACACAATCAATAATTTCAGATTTTTAGGTACAGTTTTGGAATGTAAGGACCATTTTAAGAGGAGTGGGAAGATATTTGATGTACCTTTTCATGCTAGGCTATTTCTTTTAAATACACATCTAATAAAATATTTAATACTTTTCACAATAGAAAACATGAAATTTGTGGTGCTAAAAAGTCTTGATATACTAAAGTATACCATTTTTGTGGAATGATAAGGAAGAAAAAAGAAAGAAAGAGGGAACATCAAGTTCAATCGCTTTAAATAATCTGTGAAAGTTTTTAGCTCTTCTTACATCTCACAGTTTTTTTTTGTTTTTTTTCAGTATTCAATCAGGGTAGTTATTTGAAAATTCCACATCTTTGACCTGTTATAAGTGGTCAAAAAGAGTCCTTTTCCAAGTCCTAAGATGCAATAAAGCTCAGACTAATCTGCAGCTCATTGAGTGTCATAAGAAACATCTGGATGACAGCAGTGAAACTCCGTCCAGAGGTTCCACTCTCATTCCAGCGGCCCTACAAACACACAGCCACAAGAAGCCACTGGCAATCTTCATCACAACAGCCACGCACTGGGCCTCTGCTCGAAAAACAATCCCGTTTCATCTGTGTGAAATAACACGACAGAGTCTGATTTCCTTCATAAGCGCTCCGCTTTGATGCTGCCTTTTCAGACCACGGCGGTTTGAGGATTAATCATAATAAAGATTTGTGTTTTTTCTCTGGTGTTCTGGTCGATGATTTTCAAATTGCTGTCAACGTTCACAGCGAGCAGTTTTTTCAGGCCTGTGGGCGAGTCCAAATTCAAGCGGTTTGCTACGTCATTGGCCCAGGTCCTGACATGGAGAGAAGTGTCATGTCTATCAACCTCTCTCTCTCTCTCTTTCCCGTTCTTCATCTCTGGATTGTGAGGTTAAGTTCTGTTCTGAGGCCAAGTATTTTAGCCAACAGGCACATGCTAAAAGATTTATGGAATACGACTGTGCCAACGGTGAGTTTCTCAATTTCCCCCAAACAGCATCTTTTTTTGGAACTAACAGCTCTCAGACACTGTGTACATGCACTAGTCAGCAAGATAATTACTCGGTCTGCACTAAACATAACATTTATGTGGGAGCAACCACCTCTGAAATGCATATTGACAGTTTTGATGGTCTTTCATTTAGTTACGCCAATGATTTGTTTGTTTTTTTATTGCGCAAATAATAGTCATCTTTGACTACCCCACATCGAAATTACTGATATTAAACCTGCAACTTATAATAATGTCCTCGATATTATTGATATTGGAATGTGAAACAACATTTGAACTAAAACTCATTACTTAGCAGTGATGATATTATTTAAATTGCCATTCATAGTGGGAGATTATTAAAAAAAAATGCATTTGCAGTTAAAGTGTTTCGGAGTATGGGCACAGCAAGGGGAAAGATTTCCTATAATCGTAAAGATGACTTGTGTGACTGTCGCACACATTTTATTTTTGTATTCCTGGATGTTAACGTGCATGCGCTGTTGTGAAGGTGAGACGTGAAAGCAGAGGTCACGAAACAGACGTTTTTCAGGGACCGTCGCATGATTGCGGGAGTCAGCTCGAATGTTTACCTCCTCAGAGTGACACTTTGTTTGCTGAGATGTAGCATGCCTATTATATATTTAAAGGACCTTTTGAAATGATTATGAGCTTTTGGCCCACGAGCTTCACAGAAGACAACAACAACAGCAAAAAGAATAGAAAAAAACACGTCTCTAGAGCAAAACAAAGAGAACACACACACGGGTTCCTTGAAGAAACGCAAGATAAAAAGAGTGGGGGGATATTTTTGTTGTCGTTGTTTTGTGCCATCGGTTCCTCCTTTTTGTTGGCAAAATTGAGACTCAAAGAATATTTGAAGTCCGGATGTGATGTACAGCGGCGCTGTATCGGCTCTTAGAAAGGGTAACAGAGCAGCGGGAGCGTTTGAAGTCATCTGTGAAAAGTGAACGGGGCTATATACTTCATGATAATAATGAATTATAAACACAGGGAGGGGTTGAAGACATCAGGGACCCGTCTGTACTCTAGAAGATGCTCTCCGCTCACAAAAGCTCGTCACTGATCACAGGACAGTCATGCGCTGCAGTTCAACAGAGCAGGGAAGGTTAGTGCAAAGGATTGCGAAAGGTGACCTATGCAGTGCTGTTTTTAAAGGGTTAGTTCACCCCAAAATGTAAATTGTGTCATCATTTACTCACCTTCATGTCGTTTCAAACCCATAAGACTTTCTTTCATCTGAAAAAGAAATGAATATATTTTAATGTCATCTGAGAAATCTCTATTCCTCCATTGACAGTCCACACAACTACCAGTTTGACGGTTCAAACTGTTCTTAAAGAGATCGTAAAACGAATCCATGTGAATTGAACGGTGATGATATGAGGAACAGAAGGAATTTAGGCTTTTATTCACATTTAAAGGTGCAGTGTGTGATTTTTAGCGACATCTAGCGGTTCGGTTGCGAGTTTACACTAAGGGCTCAGCCCACCGCGCACCCCTCCCTTTCGAAGAAGCTACGGTGGCTAAAACGGGACAAACATCGTCGTCTGAGACAGCAGAGAATAGCCAGCGTAAACCAAGTTTCTGTACCACAGTCCATTATAAACCACATCATGGATAAAGTTTCAGGTGAGGATCAAGGGTCTTAATACATAATATAATAATGGTAATCAGCTGATTGTCTCACGAACGTAACCAGCACATTCTCCCCACATAGCAAACCCATAATACAGCGAGGGAGAAGAACCACATGAAACCATCCAACTACATATTTTTTCTAACAGGGTAGTAAAAGTTTAGCTGGCTAATATGAGCTGTTACTGTGGCTGAGCTGGTTAAAGCGTAAAGCCTTGTTTAAACTCGACGCGTCCGCATGAGCCCAAAGGTGCGTGCGGCAAAAATTACATGATTGTAACAGCGCGCGCGCGCCTCCTCATCCCCTAAACACCACATACTACACACAATAGGCTTTTTTTCTCTGATTTTGGAAACTCGATCGACTTAAAATGCTTCCAAGATCGACGGGTTGGTGATTCCTGTAACTGTTTTCCGGTCAATGACAAGAGTAGCCTACTAATCAGCTGTCTCACGAACTTAACCAGCACATTTATCCCCACATAGCAAAGCCATAACACAGCGAGGGAGAAGAATTAAGTTACATGAAACAATCCAACCAGAGGTGGGTAGAGTATCCAAAAACTGTACTCAAGTAAAAGTACAAGTACTTATAGAAATATTTACTCAAAGTAAAAGTAAAAGTAATAATCTTAAAAGTTACTTGAGTAAGAGTAAAAAAAGTATCCAATGAAAAAACTACTCAAGTAGTTAGTTACTAGTTCCCTTTCGAGGGAACTCGCGATGCGTCATCGACGCTTTGGGAACGCCCCCAGCGTGAATGCGTCTGAGCATCAATGTCAACTAGTCCAATGGAAAGAATGAGCGTCACGGGCGGGTGACGTCATGACCAGGAAGGCATAAGAGCACATCCGGTGAAACGCGGCATTAGCTTCTGTGTCTCAGCAAGCGATCTGTGTTACTCTGTCTCTGTCTATTTATTGTTGTCTGTTGCATTTATATTGGAAGAGTTATGGCGAAACAAATGTACAAACAGTGTGCTTCTCCCTGCCCGCGTTATTTATCGGGTGGGGACACACACGAGCTTTGTGTTATTTGTTTGGGAATGGAGCATGCGGTCTCAGCCTTCGAGGGGGCTGAGTGCCAGCATTGCGAGATGCTTCCGCTTCGCATGCTCCGTTCTCGCCTGTCACTCTTTGACGAGAGTGGTCAGGTTCGCGATCCTCAGGGTGCAGGACCCGCTGCTGCCGAGGCAGCACGGAGAATGCATTCCTGGGGATCGCAAAAGGATCTTTCGGAGGGGTTGGAGACGGGTCCGAGGGCCTTTTCTCCTTCCTTACCCGGAGGATCCAGTGCTCTCCCCCCGGTGTCGGAAGCCCGCTCTGCGGCTTCTTCCGCCCGGGGAGAGAGCACTCCATTACTTCATTGCTCTTCCTCTGAGGAGGTTGATGCGATGAGTATGGAGAGTTTAAGCACACACACTGGTGAAATTGATTCGCCACCTATTTCCCCAGCATATGAGGAGCTGGTGGATGTGATGTCTAGGGCTGTAGAGAAATTAAATATTGAATGGCCAGCTGAGAAAAGTAGCGCTCGTCCTAAAAGCAAATTAGATGAGCGTTTCCTTTCTTCAGCGACATCATCTCCACCACGAGGCCTTCCCTTTTTTCCTGATTTACACAATGAATTATCTAGATCATTGGATAAACCGTACTCATCACGTCTTTTCAACCCTCAAGTTCATTTATATTCGGGTATAAGAGGGCTGAAAGAGTACGGTTATGAGGCGATGCCCCAGGCTGAACAGACGCTCGCGAGCTATCTGTCACCTGGCCCAGCATCGTCTCTGAAGGCCTCAGCTTTGCCCACTAGACCGCTTAAAGCAACATCAGGGTTAGTGAGCAAAGCTTATACGGCAGCAGGTCAGGCTGGAGCATGTCTGCACACTATGGCGGTGCTCCAGGCTTACCAGGCTGATTTGCTGGGGGATTTGGATAAGAGTGAGGGAGTTGGCCCTGATGAAGTTCGAGAACTTCGTCGGGCCACCGATCTGTCTCTCAGAGCTACAAAGGAGACCGCTAGAGCAATTGGGCGGTCTATGGCAGCCCTTGTAGCTACTGAGAGACATCTTTGGTTAAATCTGGCCGAAATAAGAGAAAAAGACCGGGCTTTTTTATTAGATGCTCCGCTTGAGCCTTCTGGTCTCTTCGGCGACGCAGTCAATGCGGTCGTCGAGAGATTTCAAGAATCTAAGAAGCAAGCGGAGGCATTTAAAAAGTTTCTCCCTCGCCGTGTCCAACCACCTGGGGCTGCTGGGCGTGAGCAGCCCCAGCCGTCGAGCTCCTCATATCGTGCGCAACAAAAACAGAGTGTCTCGTCTCGTGCACCTCCACATAAACAATGGAAACAGACGCAACACTCTCAGTCGAAGTCTTCTAAGCCGAAGCCGGATCTGAGGACCGTTCTTCAGGCGAAGAAGACTTCGGCTCATAAAAAGAGGTCCTGACGTCAATGGCGTCAGACCTGTGAGGACGGCCCCGACCGAAGTGGAGCGGTGTACACCTCAGAATACGGTGCCCGTTCCACTTCGGGGTCCTCACGGGACCGCTCTGCCAACCCCGCCACCCTTGGTGCTCCGGGGCGCAGCGGTCTCCAGCGAGTCGCTGATGCTATGCTGCGGCACTGCATCGGTTTCGCGCCCTCTGAGGGGGGTTTTAGAGCAGCCAGTTCAGGTAGTTCCTGCCATTATGTTTCAGGCTCCAGAACTGGCTGTCTCGTTAACACCAGAGACCAGCCTCGAGAGGCTGGTTCCCTTAGTAGATTTTCTGGCAGCGTGGAAGCTACTGCCAAATATTTCTCGTTGGGTCCTGCAGATTGTAGAGAAAGGATACAGAATCCAGTTCGGTTCTCGTCCTCCTCGCTACAACGGGGTGTTGCTCACAGTAGTGCATCCCGAGCAGGCTCTGGTAATGGAGCAAGAGGTAAAGGCCCTGTTAGCAAAGGAAGCTATAGAACAGGTGTACTCACCCGACAGAGAGTCGGGTTTTTACAGCCGTTATTTCATTGTTCCGAAAAAGGATGGAGGGTTGCGTCCCATTTTAGATCTTCGTCTGTTGAATCGTTCAGTACAGAAACTCAAGTTCAAGATGCTGACACTCAAACAGATCGTGACTCAAATCAGATCCGAGGACTGGTTTGTCACGATAGATCTGAAGGACGCCTACTTCCATGTCTCCATCCTCCCTCAGCACAGGAAGTTCCTAAGGTTTTCTTTCGGGGGCAAAGAATACCAGTATCGGGTACTTCCTTTCGGTCTAGCTCTATCACCCCGCACGTTCACGAAATGCGTAGATGCAGCTTTAGCCCCACTCAGGCTTCAGGGCATACGTATTCTGAACTACATCGACGACTGGCTGATTCTAGCGGAATCAGAGCAGTTGGCGGTTCGGCACCGAGGTGTCGTTCTCGCTCATATGCAGATGTTGGGGTTGAGGCTCAATGCCAAGAAGAGTGTTCTTTCTCCAGTACAGAGAACCACTTTCCTTGGTGTGGTATGGGATTCAGTGACGATGCGGGCCACTCTATCGCCCGTTCGTGTAGCTGTTATCCTGGCAGCCACAGGAGAGCTGAGGCTAGGCCAGTCACGCACTGTAAAACAGTTCGAGAGACTGTTGGGTCTCTTGGCAGCAGCGTCCAACGTGATACCTTTTGGCCTGCTGTACATGAGACCTTTGCAGTGGTGGCTCAGGACCAGAGGGTTCTCTCCGAGGGGAAACCCACTTCGTATGATCAAGATCACGCGGCGGTGCCTTCGTGCCTTGGTTATATGGAGGAAACACTGGTTCTTAACCCAGGGTCCGGTGTTGGGAGCTCTTTGCCATCGAGTTGCTATCTCGACAGATGCTTCCCTCACCGGCTGGGGAGCGGTAATGGAAGGCCGCTCGGTTCAGGGTCGGTGGAGGGGTCATCATCTTTCTTGGCACATAAATTGCCTGGAGATGATGGCTGTCTTCAATGCGTTGAAGCAATTCCTCCCAGACCTGAGGGGCCATCATGTGCTCGTCCGTACAGACAACACATCGGTGGTCTCTTATCTGAACCGTCAGGGGGGTCTGCGGTCGCGTCCGCTTTGCAAGCTGGCGCACCAGATCCTCCTGTGGTCTCTGGGGAAGGTACTCTCCCTGAGGGCAGTGTATATTCCTGGGGACCAGAATATTGGGGCAGACATCCTGTCGAGGCAGGAGCTGAGGCCAGGGGACTGGAGACTCCACCCCGAGGCGGTGGAGAAAATTTGGGAGTTTTACGGCCAAGCAGAGGTGGATCTGTTTGCGTCTCAGCATACGACGCACTGTCCACTTTGGTTCTCCCTTACTCACCCAGCCCCCCTGGGGCTGGATGCTATGGTGCAGACGTGGCCGAGGCTACGTCTGTACGCATTTCCCCCTGTTGCTCTGCTCCCAGGAGTTCTGGAGCGAGTCCGCCAGTATGGTATAAGCCTACTGCTAGTAGCACCACGCTGGCCGAGTCGGATCTGGTTTGCGGACCTGATCCATCTCCTAGACTGTCCTCCCTTGGAGATCCCGATCAGGAGAGACCTTCTGTCTCAGGCCGGGGGCACAATATTTCACCCCCGACCAGAGATTTGGAATCTGTGAGTTTGGCCTCTGAGGGGGCCCAACTCATAGAGAGTGGTCTCTCAACTGAGGTTGTTGAGACCATTCTAAGCTCCAGAGCTCCAGCTACTAGGAAACTATATGCGCTGAAATGGAAAGTTTTTTCTGTATGGTGTCACCAACATCAGTGGGATCCGGTTAACTGTTCTGTGAACACAGTACTGGAGTTCTTATAGGAGCGCTTTACGTCAGGTTTATGTCCTTCCACACTTAAGGTTTACGTGGCGGCCATTGCGGCTTACCACGCCCTGGTGGGGGGTACATCGTTGGGTCGAGACCCCCTGATTACACGTTTCCTTCGTGGCACATTGAGGCTGAGGCCTGCAACTCGCACTAGGGTGCCAGCTTGGGATTTGGCAATAGTACTAGAAGGCCTGTCTAGGGCTCCATTCGAGCCCTTAGATTCGGTTTCAGAGAAATTTCTTACCCTTAAGACTATCTTTCTGCTAGCTATTTCGTCCCTTAAGAGAGTTGGAGACCTTCAGGCCCTTTCGGTTTCCCCCACTTGCCTTGAGTTTGCACCGGGGATGGTCAAGGCATTCTTATATCCAAAACAGGGATACGTCCCTAAGGTGCCGACCTTGATTCCGAGGCCTATCGTGCTGCAGGCTTTCTGTCCTCCTCCTTTTACATCTGCGGACCAGGAAAGGCTGAACCTCTTGTGTCCAGTGCGAGCACTGGATACTTATGTTCATCGGACATCGTCTATGAGGAAGTCCGACCAGTTATTTATTTGCTTTGGATCACCTAAGAAGGGTCTTCCTGCTTCTAAACAGACGGTTAGTAAGTGGATAGTTGAGGCTATTTCACTTGCATACGAGTACTCGGACCAGCCGTGTCCTTTGGCGGTCAAAGCTCACTCTACGAGGGGTATGGCGGCCTCTAAAGCCTTATTATTTGGAGTTTCTCTTCAAGACGTATGTGATGCGGCAGGCTGGTCCTCACCGCTCACATTCGTCAGGTTTTACAGTTTGGACCTGGATGCTGCCCCAGGTTCTCAGGTGCTTAGTGCTTAGTTCCAAAAGACTGACACTCAGGTACTTGGAATTCTGGCGTTTTGGGTATTCTCGTTCCCAAAGCGTCGATGACGCATCGCGAGTTCCCTCGAAAGGGAACGTCTCAGGTTACGACTGTAACCATAGTTCCCTGAGAAAGGGAACGAGACGATGCGTCACCCTGCCATACTTCCTGCATCCCTGTGATCGGCTTGCTTCGACTTTTTGAAGCTAATGCCGCGTTTCACCGGATGTGCTCTTATGCCTTCCTGGTCATGACGTCACCCGCCCGTGACGCTCATTCTTTCCATTGGACTAGTTGACATTGATGCTCAGACGCATTCACGCTGGGGGCGTTCCCAAAGCGTCGATGACGCATCGTCTCGTTCCCTTTCTCAGGGAACTATGGTTACAGTCGTAACCTGAGACGTTACTTTGGATCACATAGGCATATATATATATATATATATATATATATATATATTGTATATATAACATGATATTATTTGGATTTTTTTTTTCATTTAAATGACTATTATTATCATAATTAGATAAGCTATCTTTGCAACAAAAACAGAAGAGACGAACATTATTTCTGTATATCTGTATATTATATCTGTAGCCTGAAAACCATTGCCTGTCCTTTGGTTTGTATAATAGTATAGTAACTTATACAACTACATTTGGATTATTAGACAATGTCGGAATAAAGTGACTCTATGGAGTTTTGCATTCATATGTAAAGGGGTGGGAACCATTGACACAGATTAGAAAGAGTTAAAACTCTTCACATGTGCTCGCAGTCATGTCATGCCCAACACAAACAACGATCAAATGCACGGATCTTCTTCTGTCTGTTCTCCAAAATGTATTTAAATGTAGGCTATATTTATGAAAGCATCTTTAAAGTTTAAACTGGTTAACTGAGTCTAATAAGGCAGGCAAAGGCATTTGTTTTGAAGTCGAGTTCGCACGCCACTGCGCAATACATTGTGTGTGTACAAACATTCATAAACTGGACGATGATAGCTTATTTAATGTATAACTATAAAGTAATGTCCAAAAAAAGGGTAATGTCATACTTTGTAGTAGTGCTATATGGCGTAATAATCTGTTTGGTTGTAAAATGTATTACCTGAATGAAATCGAATGTATCGTCGTTTGGAATAATTCATTCACAGACAGCTTACGAAGTAACATACGAAGATGTTCAACTAGTAAAGATCTTCATCGCTGGCAAAAAATATATGATGCATTTGCAGATTTACTTTCTAGACTGTAGGCTACTGTAGACTGTGTGGACCGCCACTTCATACAACGCTCTTGATGTTATTAAATCTTCCTGTTACGACTCCGAGACGATTCAGTGCGTGCATGAAACTGAACAGATCATTCAAACTGATTCGCGAACCGATTTAGACAGATCTGCCCAACTTGTTTGATGAAGTCTTTGAACAGAATCGACTCAAAAGAGTGATTCATTTGTGAATTGAGCATCGCTCATGCCCAGAAAAAAGAGAGAGCTTAGAATAAACTACGCTTTTAACAACATATTGCATTAAAATAAAGTAATGAGAGGAACGTCGCCCAACGTAACGAAGTAAAAGTACAGTTTTTTCATTAGAAATGTACTCGAGTTAAAGTACCCACAATTAAATCTACTCTTAAAAGTAAAAATTTTCCAAAAAAATACTCAAGTAAATGTAACGAAGTAAATGTACTTCGTTACTACCCACCTCTGAATCCAACTACATATTTACACCACTGACAAGGGAAAAGTCACTACTCACGGTGTTTATGACTAGCTTCTTCTAGCTTCCTGCGGCTTCTCTTTCAAGGTAGTGACGAAACGTGGTCTGTAGCGCTGTTTGTTCGCGTTCCGCTACTGTAGAAACATGACGTCACAATATGGCGACCTTCATAGAAGGGAATTCCCGCGCCTATGTAGATATAAATGCCTCATTCTAAGGTAATAAAAACATTACGGTTTATTAAGTAAGTTCTTTATACACCACTGAACACATAGTTATGGATGTCATATTGCATTTCTGTTAATAGATACTCAAAAATGTTACACATTGCACCTTTAAACATTCATCAACACACATCAGATATGGTAAGTGGAAGCTCAAGCATGTTTGCTTGACGTGCGATGTTTGCTTGATGTTTGCTTGACATGCGAGATTCAATGAGGTTCATTCTCATGTTACACAGCTGGTTTGAGCTTCAGCAGGAACCAATGAGGTTCATTCACATGTGTTACGCATCACATTTGAGCTTCTACAAGAACCAATGAGGTTCATTCTCGTGTGTTACGCAGCACGTTTGAACTTCTTCAAGAACCAATAAGGTTCATTCTCGTGTTACACAGCACATTAGAGCTTCTACAAGAACCAATGAAGTTAATTCTTGTGTGTTACGCAGCACGTTTGTGCTTCTGCAAGAACAAATGAGGTTCATTCTCGTGTGTTACGCAGCACATTTGAGCTTGCTCAAGAACAAATTAGGTTAATTCTTGTATGTTACGAAGCATGCTTGAGGTTCCACAAAGATCAATGAGGTTTATTCTCGTGTTTTACGTAGCACTTTTGAGCATCTGCAAGAACCAATGAGGTTAATTCCTGTATTACGCAGCACGTTTAAGCTTCCTCAAGAACCAATGAGGTTTTGGGGGTGTGAAAACACAAACTTTTGAAAATGGGTTTTCCAAGTTTTTGATACCGTTGTTAGGAATTTGTGAAAAATGGTGATGTCATGCATATTATGTGTTCAGTCTATAGGCACATAGTGATTCTTTACAAAGTGACATCGCCAATTACTGGCCTGCCATAAATAATACGGCATTTTCAGATCGTTTTGACAATGATGTTGTTTGTATTTTAAAAATGTACATCGTTGTCATGTAAACGTACCCTATAAGAAGCCCCGTCTCCATAACTGGTGATCAACCATACTGCTGTTGAAAACTGTTGAATATATAGCAGTTTCTCGCTGAGGGAAAATAATGTTTAATTGCCTTTCATTTAAACATAGCAGATTTGTCTTTCTCTTGATCTTCTTTCTTTCATTGACTTAAAAGGTCGTCAAAACCCACACACCATTTACATGCATGGATATATATAAAAGACCCACGTGCAATAATATATGAAATTCCATAATTCCATAGTTTGTTCACTTTCATAATCTGTGAATACTGCTCAAAAGTGCTCAGAAATTATAAAGCGGTGTGCATACCATGAACTCCGTAATTAGAAATATCTCATAAAATGGAAGCACTTTCTTGTAATGTCCTGACTTAAGAACTTAAGCGTTGTATTGACAAAAGATGACAAAAGCATTGCTCGGACCAGATGTCCCACAATGCACTGCGGGCTGGCAATAATTCAGGGCAGGACTAAACAGCTGGCTCTCTGACAGCAGAGCTGCCAAGAGCTGGCAACAAGAGACTTGGAGGAAAGCAGCAGGCTGCTAACCCCGCTCACATTTTTAATTAGACCCACACACCCATGTCTTTGAGTCATCGTAAATATACAGATGACATGTGGAGCGTCATTTGTTCAAAAATATTTGCTTACAAAATACTATCTGGATTCTCTTTACGTTTAGCTTGCAAAATTTCATAGCGAGACAAACATCAGAATTTATCAACGTTGGGAAAATGGGTGTAGTTCAAGAAGAGCGTAGCAGCGCAATAAATGTCCATTAAAAACGTATTTACAATTTGGGCTTGGTTATGCATCTTCAGTGGATCCCTGAGGGAACTTTGTTTTGAGGTCAGTGTTTCAGAGGGTGATATTGTGTTTGCTATTTTGAATTGACATACAGCATGAATTTTAATTCCCCTTAAATCACTTCACCCCATCCTTGTGATGTGGTTTTTCAGAAAACTTCACATTTTAATACACCACACACATTTCCCCCCTCTTTTTCACATCTTAAGGCCTTATGTAACAGCACTTATATTGAAAATGGATGGATGGATGGATAAACAGAGTGAAACGGAATGTAAGATGTGCTCATCGCGAACATAAAACAGATAAAACGCAAGAAAAAAAAAACTTTGAGAACAGCTCATGACACTTGAGATTTTGTATCTGATGACAGACTCCAAAAACTGATTAATTTTCTCTTGGCCTAAATTTCACACTGTTGCAAAATCTGATTTATTTGGAGTTTTATTTTCCTCAGGACAAATTAAAGTCAGCACTTCACATAATTCAGAAGACTGATCTTCAGGGGAGAAAAAAAAGGAAAGATTTTGCTGTGCGTGGCTGTGGTGGCAGTCGTCTCCCCATTGGCTAAACGAAGTCCCCAGTCCCTCGTTCTCTTGAGAGGTCACATATAACTCCACTCAAGAGAGAGACCTAACCTTAGAGAACAGAGGAAGGCTAGCAGTGAAATATGGGCCATCTGTGGCCATCGCTTACAGGGGGACGTGACCCTTAAGCAGGAGGCACTTGGCACATCTGCCCAGGTTTGTCAGATCAGTGCAGTTTTGCAGGATGGACAGTCTCTTCCTGCTGAGAGCATCTGGGCCTAGGGGATACATCAGACCAGTGGACCAGAGAGGAGAAAGAGCATGCTGACCACACACACGCACACACACACACACACACACACACACACACACACACACACACACGTTGTGACTGTTCATAATTCATCATTCCTTCATGGTGCAATGTCACTCTAAATGGTCTCCCATGGGAAACCCTTTATGAAATCAAAAATAGAGTCTATGTGTGTCAGCTTACACGCCTTCTCTAGTGTACTCCTAAATGCTTCCAAAATTCGCTTTTAGCGATTATTTTTAGGGCATTTTTTTTTTGGCTGTGAGAACGTATTTGTACAGCTAACTTATTTGTAATTAGTTTGCAGTTTGAATGTGATGCAATAAAAAGACTTTCATGACAAAAAAATGTGTTTCTATTGAGTCGTCTTTTCAGGCCTTAGCAAAAACAAACATACCACTTGACCAATTTAAATTACTTTTATGAACTCATTTTTTTTTAGTGAATCAAAAACATTGACCAGTGTAGTCCGATTCACGAATAAAATGACTCTTATGCAAATGAATCGTTCTTTTAATCTGGAAACTGGTCGAGCTGGTTCACATAATCAAACTAAATCAAACTTAAGTTCCGGGTTGATGGCTCAAGACACACATCCGAAGTTGCACGCACGCTCCTTGCACAGCACAGAATGAGCCAATAAAAATATTTTGCCAGCCATTAATTATATCCAGAAATGAACAAATCAAGCATACAGAGATATAAGTCGCTTTTTGGTAATTTACTTAAAAAGAACCAAATGAGACAGTTCTGTTACGGTTATTTCTGGGACCAAATATCTCAACACTGGTAACACAAATGCACAACAGCAAATACTACACACAATTCTTAACCTTTAACTAACAAAGAACATACCTGCAAACCTGTTTCACATAACTCCACAATCTCTGCATGTTTTTAGACCCACATCTGGTCAGAATGCACATCACCACAAAGCATGCTGGATAACTGGCAGCAATACAATATGTTTTAATTTTGGATAACTTTGAATGGCCATCAGGAGCAAAAGATGCTATGGCATCTACTGTAGTATCTACTAGTAGGCTAACCATTGACCCCTTGGTCTTATCAATAAGCCTGGTAGCCTATTGACACCCTGTTTCAACAGGAAGTAAGTCAACAAAAAAGGTATTTTAGTGCAATTCAGAAGGATCAATCATTAAAGAAAGAGGGAAAGAGTTTTGTTGTTGTTTTGTGGCATTCATTTTGCTGAGGGATCAGATGATTGCGGCTCTGTGAGAGACTGAAGTTGGGTTTGCGTGGGCCTGTCATGACAAGAACAGACCTCTGAGGTCTTTGGCATGGGGCCCAGGCTGAGATAGGGCCACTCGAGAGAGAGAGGGGGGGAGGGGGTGTGCTGGTGGACGGGGAGTGGGCTGAGCACAGACAGAGCTTCAGGGCAGGTGTTAAAATAAGCACCCTGGATCTTTTGGTGCTGATCCCTGTAAAAACAAGCCCCGTCTGCCAATGCTGCAGTCAACCCAACAAGGTGCTAACACATGGGCTGGTTGCTGTGAGACAGCATTCGCTGTTTACAGGATCTCTGCTCCTCAAACTGCTCAAATCCAACGGTTTATTCTCTGCTTTTGCGGAGTCGCTGTCCACGCTTGCACCTCCGATTCCAGCATGTTTGTCTTGTTCCATTTTTGTCAGACAACAGGAAGTTGTCAGAAGATACTCTGTGTTATCTAAGGTGAGAGCACGAGTTGTCAGAGAGGTCTTCAGGGTCAAAGTCAACTTTGCAGGGAATTAATTATGCATGCAGGAACAAAACACAATTCAATCTCTGTGGGTGTCTTGTGTCGAAAGGATCTGGGGTCGTGCTTTACAGGTAGTATGCTGAAGAGAAACCGAAAGCAGCCCCAGGTTTCAGTTATTTTAGTATTATTTATTTACTATAATAGTATCTATTAATATTTTGAGTTTGCTTTAATTTTTATATTTTCAGTTTTTGTTATGTGTTTTTGTCATTTTTATTGTAGTTGTATATATATATATATATATATATATATATATATATATATATATATATATATATCCCTTTAAATAATTGTAATTTCATTTTAAGTTTTATCAGTATTTTATTTTTTTGTACTTTAACTTAAACGTATTTATTTCAGTGAGTTAACAAGGCAGCATTTAAAGGGTTAGTTCACCCAAAAATGAAAATTCTGTCAGTAATTACTCACCCTCATGTTGTTCCAACCCCGTAAGACTTTCGTTCATCTTCGGAACACAAATTAAGATATTTTTGATTAAATCTGAGAGCTGGATCACTCCTCCATAGGCTTCTTAAGGGATCGAAACTGGCCGGCCCAAAAGTTCTGAAAGACATCGTTAAAATAGTCCGAGTGACTACAGTGGCTCAATCTTAAGTTTATCAAGCGACGCGAATACTTTTTGTGCGCAAAAAACAAACAAAAATAACGACTTTATTCAACTATTCATTTCCTTCTCCGTGGGCCGTGATATTTCACGTAGTGATATTGCGCAAAGCTTCTAGGTTGCATGTCACACGTAGGCTCACTATTGGCCGACGCTGAAATATCACGGCCGTACAGAGAAGGAAATGAATAGTTGAATAAACTCGTTATTTTTGTTTGTTTTTTGCGCACAAAAAGTAGTCTCGTCGCTTGATAAACTTAAGATTGAGCCACTGTAATCACTCGGACTATTTTAACGATGTCTTTCAGAACTTTTGGGTCGGTCAGTTTCGATCCCTTAAGAAGCCTATGGAGGAGTGATCCAGCTCTCAGATTTAATCAAAAATATCTTAATTTGTGTTCCGAAGATGAACGAAAGTCTCACGGGGTTGGAACAACATGAGGGTGAGTAATTACTGACAGAATTTTCATTTTTGGGTGAACTAACCCTTTAATTGTTTAACTTAAAATTGACAATAAATCAATTACAAATTGACTATAGATACAAACGAGGAGATAATCAGTAACCAATAAAACCAAAACTGAATGGAGCAGAAAGACAGGAACTAAACAAAACAGTAAATATGCTTTTTTTTTTATTCTGCTGCCACTAGTGTCGCAGAAACTATACTTCACCTTTAAGGTTTTCATCTAATTTTATTCTATTTTATTTTATTTTATTTTATTTGAGCTTTATTGCAATTACAGAAAAATATTGTAATGGCAATAGTTTTAGTTAATTACATTGGTCATGGGAATCAAGGAGTTCAATTTCCTGCAGTAGCAAATGCTAACACACAGCACATGTCTGAGCTGAGGGAATAATCAAAACACACTCACCTAAACAGTCTCTCTTATATTGCTTTGAAATCATGATCAGCTTGTAGCTTGGCAAGCAACAGTGTCAAAGTAGCTCCCATAGGACACAATGAAACAGACAAATCCACTTGATCTGTGCGTCCTGTATGTAAGTCAATGCGCCTGGGATGTTTTAGTATATGCTTTTAAAAACTTACATCAAGCTCTTGTAATCAAGATTCTGTATGCATATTCCAGCTCATGATCATGGGGTCATGTTTAAACCTTTTTAACACTGTTATGGCCCAGGCTAATCAGATGGCATAAAATATTCACGCTTAAAATCTCCTGGAGGCATCTTATCTGTGCGGACTGATAATCATCTTAGCTATGGACATTATGAGTTTAACTACCTTACTTTGTAACCTCTGAGGTTGCTGGTTATTCTGGGACCCCAGCAGATGACAAGGTTTTACAGGGTCATGTAGATTAGGCCTTTGAATTGGAGATTTTCCTCTGAAAAAGGCTTATGGATAAAGAAGAATATAATTCACTTCTCTGATGTTTCTCTATTGCGGTGATGAGCCACCTGTATATACAAATACATTCTCTTGAATTTAAATCGATAAAATCTTGAAAACTATTTCCAAAACTAAAAGGAGTGATGCTAGAGAGTCATTTGAGCCTGTGTGGAGCATTTTATCATTTTATTTTATAGTGCAATATTTTTTTTTTTTATGGCACTGATGGTAACCAATCGTGCTTTGCAGCTGGGCTCAAATCAGAATGAGTTTAATCTGATTTTCTGTAAATATTTGTGAAATGGTTTTAGGTGGTTTTTTTTAGTTGGTCATAGTTGCAGATTTTGCTGTAATATTACATATTATGATGCATGTGTATCGGGTGGCTGTAGTGAAGCGCACAATGATTGAGATTCAAAGAGCAAACGGTCTTTAATTAATAAATCCAACAGGCACATGAAAACTCAAAAAACAGATAGCAGAATCGCGACTAACATAAACGATACTGGACAATGGACTAAGGAGAACTCGGGGCTTAATAATAGAAAGAACAGAAACAGGTGTAGGATTATTTAACTAATGATCGGGAACACAGGCAAACCAGGAACAGAACACAGAAAACGAAACCAAAACATAACTACACATGACATTACACCCCCCCACCCCTCCCGGAATGTGCGTCCCCGCACCGTAAACAAAGTCAAACAGAATAGGGAGGGTGGGGGCTCTGGAGGAGGACGTGGAGCAGGCAGCAGGAAGGAAACCAGGTGAGAGGACAGAGGGAGATAACAGGGCCGAGATGACAGTGGGAGGATCCAGGAGCAGGAGGAGCCAGGCAGGGACCCAGAGCGTAGCAATAACTATAGCCCACAGCGGAGTCGACGGAGGGAGGAGACATGGTGGAGACTTGGCTGACGACACCCGGGGCATGACTGACGGAGTTGTAGCCGATGGTGGTGGAGCCCAAGGCGAAGACAGAGAACAGATGGGACCGGGTGACACATGGTCCTGGAGGCTGAGGTGGAACCACAGTGACGAGCATCCGAGGTGGAGCCAGGGTGCCAGAGGACTAAGGTGGAGCCGGTGGGACAGAGGACCAAGGCAGAGCCAGAAGGAAGGTAGACCCTGATGGAGCCAAAGGGGTGCAGAGACTGAACGCATCTGAAGGCCTGTAAGTCAGTGGCGCAGGCAGGGTGACGTCTGACCAAAGCGAAGCTAGAGGGATGAGGGAGCCAAGGCAGAGACGACAAGTCGAAGGGCCGAGGAGGTGTGACGGGATCAGCGATTGGAGGCGGATCTGGAGACCCCAAAGATCCGAGGCAGTTCCACACAGATCAGCGTTAGAGGAGAAGTCGAGGAGCTGGAGAGTTTGAGGCGGGGGCTGAGAACCTGGCTGATATTGGAAGTGGAGGTGGGAGAGGGAGGCTGGGTGAGAACCCTGGATACATGCCGTCGTATTCCACTAATACTCCCACTACGTCACACAGTGTTGCCGGCTCACGCACCTGGTCATTTGTTTCGTAGAGCTCTGGGGCAATGTTAGGCTCAGTCCTCCTTACAGGCTCTGGCTCGTACATCACGGCGCGTTCGAGCTCTCCGTCTACATCGGGCTCTGGCATTCGCTCCGTGCATTATTAAGTGGCTTGTGGTGTTGCCAATTATTTTTTAATTAAATGGTAATCTTGTTCAGACGCGTTTTGCTCGATCGGATCACAAGGGGACGAGGGAGACACTTATTTACACCTGGTATTTTGATCCATCTCTTTTGTCCACTTTCAACCACTTCTGTCCTGACTTCTTCGAGGGGAGTGTCTATGGATTGGTAAATGTATGGGTTTTTTCAGATCTTTCGATCTAATGGACGAAATAAGCTCGCACAATTTACATATCAATGCGCCCAGAGACAACGGAAAAGACGAAATCAGGAATGGGGAGAGAACATTGTGCTTGATATGTTATTCATCCTCAAACCAAATTTGTGTCTTCGGCCGACAAATTTTTAAACCCTTCTGGCTAGCACGCTTCCCATAATGTTTACGCTTGTATTTAGCGTCATCCACTTGTGATCCGATCGACCAAAACGCATCTTAATACCAAGTGTAAACAGGGCCTAAGTTGCAACTCAAAATTAAGCCGCTCAATAATGCCGTACATTTTTAAAGCCCAATCCGGCACAAAAGGCATTTAAATGGTTTTATAAGATTAGGATTAGCGGTTGACCAAAAACATTACCTATCAGCTCATATTTGACAATGGTGAAAAACGCAGACGAAAAGGAGCTCTCGTTCTCTGACTTCATTAGTCTTTAACAGTTCGGTCTAAGATATTATTGAAATTATTGAGTGCACTGTGAAAGTGTTTATTTCCTTTTATTTTTACTTTCTCTGTGAAAAATACAGAATCAAGAAGTTTCTTTCAAAAGTATAAAAATTATTTATCTATTTATTTTTCTAATTATTTTTATTTTAGAAAATATTATTTAAAATAAATACTTTAAATTAAATATTGCGATAAATTGGCTTTATATCAGCCATCGCCACCCTGCTTTCGACAATATCAGCATCAGGCATCCAGAAATCAATATCGTTCGAAGACTAGTTAGGATAAGTACGTACTTACCCTCCTCTGTTCAACGGCTATTCTTCTGTCAAAGCTAATACAAGGCATCTGTATCGCTATATCAGAATTGATTCCTTAACAGTATAATCATTCATTTTCATTATAAGAGATGTCCCTTACTTGCCTGTACTTGTACATTTTTGGTGTAGAGGAAGTCCTCCTCACAAAGCACCATGTGTTCATTTAGTAATTTTCCTCCTTATCTTTAAACAGGGGCCATATTTCCATGCTGAGGTCTCTGCTGCTGTAAAGAGTTTGGAAAGGCATTTATGGCCGTTATCACTTTGAAATGGCAAGGAAGTGACAAAATGACTGGGCAAACAAGAAACCATAATTAACCACAGAGGAGAGTGGCTCTGCATCCCATAAAGTGTTCGTACATTCGCTTGTACACACACACGAATACACACAAATAACACACACAAGCATGCACAATCACAAAAGAGTAGGAAACCTTCACTGGCACAAGGTTTTAATATGGAGGAGCTATAATAGCGTCTGGAAAAATTAACTTTTAAATCCACTGCTTTTTATGTTAGCCCACATGCTCAACAGGCCTCTTGCTTTTTACTTTTTTTTTTCTTTTTCTTTTTTTTTTACTGCCAGCTTGTTAAATGTCTTCTGGCAGGAGGGTGGCTCTGGACCCTGGCCACACTTCAGCTGCTCTTGAGCGCGCCCTGGAGAGGCAGGACTGGGCCTGTGGCCCTGCACCATGTTAGGCTGGAATGACGGAGGAAGTGGCCATTACCTTCATCAGTCTCAATAGAAACAAATCATAAACACACTAACTCAAGCTGGCTGAGAGCACTATGGCATGCCGTTGACTTAAATGATTATTAAAAGAGTATTAAATCCTATAAAGAGCAGATTGAATTAGGCACTTATTGGGATGAAAAGGGCAGTTAAAGGAGCAATGAAAAAACGAACTTCCGCTGCGAATACTCTCATCATTCTGTCACACCCTAATTATTCATTATTTTAATATATACTGAATGTACCACACATACACTACCGTTTAGAAGTTTAGGGGTCAGTAAGATTTTTTCTTTTAATCAAATGAATACTTTTATTCAGCAAGGAAGCATTAAATTGATCAAAAGTGACTTGAAAGAAATGTAAAATGAATTTATTTTTCAAATAAATGCTTTTCTCCCTTTTCTATTCATCAAAGAATCCTGAAAAAAAAGCTGCACAGCTGTTTCCAACATTGATAATAAAAATAAATGTTTCTTGAACACCAAATCAGCATGTTTGTATTACTTCTGAAGGATCATGTGACACTGAAGACTGGAATAATTCAGCTTTGCCATCACAGAAATACATTACATTTTAAAGTATATTATAATATAAAACAGTTATTTTAAATGTAATCATATTTCACAATATTACTGCTTTTACTGTATTTTTGATCAAATAAATACAGCCATGTTGAGCAAAAAAAACAAAACAAATTTTATTTGTACCAACCCCAAACATTTGACCGATAGTGTATATGGTACCTTATCATTTACTTTATAAATATTTTTTTTATTAATTATTATCCCCACCAAAACCTTTTGTAAAAAATGTAATGCACTTTGCATTTAATGTCATGCTTTAGTCTAGTTCCGTCAGCACATCAAACACATATCCCATCCATACGCACATACACACACAGATGTCACAATAAACTCATCCAAGCTACCACCTTCAATGTGATTATGGTGAGAACATTGGCATGGGGCACAGCTAATAGCCATTTAGCTGATTCAAATGGGGAAATATTGGAAGAAAGTTGGTGGCGGAGTGCTTTCATGTGGACTGCCAGCACTAGCTGGAGAAGAGACTTGTTTCCATTTCCAGAATTAGTCTAAAATTATTCTAAATCATTCGGGAGGAGCGGCAGAACAACCCTCTTTAGTTTTTTTGGATGCATTAACAATGTTTGCAATCACTTTGTTGGCTACATCAAAATGCCGGGACTGCCAAAGATTAGCCATATAAATTGCTTAATTGATCCATTCACTCTTTAACTGATTCTTGATTAAGTGAAAAAGCCTCAAACATAACAAGAAACATACAGGAAGTATATCGCTGCCATACCTCTGTTTACATAGCTTTCTAACTGGGAATATCCCTATTGTTCATAAATACAACTAATAATAATCACATATAGGCTACCCTTAAGGGGACATATTCTGTTTTTTCATATTCCCACATTTTTTTAATTAAATTTTGCAGACATATAAAAGGTATAATATCAATTACAAAATGAGACAAGATGTCTGGTAAGAAAAACAAGAAACAGAACAAGTCAATACAACAACAAAGCCCTTGTTCGAGGAAACGTTTCACTCAGATGTACATCAAACTAAGGAAGAAAAGACAATCACAACTTCCTTTGCCTTTTCAAATTATAACACATTTTATCGTGTGAGAGGAATATTTTGGTGGTAATATTACATAGGCCTATCTGACACTAATGTAGAAACAATAGGCAAAGTAGTAGACTTTCTTCTTCTGATACTAACAGATGCAAATACATGATTAGTTTATTTCCCAACATGCCACCCATGACACATACACCAAACCACCAGCAGCATGCATAATGACCAGGTTCTTGATTCCCGCTCGTAAGGCATTCCATGCGGCACACTCAACAATAAACATCTCTCTGAATTCAGTCCAGGCAGAAATCCTTAATTGCGGTGCATGTTCAGAAGCGATCGTTAGCAATTTTCTCAAGATAATAAATAATCAAATCATGCAGTGCGGCATTTTCTTTCTCGCACTCAAGCAAATGTGAAAGTGTTCTCTTGGGATGTGACCTCCATACATGACAGCAGGGAAGATTCTGGGCTTGAAAGTGGAGAAAGTTCCAGAAAATCTGAGCCGGTAGTGCGTGACATGCCCAGGCCTCCCACAGCCGAGCTGGGTCAGACTGGGCTCAATCCCTCCCCGCCCGACCCGACTACTAAATTCCAGGGTGATAATGCTGCACTCTCCCTGGTCTGGAGCTCATTATCTCTGTGGCCTGCCAAGCCCGCCACTACAGGATCCAGGGAGCAGAGTCTCAGTGCTGCCTTTGTTGGTCGACCCATGAGTGTGGAGTCAGCAGATCTGCCTCCTCTTCTCCAGAGATCAGCAGCAGAAGTGGAACACACTGAGGGTAGCCAGATGCCATTTTGAAACTCAGTTTCAGAGGTGCTTCAAGAGAACGCCGAATGACTTCGTGGGCACAACGCCAGTTAACAACTAGTGCTTGCGCCCTGTTTTTTTGTGTTTTTCAAATAGCTTCCGATAGTCCTGATGTTTTATCCACAAGATGAACTACGGCCGTTCATTTTAGTGGTTGTCTGCAAGCAATCTTGTGTTGGACGTACACCAAGAGGCAACCTCCCGATCTGTCTCTTGAATCCCACACGGAAGTGACTTAAACTGCAATTCACCGACTGGCCACTAGAGACAGGCTCCAAAAGAGAGTCAATCCCATATACCCCCCATGTTAATATGCCCAACTTTAAGGCAGAAAAATATATGTTTACAGCTTGGTACAAAAAGTGATTTTGCCCTTCATGACAACTGTGAGGGGGTGCATTTTTTTATAACTCTTTTGTTTAAATTATATTAAGCCTTAAAGTTGTGCATATTTAAGGGCGTGGCCACTTGAGTGACAGGTGGATTGCCGCTGCTGTCACTACTTGCCGTTTCCCTGCTGTCTGTTAGCCGTCACGTCACCTCAGCTAATCCCGCCTCTTTACCCATTTTCGGTTATCCGGGAGTGACCCGCTGCCAAGATGGCGACGGCCGGCTCCGCCCACTTTGGGCTTCAAAAATGCTCTTCAGAAACCTACGGGTGACTTCACGGACACTACGTCCATATTTCTTTTACAGTCTATGACATACACTCATGAGTTCTTAAAGAAAGTACAGTATAAAAGCAATAAATGCCAATTGCTGACAGGTCTCATTAATATAATAAAATATAAGCATGAGCCTACATACAGTATATAATATATATTTATATATATATATATATATATATAAGCATATACAAATAAGTTTTTCCATAGCGCAGCATTAAATCAGATAATCTGTCAAGGCCGTGACTCCTGCAACACTTTTAGCACGTCTGCATTGCTCTTTCAAACCCTGTGGCGTATGCATTGTCAGGACACACGTTTGATTGAATCCCACTGGAAACAGCACTTTCTTTTGTTGGAAGGGGAAGGTCAGGGTCCGGTGTTCGGAAAAGCACTGTCCCTCCGAGCCCTTATCTGTGTCTATCAATGTCCACTGTCAATGTCTTCCTCCAGAGCTTCGTCCCCCAGCGACGCTGCACGTCCACCACCTGGTACACAAGCAGCCACAACCCCTCCGAAATATAACCTGAAACTAAATGGTGCTAAACAAATAGCCCTCTGCCTATGAGTTGACTTTGGTCTGGTCACTACTAACCATCAGCACAATCCACTAAAGTCTTTTTTTGGTTTGTCTATTTGACAGCGAGGGCATATCGGCAACAAAAGTCATTGAGTGTACTCTTGCAAGTTTAGATATTAACTCTGACAGTGACATAGTGAATGTAAAGAATTTACTGATGCATACTCTTTGCTGACAGGTCTCATTTGATATATTGACATATAGGCATTTGTCACTTAATTAAGAAAAAATTAAGTCATTTTTAAAAAGCGATTAAATTTAATATATACATACACTACCACTCAAAAGTTTGGGGTCAGTATGTTATTATTGTTTTTTAAAGAAGTCTCTTATGCCCACCAAGGCTGCATATTTGATAAAAAATAGAGTAAAAAACTGTAATATTGTGAAACATTTTTGCAATTCAAAATATTTTTTTCTATTTGAATATATTTTCAAATGTCATTTATTCCTGTGATGGAAAAGCTGAATTTTCAGCATCATTACCCCAGTCTTCAGTGTCACATGACCCTTCAGAAATCATTCTAATATGCTGATTTACTGCTCAATGAACATTTATTATTATCAATGTTGAAAACAGTTGTGCTGCTCATTATTTTTGTGAAACCCATGATATAATTTTTCCAGGATTCTTTGATGAATAGAAAGCTGAAAAGAACGGCATTTATTTGTAATCGGAATTTTCGGTAACACTTTACAATAAGGTTCATTAGTTAGCATTATTCAACAATGAACAATACTTCTTCAGCATTTATTAATCTTAGTTAATATTAATTTCAACATACGTTATTAAAATCAAAGGTGAACAACATACAACAAATCAAACTAACATGAACAAACAATGAACAGCTGGATTTTTTTCTAACTAACATTAACAAAGATTAATAAATACTGTAATGTATTGCTCATTGTTAGTTCATGTTATTCTTAACCGTCTCCAGAGCGTCGGCGCACTGAAGCGTTTTTTTATTTATTTAGTTCAAATATACTATCAGATTTAATGTTATACCTTGACAAACTATACATCATTAAAAAGATATAAGACTCAAGATTCAGTATTTGACCACTATTGTATTCTGAGAAACTTATAGTGACAGTTATGTCTTAATTTGTGTCAGGAGTTATGAAATTAAAAAATGAGTCGTTACCTTTAATATGAATTATGAGCCTCAGCCGGTCTCATTCAGAAAAAAACTCCCGTGCGATCGTCATGACAGCGCTTGACAAAACAACGTCCCTCAGGGCTTTTAGCTCAAACATGTGCAGATTTGGAGAAATATTGATAGATTCTCATAGCTTTACATTAGACTTCTATAGACAGGAATAATATTTATTGAATTTATACCCAAATGCGTCGATGTAATCATTTTGAGCGCTGTATACTCTGTACTGTGTTATCAATTCATCCTGAAAGTGAGGGCGCTGTTTGAACAGAAGTCCATAATATATGGATCACATGAAGAAGAGCCATAATCATGTGACATTCAGGAAGTCCTGCCACAACAAAGCTATCCGAGATCGCTGTAAAGTGCAGATAAAGATGTTTTGAAGACAATAAACATGATTGCAATGATATTTGATTTACCTGTGTTCTTCGAGTCATGTCAGGTATTTTCATAATAATTGATTATATGTATAATGTAATGCTAATCGAGATAGACTTTCAAATTGTGCAGAATACAATAAAATAATATATTTTCTATCTGATTTTTTTATCTGAAGCCAAATCAGATTACAGAAAGTTATTTAAAACACTCGACTTGCGCTATAAAGTAAGTTTGGAGAACAAACATAGTTTTATTCTCATAAATTGTCGTGTATTGATGGTGTGCTAAGCTAACATGCTAGCTAGTACTGAGCACCTGCTACCTTACTTCGGTGTAATTTTTATGATTTTTTTCTAAATAAGAATGCTTACTGAAATGTTTCGTTTTTCAAAAAGGGCATTTGATACAGTTTCACTGTGAAGTGAGAACTTTTATAAAATAAATGAGGGATTGAAACAGTGTGAATTGCTAGTCGTTAGTGATTATAATGCAGACAAAAGAAAAGCATATTTAGAGCAATAAACTGGCTGGAGAGGTGTGAATATGTGCAGGGGAGACTGACACTGAATGGGGCTCGTTTTTGCATCACAAAACAATAGAGGCAATAGACTGAATAGATGCTTATAAGAAAACAATAAACACCAGTCTAATCAAAATAAAGTCATATGACATGATCTTGAAAAACATTGAACTAAATACAGAGTTTTAGACTTATCATCTTCAAATTTTAAATATAACATGGCCAGACATGTGGCTTTAGCTGCAGTGCATTTCTAGATTGCTACAATGCCAACTTCAATTTTATTTTCATGAAGATGTTTCATAAAAATAAATGTATAATAACTTTACAAAACTTTGAAGCTATTTATAACTATTTTTTTCATTATGATAATAATTAATTCTACATTTACAATAAACTTCCAGGTGTCAGCTTTCAAATGAGATCTTACTTGTGCTTTTAGTACAAAGGGTTCATGAACTGTATCTGTTTCAGTTTGGGAATGCCATATCTGGGGATTTTTCAAAAATGGGCTTGAAGCTTAACAGGTTAATACATGAACTAATGTTACTAGTTAACATTTGTTCACTAGTTAACTAATGTTAACTAATGAACCTTATTGTAAAGTGTAAAGTGTTACCACATTTTCTCACTACAAAATACTACATATGACATTTGTGCATATTCAAAGATCAAATATTGTGTAGATGTATTAAAAACATGCCATCTCCTCACACACATCATCCCGATTAGTCTCGCCAAACCATACGGCCCACTTTGGGATGAGAGAAAAACATCTCAGGTAACATTGATGGAAAGCGTGAGAGACGTGCACCGTTAGCTGCCATGCACATGCCTAACAGAGCCGCACACTGCTGGCACACAAGCTGATTATCTCCTTTTGAATATTCAAAATAAATTTCACTCTCTGCTTTTTTGGCAACTGGCAGCATGAGGAGAAAAGTGCTCGCTAATGAGAGGATAGTCAGTGAGAGGCTATAAATATTTTCACAGCTTATTTGGACATGCCTGCCCAGTGGATATGAAGGCAGTGCTTTGATGAGGTGAAGTAGTCTGTTTGAACAAGTAATTTGGCACCGTGTACACGCTGGTGCAGGGAACTCTAATTCTGCAGATCACACCTGTGGTGTGAATGTTATGATGCACCTTCAAGTGGAATGACTAACAGCCTCAAATTGACCCCAATTTAGGCTTAATTCTTGGATGGCAAAAGCAAAGGTGCCATTTTAGACAGGGCTAATAGGCCATTTTAAAGCCACATACCATAATTAAACCTGTTTTTATTAATTTTGTGGCAATTATGCTTTAAAAAAACATATGTTTGAGCATTAAATGTTGTGTGTTTAAAACTCAGCGTGCCACAAACCCATGATTGGGGTTAGTCCATCAAAATATAGCCTGCCACTGAACTAGATACAAGGGCACCTCTTTGTTTTTCCATTCCTGGCTAACTCTCTAATGAGCGTTTTTATTACAGCTTGCAACAAATGTCATCCGAGAGGACAATACCACATGCTGAGACTACAGTGAGATACAGAGAGCAGAAATTTACAACGATGACTTTGGTACGTGAAAATATACATGTAATTAGTTGGACCTCTGCGACATAGACGTTGTAACCTTTCTGCTGGACAAGCAAAAGCTACTTTGCATGCTGAGCTGTCCAAACTAGCTGTTAGCCTAGTAATTAGTGACTGTGCTGTTGTCACAGACATGCATTGCAGTCTAAAGAACAGGGAACGGTAGTCTTTTTAGGAGTGACTTATAGCCTATGTATTGCTATTTTGGGTGCAGCTGGTAGATTTAATGTGTCCAAGACCATTTACTATGGAAGCACTTCACTGTGGATCAAACTAATTTGGTTTTATTAAAAAAGATTTCACAAAACAGCAAAACTGTTGAGGTACCACAAATGGTACCACAAAAAAATATCATTGTTTTGGCCAACAAATATTATAATATATATATATATATATATATATATATATATATATATATATATATATATATATATATATATATTTTTTTTTTTTTTAAGATATGTATCATTTTATTCAGCATTAAATTAATCAAAAGTGACAGGAAAGATGTTTAATGTTAAAATATTTAATAATGTAAAAAAATATTTCTATTTCAAATAAATGCTGTTCTTTTTAATTTTCTTTCCATCAAAGGAAAGCATCATCGTTCCCAAAAACAAATTAAGCAGCTGTTTCCAATAAAATAATAATAATAATAATAATATGAAGAAATGTTTCTTAAGCACCAAATCAGCATATTAGAATGATTTATGAAGGATCATGTGACCCGAAAGACCAGTGTTATTATATTTTTAGTATACTATAGTATATTACTATTATATTTTTTGTTAATATATTCATATTTTTATATTTTCTGTTTTCTCTTTAATTTTAGTTAAATTATTGGCTATTTTGTTGTGTTTATCTTTTTTATATAGTTTTTATAAATCTGTATATATTAGTTTTAGTTTATTTAGTTTGTTGTATTAATACTTCAAATCAGCATATTAGAATGATTTCTGAAGGGTCATGTGACACTGAAGACTGGGGTAATGATGCTGAAAATTCACCTTTGTCATCACAGGAATAAGTTTCATTTTATAATGTACATCTGATTCTGTAAATCAAATTTTCACATAAAACAACCAATATGGTAAATATTTTAGACCTTTTACAGGAACACTTAGAAGACTGATTCCACTTTGGCAACACATGACATTACGTGGACAACCAAGGCTAACTAAACATTTATCAGCTTCCATTTGCCCAGGGTAAAGTGACTAAACCTGAAGTTAATGACCCAGCGATGTCATTTCATTTACTAAAATTAAAATATGGACAGAAATCTTGGCGCACACACTCCCACATTTACGCTTGCTCCCCCACATGGCAGAAAAGCACAAGCGGCCATTAATACAAGCCTCATTGTAATGCCACGACAGTTTCTTGGCTGCTGCTTCGGCATGCTTGACAGTCGTGGTCACCCCATACCAGACCTCACCTATACTCGGGGCGAAGATAAATCCTGTGTGATTGATTGGAGTAGCTTTATATTCATTCATTAGCCAAGGCCCTGTCAGACAAGCCCTGGCAGGTACCTTCATACTAGTGTGGTCTCAGGCTCAGAATCCTGAGCTTATTAATGACATTTTAGACATTAATATTGCAGGGATTAGGGATATCCTATCTCCTTTGTTCCTCTGACAAACCTTATACAGTTTTTTTAAGACCCTCTCGCTCTGCTTCTATCTCTTCGCGCCTAGCCCGCGACCCCCCTTCGTGTTCTGTCCTTCCCACAATTTCTCCTTTTGCCACTATTTTTGGTCCCATGTCATTTACTCTTTCTCCAACTGTCCTTTTCCTTCTCGCCTTTGAGGACAGGTCTAGTAATACGGTTTGAGCGGTGTGAAAAGGACCTATCGTCATGCACATTATTACACTTTTATCCTCGTCTCCACGGCAGCATTTCCGAGCATTTCTCTCCCCTGTGCTCTTAATGCGCTGCAGATACCCAGGAGCAGATGAGCCCTTCCGCTGCGCCCAATCCGGTGACGGAAAAGGGTAGGAGGTGGATCTCCAGTGACATATCCCAGATCAACGCAGGTCTCCCTCTTCCTCCCTGTTTCTCATTTTGCCCCGTACTGTCGGATAATGTCGCTACAAGATGGCATTTTGAGGCTCTCGGAGTCGAGATGTGTCGACACTAGCTGTCTGATCCTGTGGCCAAATGCAGGGGGAAAGACAGAAGGCCACCGAATGTGGAGTGCGAAACCACCCGTGGGTCTGATGTTGACATTTCTCAAACTCGCAGGACTGGTGGTGTGACCGTATCCAATACTCTGTTTATGCAAGACGGGGGCATAAACCTGCCTCTAAAACACTCCGTGCCCATCAGACACAATGCCAAATGTCGTAGGCGAGACAATGCACAAGGCTTTACCTTTTTTTTTTTTTTTACAGAATTGGACAGTTGAATGTTCTAATCTCATTTTTTTCAACCTGTAAAAGGAGCCATCTTGCCTTTGCAGCTTCAGTTTCTTCAGTCTTCCCCAAGAGTTTGAGGGTTTTTGTGTCTCAGAGGGTTTGGAAGTGAGTTTCTTACCCTAAGAGTGAGTCTTTGAGTTTGTTCCAAGTAGCTAAGACCACATGTGACAACACTACTTCCCTCTTGAGGAAAGACAGGCCTGATGTAGCCGGCCCTCCTTATGGCGAGCACTTTGCCAATGGCGCGTTTATTAGCGTTAAAAACTCCTCAACTTCACAGCCAAAGATTAGTGGCTTTTTTCCAGGTATTCCTCCTTCTTGTCCATATGGAAACGCTTCGCTTCATCCCAGAATCCTCCCTCCTCCCGGCCGTATTCTCGTATCCCTTTATAGATTACGGGCATGGCGACTTCAAAATGGCTTCAGATCCAAACGCTCACATTGTAGGAGGAATGTCTGACTGTCTGTGGGTGTATAGTGGGTAGGCAGTGTCATGTGAGCCTTCCCCTGAACTTAGCAGGCACTCTTATGTGTATGAGACTGCTAGTAGAGGTGGAAATAAAGCACTGTCCGTTAAGCTGAGGGGCTATACAGTGTTTTGGCAGAGTACACTGACGTTATATACAACAAATAAGTGTTGCATGTCTATTTTGTTCTTGCTTTGTTTCTCTTTTTCTAGTTCCTGCTGCTGAAGACACACATGGGTGTGTCTTTTGGTAAAGACAGTCCTGGGTTCTGCCAAGGAGAAAGTCTGTAATACCTGGAAAAAAATACACAAGGTTTTTAGCATGGGATTGACTCTGTGATAAGTTACATTAAATACAAACATTAGCTAAATGACAAATTATTATTATTATGCATGTAACTTAAAGTACATTAACTTGAAGTATTTTTCCCAATCATTTTCTGCATAGGGATAACAAAAAAATTAAAAACATTCAGAAATCTTACCAGCCCCCAAATGTTTGAACAGTAGTGCATTTATTGCCAAATTATTATATAATTTTACATATAGATATATAACATTAATTATATATGCAGTGCCCTCCACATGAATTGGGACAGTAGAGACAAAATTGGAAGCTGAAGCTCATGATTATGTAATGGCCGTTACATTTCCGACACACGCCTGAAGTGTTTGGCCAATCACAACGCACTGGGTCTGCTGGCCAATCAGAGCACTCTGAGCTTCTCAAAAGGAGGGGCTTTGTAGAAATCAGCGAGTTTCAGACAGCTTGGTAATAGAGGAGCTACAATAATGTACAGATTGTGAAAAAAAATATGTTTTTTGAACATTAAAGCATGTTAACCTATTCTATTACACCTAATAATCAAAATAATGAACTTTTAAAAGAGCATATGACCCTTAAGCTCAACATTCTGTTCAATCACATCGATATGGTACATTCAGTGGAATCATAACTCATTGTGACTACTATGAATAATTGGTTTAATTACAGATTTAGAATATTTACATCAAGTTCTCAGAGGATATAATCAAAACTCCATAAGATTAGTCTCAAAGATATGTAGAGTAAAGCACTCTTCCTCACCCCCTCTACTGGCAGCTTGGCTGCTGTACACTGTACATTGGATATATTTGCTATGAAACCTCACTACACTGAGGAACATTAAATGAAGCCTTCTTCACTGAAGCTATAAAATGTCTCAAGGCCAACCCCAATAAATAACACACTTACCCTCACCTCAGGCCTATTAATTACCTGGGATGCGCTGTACCACAACCACCTTCGTGCTGACTAGCTAATGCTTCCCCTTTGACCAGGACTGGAGCCTCAAATGTCTCTATGGGGACAAGCTCTAATTAATCCTCTGTTACTGTTGTAATGGTGCCTTCCAGAGGGAGACTGCAGCAAAGCTCAGAAATATTATTTCACTCATACATTGTAAACAACAGTCCATCTCAGGGGAAGTGGATGCGCTGGTGTTTGAGGGTTGAAGGGGTGAACGGGGCAAGACGTTTGGGAAATGCAACACTGACGCAGTTGTAGTCACTTCCTACGAGCAAAACGTAGTATTGTTTAGGCTCATGTAATAGCGCTGTCACAACAGGGTGTAATTCACAGAATGAATGGCAACCAAAAACGATCCCTATTCCCTATAATCTCCAGTTTGTTCTCTAAGAATGTTCAGAATTTAGAGATGCTTCTAAAATTCATACTGATGTCAGTTTGGCTCTAATTTAGCTGAAATACCATAGTTACAATATAAAGCTCCAGTTGGTCATTTCCAATGTCCTCAATGTGAGTGCCAATAAAGAACCTTTACTTTTACTATAGTGTAAACACACATAAAATCATAAGAATAATAATATCAATAGCGGATTACTTCGATGAAATAGAATCCATTACTTTCCAACTGCAAACATATGGAGTCCACATGACTGTTCATCAGACCAACTTTTCAAGTTATTAATAATAATTATAATTATTATTATTATTACTATTAGTATAGAGGTAGTAGTAGAAGTTTTTATGTATTTTTAATAAGAAAAAAAAGTTATTATTATCAATTAAATTTTTTTGTATTGCACTTTATAAGTGCTTCACAAAATATAAACCCAGTATTATATATCGGTAAGGTATTAATGGACAGAACATTACAGACACTTTTTTACCTCGGTGAGGCAAACACACCAGATTCAAAAGTGCAATGTGAAATAGACCAGCGGATGTAGGGGAAAGTGGAAAACTTGAGTTGGTCCAGCAGTGTTTCCTCTAGGATTTTTTCCAGCCGTGGTGGCAGGCCCATTTCACCAGGGGGAGGGGGCGCGGCCCATGAGTGATATTCCCATTGGCCACGCCCCCTTATCCCAGGTGTTTAAACCTCCCCTAAGCATTATAACATGAAAGGCGCCAATAAGAGCGGCAAAGCGATTATGCGCATCCCGTGCGCAGAATGATGCACTTGAAGCAACGCGAAGTCACAGCGTGCAGCGCTTCGCATTGAAAAGTTCAAAGCACAAAGCGAAGAGATTATATCTATATGCTTAATGTATTATATCTATGCAACAGTTTATTGAGCCTTTTCTTTTAACAGTTTTAAATTTCAGTTAACTTACAGTGCGCATGAAGAACAATTCGCTCTCTACTCTAGTGCTGTAGTAACAGACACCCGGGAGAAAGGAATATGATTTAGAAAGCGCTATAAACTCCAGCAAGATAAAGTAATTTTATGCAAAGTTGCAAACTATAGACCTTTATCTACAAATTAAGTATAATAATGGGAACATTGATCTTGAAGAGAGTGTCGTCGTGTTACTGTCGTAACCGAACGTGACGTGCTGTTTGAATGCTGAATGTCGTAGAATGACTGAGGAGAGATGAGTTTCCATTAACTTTAACTTAACGACTTAAATATACATTTTTACCTCACATTATGCTATTGAATGACTTTAGAAGTCTTGGAATATAGTGCGAAAACTTTATGGTGCTTTACAATGTTTTGTATGCCTTTAGTGGGGCTTAACAATAACACATACAATATCGGACCGAGAAGCTGCAGCCGTGGCGGGATGATTTTAGGTGTGGCGCCCGCCACGGCAGAATGAATGTAGCGGAAACACTGGGTCCAGCACATCCCACAGATGCTCAAATGGATTTATAAGACTCATTTAAAAATCTATTTTTATAGGCTTGTATTCAAAACTTCTAGCTCTAGCTATTAGCTCACGTCAATGAGGCAAACAAACCAGATTCAAAAGTGCAATGTGAAAATAAAACAGAGGATGTAGGGGAAAGCGGAAAAGAAGTGAGAATAGAGTAGCCAACGTGGTCAAGCTTTCTAGCAACGTATTTGAGTGACTTATCCTTTGAAAAGGATTCTGATTTCTCGTCTCTTTGGTTCAAGACTCAAATTGTCTTCTGGTTCCTTTGTGTGCAAGAGACAAAGGCAGAACATGGCAGCTCCTGTCTGTAATTTTCTGTCCATTAAGCACAACAATAGTGAATACCGTGAATACTCTCTGGTTCTGGCTCTCTGCTTCTCAGAGACCTTGGTGCTAGCCAACATCCAATAACAATCAACAGCTGTGTCTATGAACAAACGCCGTTCTCTGTCCTCCGAGCCCCAGAGGGAACAAATGCATCCACCCTGCCTCACCGACCTTCAGGAAGAATGGCTCTCAGAAAGAATTATACGTCGTATGCATTGACATCCATCCATACACTTAAGAATATCAAGCCCTAAAATGGTCTCCAGTGGCTCGGCCAAGGCTGCAACTGAGAAACCATGAGCTGCGAAGACGATCCCCCTCTAAAATACATTCCAGGTGCTTGAACAACACTTATTTAAAGTTGATGAAAGCCTTTGATCAGCAACTATAACAAATAAAGAAGCAAATTGTGTAATCTTGTACAGATACAGATAATGATCAATAAATCATTGTAACGCTAAATTCACCACAGCAATGTTAGCAATCAGGAAATAGGGCTTATGATCACAAACGCAAGGTCACTAGCAGGCTAAAGGAAGGAACGATGTGCAAAGAGGCCCCATGGGAGCCCAGGAGGAGATTGTTGACCGCAGCGCTGTGGCAGCCTGACAGGACTTAGGCATAAACAACCACAACAACACAAATTCAGACAGAGGAAAGGTGGCACGCGGACAGCAGCAGCTGTGGGTGGACAAAAAGCTGCATTTAACCGTTTGACTGAGCACAACATACAGTCGAACTGCGGTCACACACACACTTTAAACCCCATAGACTCTCTCCAGCAAAGCCACACGCGGCCCAGCATCCCTCATTCCCCCCGTGGGTGCAGGACAGTGGCCCAGGATCACAGGAGGCCCCTGCAGCTGGAAGGCAGAAAGGCCTGAGAGGAGAGAGACTGGAGTAATCCCTAGAGTAGAGGCCTTTGGGTATTATTTTGCTCTGGTGTGTTCAGCTTGGCCAGACTGTCTCATGTATAGCCTGAAGCGGCTCAGGGCAGGGGGGTTGTAGTAAAATGGGTCTCATGTTCTTTTGAGCATGAAAGATGAAAGAAAAAAGCCACATCTGTGGTGGCCATTTATCGATGAGACGTAAACAAGAAAAAGGAAGGGAGGGAGAGGGAGACAGAATGTGTTCATTCATTCATTGTAGAAAAGAGTAGTATGTCTGTGAATATTTTGCAGATTTTTTTATTATTATTATTGTAATTCATTGCATTTTATTTTATTCTAATTTATTAACATATAATAATATGATTAAATGAAATGTTTTTGAAAGAAGTCTCTTAGGCCCTGTTTTCACCTGGTGTTAAGATGCGTTTTGGCCGATCGAATCACAAGTGGACGACGCTAAATACATGTAAACGGAGTCTGGTTTGAGCTTGTCCACTTTCGATCACTTCCAGAGGTAGTTGGAAAACTTTCGTTTTCGTAGTGTAAACGCTCATGTGGTCGAATGCGTCCGAAAAGTAAAAAAAGACTGCCTACTCTCCACCTACTGACCTAATGCGTAAACATTATGGGAAGCGCGCTAGCCAGACTGGATTTGAACTTTGTCGGCTAGAGACCCAAGTTTGGTTTGAAGACAAAAAACGTACCAAGCACAATGTACTCTCACCATTCCTGGATTCTAATATGGTCCAGCATCCACTTGTGATTAGATCGACCAAAATGTATCTTAATAACAGGGGCCAGATTAACTAAACGGAAAATTAGCGTGAGAGCGCAATTCCAAAACAGCGCAAATGGGATTGGAAAGTTCTGCGCGTGATCTACTGATGACACGCAAATTAAACACAGGTTAAAGTCCGATAATTTCCATAATGACCAACGCAATCTACCAGGTAGCGTCTGGTTTAAGACTTGCTTTTTTGGGGCGGTAAATAATGGCGCCGCAAACACCAGTACATTGACGAGCGCAAACCTTAGTAAATCCCCTTGCGTGATTCATTTAAATACTCTCCTCCCATAAATTTTGCGTCTGAAAGGGAAACTCCTACAAATGCATATGCAATAAGGTCAGCCGCAAAAATAACTGTGTCCACGCCTTTTCAGCACTTATTTTTCACTGCGTGTCTTATTATTATTATTTCTTATTACTATCAAAGTTAAGTTACTGTTTTTGTTACTTAATATTTTTTTTAATCAAAACTATGATACACTACCATTCAAATGTGTGGGGTAAGATGTGAAAAAAGAAAATAAATAAATAATTTTATTCAGTAGGGATGCATTAAAAAGATCAAAAGTGACAGTATACAGACATTTCCGAAATCTTCCAAAGAAATGCTGTTCTTTTGAACTTTCTATTCATCAAAGAATCCTGAAAAAAATTATCATGGTTTGCACAAAAATATGTAATGTGCATTGTTTCTATGGCAATATTTTATGTAAAACAATCATGCCAACAGAGGACTTGGAAATTGAGAATGGAGAGAAAGACAAAAAGCACAAGGCAATTTAAGACAATTCCTTAAAAAATGCACTAAATTTCATATCTTGTACTCTTTCTCTCTCTCTATATATATATATATATATGTATATCCCTGCTTTTTTTTTAAAATCTGGCACAGTTGTGTTCAAACCTGACAATTACACATTAAAAATTCACCTGTGGGTAGGACGGATCATCTCACCTCTGCTACGGAAACAACTCCTAAAGTGTGAGAGTCAAATGATGAGTGACAAGTTAGTCGGTGTTAGGAAGGTGTTAGCAAATTATGAGAAGGGCTGTAACAGTGGGCCAGCTCAATGTGCTAAGTGCACTCAAATGGACTCACTCACAGACTAATGATGAGACCACAAGCCTGGCTGCCGGCTTGCACAGAGGCCCCACTGTCTGTATGATATCACACCTATACCAAAGAAGCCAAGAGAAAACAATGGAGAACTATTATATATGACGAATGAAAGGTTCATTTATACATTACAATGGCAAATCAGAATCAAAGTCAGCGTTCTCAGTCAGAGTAGACATTTTTAATTGATATATACACTGAACAAAATTATGAAGACAACACTTTTGTTTTTGGCCCCATTTTTCATGAGCTGAACTCAAAGATCTAAGACTTTTTCTATGTACACAAAAGGCCTATTTCTCTCAAATATTGTTCACAAATCTGTCTAAATCTGTGTTAGTGAGCACTTCTCCTTTGCCAAGATAATCCATCCACCTCACAGGTGTGGCATATCAAGATGCTGATTAGACAGCATGATTATTGCACAGGTGTGCCTTAGGCTGGCCACAATAAAAGGCAACTCTAAAAGGGGTTTGAAAACCAGCAGTATCTGGTGTGACCACCATTTTTCTCACGCAGTGCAACAAATCTCCTTCGCATCAAGTTGTTGATTGTGGCCTGTGGAATGTTGGTCCACTCCTCTTCAATGGCTGTGCGAAGTTGCTGGATATTGGCAGGACCTGGAACACGCTGTCGTATACGCCGATCCAGAGCATCCCAAACATGCCCAACGGGTGAGTATGCTGGCCATGCAAGAACTGGGATGTTTTCAGCTTCCAGGAATTGTGTACAGATTCTTGCAACATGGGGCCGTGCATTATCATGCTGCAACATGAGGTGATGGTCGTGGATGAATGGCACAACGATGGGCCTCAGGATCTCGTCACGGTACCTCTGTACATTCAAAATGCCATCAATAAAATGCACCTGTGTTCGTTGTCCATAACATACGCCTGCCCATACCATAACCCCACCGCCACCATTGGCCACTTGATCCACAACATTGACATCAGCAAACCGCTCACCCACACAACGCCATACATGCTGTCTTCCATCTGCCCTGTACAGTGAAAACTGGGATTCATCCGTGAAGAGAAGCATTTTCCCAACCAAGTCGGTTACGACGACGAACTGCAGTCAGGTCGAGACCCCGATGAGGACGACGAGCATGCAGAGGAGCTTCCTTGAGACGGTTTCTGACAGTTTGTGCAGAAATTGTTTGGTTATGCAAACCGATTGTTGCAGCAGCTGTCCGGGTGGCTGGTCTCAGACGATCTTGGAGGTGAAAATGCTGGATGTGGAGGTCCTGGGCTGGTGTGGTTACATGTGGTCTGCGGTTGTGAAGCTGGTTGGATGTACTGCCAAATTTTCTGAAACGCCTTTGGAGACGGCTTATGGTAGAGAAATGAACATTAATTTCACGGGCAACAGCTCTGGTGGACATTCCTGCAGTCAGCATGCCAATTGCACGCTCCCTCAAAACTTGTGAAATCTGTGGCATTGTGCTATGTGATAAAACTGCACATTTTAGAGTAGCCTTTTATTGTGGCCAGCCTAAGGCACACCTGTGCAATAATCATGCTGTCTAATCAGCATCTTGATATGCCACACCTGTGAGGTGGATGGATTATCTTGGCAAAGGAGAAGTGCTCACTAACACAGATTTAGACAGATTTGTGAACAATATTTGAGAGAAATAGGCCTTTTGTGTACATAGAAAAAGTCTTAGATCTTTGAGCTCAGCTCATGAAAAATGGGGCCAAAAACAAAAGTGTTGCGTTTATAATTTTGTTCAGTGTATATATATATAATGGACTCTTCACTTAACCCTCTGGGGACGGATTGGGCGGTACCGCCCAAAATGGCATACTTTTACAAATGTGTAATTATCTTAAAAACTATTAATGATAGAGAGCTGTGGTCTTTTTTACCGTCTTCCTCAGATTCCGCTGAAAACAGTGATACCCGGCTTGTAAATATACACACTTCCTTGTTGCGCAATACCACTATGTAAAAGGCCAATGAAATCGATGTTGTTTGGCAGATTCCGCGAACAACAACCAATTGAAAAATTGCCGATGGAGAAATATTTTTCTTACCCAATCAGAGGAAGGTTACCATGACCTCTCTAGCAAATCAGAGGACTCTGTAGCCTTGCAAGGGGTGGTACTATATAGTTAGGGATATGACGCAAACAGCGTTGAATGGAGAGAAGGAGAGAGAGCGAACGGAGGCTTACGGAGCGGATTATCAGAGATTTATATGAGAGAGAGAGAGACAGAACAATTATAATATATATATATATATATATATATACACATACATACAATTACAGCATTATTTATTGTTTTAGCACTTTTATGATGGCAAGCAGTAAACGATTTACGGTGGAACAAGCTCTGGAACAATTACTGGAGAGTGACGAGGAGAAGGCATTGCTTAGAAAATTCTAAGCATTCCTAAGAAAAACGCCTGGGACTATTTGTAAATAAAGTTACATTTTTCATTGTTCTTTACACATTTTATTTAACAATTACACATGTCTGTCAAGCAAAGGCTTTGACAAATGTATTTTTTGTTCAAAAACTGTTCACTATTTTTGTGTGATGTGTGATTTTCAGAAATAAATGAGAAAAATCTAATTTCCGTTTTTGAAATTCTCTAATTTATAGTACATTTTTCACTCATACTTCCTTTATAAACACATTACATGCATGCTTATGTTAGCTTAGGGTCTTCTGAATCCATAGATACCAAACACATAGTGATCCATCTCCATTACATATGGTTCATAAGCCCAAATGTAAAAATAGAGAAAACGGACCAAAAAGGGCTTAGTCCCCAGAGGGTTAAGGGGAAGGTCATGTTTAATTTGTGTAAAGATATATTTTCAATGTTCCTTTGACAGAACAATGGACACCCCGATACACAGTATGACTTGAACTGCATGTCTGTCCTTCACATATTTGTTTTCATTCACATCAAATTAAACTTGGTAGCTACTCTGAAAGGTCTGACTGGTGATGAGTGGAGAATGGGCCTTGTCTGGTAACATTCCAAGAAAGCGGAAGTCATGCGACATTTGATAGCATGAGCTGGGTTGGAGGTGAAAATCGCCAGGGCCTCAGTGAATGTGTGTTGTATGGAGAAAGAGGAGGGGTAGAGGTGAGATGACTGGTGAGATGACAGTCAAAACAGCAGATTTCACCTATTAAGTTCGCAGGTAGGAGGGCTGAAGGGTGCAATTGATATCATTGTCACCAGCTAATCATAGAAGAGATCAAATGACTCCTCAAGCTCATGTCTAATTTGGACTTTCTTTCCCAATCCCAAGACATAAATATTCCATTTAACTCACTGTTGGAAGCTTTACATTCAGACAAAAACATAATGTGTGAGTGACTGCTCAGTGTGGGGTGGATATTGTGAGACTCCAAGCATCTGTGCAGCACCTTCCACATTACACATGTAGAAACTCATATCGTTAAATTAAGCTCTTGGCTCAAGTCCAGCACAAAGCAGTGAGAACAAAGAATTACGCTCACCCGCTTGCAAATGAAAGGCAGAGCTCCAACCTGCACTGAAAGACTAAGATGACCATATTTCTGAAATGGAAACCAGGGACATTAGTAATTCATATATGATTGAAATTTCGAATGTTGTTATATAACATTAAGGGGCCATTCTGGTTCTGTACATTTTGACCATGGTAAATGTAGTACTGTGATCTAAAGGCACTTATGAACTGATGAGTCAACTGGGTCAAGTTTTTTCTGGGGTCCATCCATCCATCCATCCATCCATCCATCCATCTCCATCCATCCATCCATCCATCCATCCATCCATCCATCCATCCATCCATCTTATAGAACACCTATAGGACAGTACCTCTATTCACCTTATGAAAAACAGCAATATAAAAAAAACATATTGAAGTTATTTTGATATAATTTCACATGTGGTGCATGGCCTCTGTGGCGTCATATTTGTGATTTGATTGGGTGTCTCCTCCTCTGAGAGGTCTGAAGAGTGAGGTTTGCTCCGATCTGTGTTCGAGGCAGGCGTGAAGATGCCTCTATTGATGAGAGCAGTAGCTCCAGGGGGCTCCTCTAATCTTTCCAGGCCATCCAATTAGTGTTTGTCCGATTAAAAGCTGCCCCCCATGTTTTTTTGTCAAAGGGGGGGTGGGGGTGGCTGTATGTAGTCACCTGGGCCTGGCGGACAGCTGCCGATGATGAATTGTTCATTTGTTCTCGTGTAGCTGGGGAGGGCCCCGAGGCCATTACACAGCCCAGCATATGCACCGCAATTTTAAGCAGGAGCTAGAGCAGACCCATCTCAGATTCAGATCAGAGCCAGAGGTCAGCAGGGTCACTTCTCAAGCCATTTTAAGGAGGACGTTGGCTGCTGGGCTTTTAGCCTGGGAAACAGACAGGGAGGTGATAGCAGCTGAAATTATTGCAGATTAAGATCACAAGAGAGAACATGAATTGTATTACACACTGACACTTGCACGCAGAGAACCTTGTTGTGATTTTACAGCAATAGAATAGAGAGGACAGGGTTCTGTACATGTGATTTAATTCTTCAGAAAACAAAAGCTTATGCATATTTACCGTCTGGAGCACTGAGATGTCAGTCAAATTGTCTGGAATGATCTCTCTTATCCACTCAATTGATCATCCAGACAATGGATCTAACCTTTGGCCCTGCTGACCTCTGGCTCTTACTCAGGTCAGTCAAGTCCAAGTTAGCACAAGTAGCCCTACAAGGCCAGGATAATCAATAACATGATTCTTTGAAATAATTCAATTTTGAATGTCTTATATAATTACTCGTTACAATGAAACTTGCAAATACATTAAGAACAAAATCATTAAGCATTAGGACAGTCTAAATATCTATAGTACACTAGTGATTGCATTTTTTGTTAATTCAAATAAAGTTGAATAAAATATTGTTATTAGATTAAAAAAACCTCGAAATGTTGGCGAATAACTCCAACATTAATTAAACAAGTTCGGTATTTTACACTTAAAACCCTGTTTTACAGTTTTTCTCAAATGCTAAAACACAAAAGCCAATCCTCTAAATCAAATGACCAGTTGTCTAAACACATTTACTAAATCTAGCCATCATTTTCCAATATCATAAACACATTTCACATGAAGACACAATTCACAAAACACAATCCTCCGTTCTCATAAATCTTAACACATTTTTCCTTGCTAAAACACAAGTTGCAAAAGAACTCTGCTCATATTCTCAAATGAAAGCTCATGTGATGCAAAATGCTTGCCACAGTCAGCAATATTTGAACACAATGAACACACCTGGCGTCATTCATTACACACAACGACTCAAAATTGAAGACACTTGTTGCTAATGCTGTGACCACATGTATAAAAGCAAGTTCAGAGTGCACAGTTTGCTGAAGATTACAAACAAACACAATGGATGAAGGCAGAGTCAGGGGAAGAGGAATTCGAGTCAGAGGAGGGAGAAGAGCTGGCCATGGAAGAAGAGGAGCAGGCCAACGAGGAAGAGGAGAAGGTCCAGGAGGGAGAGCAAGACAACCTCGCACCATCATTACGGACGAGATGCGAGCAACAGTCATTGACCATGTCATTGTCCATGGCATGACAATGGCTGAAGCAGGACTAAGAGTCCGTCCAAACCTGAGTAGGTTCACCGTGGCCACCATTATCAGGGCATTCAGACAACACAACAGGTATTGTCAACACATGTTTCTTTCTTTAGAGTTGAAAGAATGCCACATAGAGGTGGGAGGGTTGCCATATTTACAGTGGCACAAGAAACCCTCATTGTGGATATGGTTCGTGAGAACAACCTCATTAGACTCCGGGAGATCAGAGACAAAGTCATTGCCGATAATGTCAACTTTGAGAGCATTGATGATGTCAGCTTGGCCACAATAGACCGAGTTCTCCGGCGCCAAAAGATGCGGATGAAACAGGTCTATAGGGTTCCCTTTGAGCGCAACTCTGCGCGACACAAAGACCTACGTTACAAGTATGTGCAAGTAAGTATACATCCATGTTCACAGTACAGTTAGTGGACATACTGTGTTGCTCAGTGGCCTACAGTACTTCTGGACAATACTGTGCTACCTGATTGACTGTTGTTCTGAACACCTGTGCACTTTCACATTTTCACAGAGGATATTACAGTTGGACGCGATGGCTAGACCTCATGAGTACCTCTTCCTGGATTAGGCTGGCTTCAACCTGCAGAAACGAAGGCAAAGAGGCCGTAACATCATTGGCCAAAGAGCCATCACTGAGGTTCCTGGCCAACGGGGGGGGTAATATTACTCTTTGTGCGGCCATGGGTTTGGAGGGGCTTGTCCACCGGCATGCTGTCCTTGGGTCTTACAACACCCAACGTCTCCTCACCTTCCTAGAGGAGCATTTATGTGATCATTTGGGACAATGTACGCTTTCACAGAACAAACCAAATCAGAGAGTGGTTCACCACCAACAGTAACCACTTTTTAAACGTCTGTCTGCCACCCTACTCCCCTTTCCTGAACCCTATAGAGGAGTTCTTCTCATCGTGGAGATGGAAGGTTTATGACAGACAACCATACACTAGAGAGAACCTCCTAAGGGCAATGGAGCTGGCCTGTGTTGACATCCCAGTGGAGGCCTTCGAAGGATGGATTCGCCATTCCAGGGCGTTTTTCCCACGGTGCCTGGCAAGAGACAATATAGCCTGTGATGTGGCCCGATGCCGCACAGTGATTGTGGTGTGTGTGTGGTGTGAATAAAGTAAATAAAAAACTTCACACCCTGATCATGTTTTCAAGAGTACTGTTGTGTGCAATAGATTCTGTTTTTGCATTGAGTTGTGTTACAGTAGTGTACATGCAGAATTTATACTCTTCATATGAAACTCACAAATCTAAATGCCTAATCCTCTGCAGAGATCTAAGAAGATCCATTACTGTAAAGTTTCTAAAAATATGCATTGGCAGTTATGAAACAAAGAACCTTCTCACAAATTGAGCATTGTGTTTTCAATTGTTTTGCTGTAGTGTGTAATGATGTGTATAGTGTTTACATTTTTGAAAGCTTCGAGCTGCTCTTTTGGTGTGAAAGTTTGAGTTTTGAAGTGAGAAGGTGTGGTTGTGTTTATGTAGCTTTAGAAAAGGGTGTTGTGTTTAGACATTGGGGAACATGGAGGAAACGTTTGTGAAATGTGTTTTAGCATTTGAGAAAAACTGTAAGATCGTTTCTGATGAAATAGAACGGTTAAGATTAAAATTTGGACACATGCTGCTGGCCCAAGAATTTTCGGTTTCTGTGGTTGCCCCCCCCCCCCCCCCCCCCCCCCCCCCCCCCCCCCCTCCACAATGGTTGCATAGGTGCACTGGAACAATCCTTCCTAAAACGCATTCAACTTTAGTTTACAAAGACGTTAAACTCACCGAGTGGTCTGGGGTGTTCACTGATATGCTCACACAAAAATCGCTGCAAAAGATGCTTTCCAACAGGTTTTATCGTAGTTTTTGTCCATGTCAAGTCAATGGAGTTGGACAAAAACTACGATAAAACCTGTTGGAAAGCATCTTTTGCAGCGATTTTTGTGTGAGCATATCAGTGAACACCCCAGACCACTCGGTGAGTTTAACGTCTTTGTAAACTAAAGTTGAATGCGTTTTAGGAAGGATTGTTCCAGTGCACCTATGCAACCATTGTGGAGGTGGGGGGGTGCAACCACAGAAACCGAAAATTCTCGGGCCAGCAGCATGTGTCCAAATTTTAATCTTAACCGTTCTATTTCATCAGAAACGATCTTAAAACAGGGCTTTAAGGCGAGACACGGCAGGCAAAAACTTCGTTTTTTTTTCACTGGTCAATTTTGAGATTTCGGGATATTTGTCTTCAAAAACATGTCTTCTTTCAGACTTGTGGTGAAAAAAAGTCTGAAATACACATTTAGGTCTTTATTTTACTACACTTTGTCTGTTTGCGTCTGTAGATTTCTCATAAATTCATCAAAAGTTGGCGTTGTAAATCATCCGTTGCTCCGCTATCGCGATCTGCACCCTGTCATCACACACACTGTTAGAAAGCTCTCTCTCTCCTGTACAATGTTGTCGAATCCAAATATGGTCATTTCCTTTTTATCAGCAACCAATCGTGAAAGTAAAAGGGCGCAAATGCGCAATCTCATTGGCTGATGCTAAATCTTTAAAGCCCGTTTTCTCAAAATGACCTTTCTCTCATACTCAAAGTCCGAAATCTCCACTTCGGTAGCACCTATATACACCAAACTTTCCAGTCTTGTACCTAGTTATATTATGAACACATTTACAGAGGGATTTGTAAATATATTATTCCTCGCCCGATTTATATAACATTTTATTCCAAAAAACATGGCAAAAATCATTTTTTTAAGGCTATTGACAGTATATTCTGATTTACAGGATAACAAAAGTAGATATCCATAAATCCCTCTGTAATTTTTTTCCCATCTAATATGTGAACACAATGAAAAAATTATTTTGAACCTGGCTTTATCCAATACTCAGATTTCATTTTTTGAAATATATGCAAATTTGTGCATATTTAATTAGACAATGCCTAATTTGCATATTTAAACATTAAATTACAGAAAACTTGTAATACATTTTTTTCTCATCTTAATGTAGGTAATCAACTGGGAAAGTTTCATGGTGATATCTGCTAGTTAAAAAAATTACCCTATTCACCTGTAGTGTCTCGCCTTAAGTGTAAAATACCGAACTTGTCCTTTAAGTACTAAACTCACTCAAACAAATTTAAACTAAAATAAAAGCTAAATAGAAATAAAAATTTTTACAAATGTCAAAATCACATACAATAACAAAAACTGAAAATATAAAAATAAAATACCACTGTGGTAAATTACAAACATTAAAGACAATATGATTCACAAAATAACATTTAAATGCTTTCAACTTCCGTAATGTAACCTATTTCTTAAGAATACAAATGGAATACAAATGGAAAGTAACATGTTAAGCTGTGGTATTATTTCAGCCCGTTCTCATCCTTTGGCGTCATACATGTGACGCTTTGTACATTTCGTTGAAATCTTACGCACATGGCATCCTTTAGCATCAATATGAGACGCAGAACCCAAGGCGTCATACAGGTGACGCGCGTCTAAATCCGATGCACATGACATCGTTTAGCGTGAATATGAGACGCAGATCCCAAGGCGTCATAACCGTACCGTACCCCAGACCTAAACCTACCCATAACAGTGCATGTTATATTGACGCTAAAGGATGCCATGTGCGTAAGATTTCGACGAAATGTCATATGGCGTCACCTATATGACGCCAAAGGATGAGAATGCGTTGATTATTTCCCCCCACGTAGCCCTGCGTCATTCTAAAGGTTTGATTACATTTTGACTAAAGGTTATGACAACATTTTTTATTATTATTAGTACAGTATGTGCACTGATGAATTGTATACCAAGAACATTTATTGGGGTCAATTTTGGGGTCATTTCACATTTTCAGTAAAGGAATGCATGTGACAAGATGAATATGACAACACAGAGTAGTGAGAGTAGCAAAAGAGTATATGAGAAAGAGAGAGAGAGAGAGAGAGAGAGAGAGAGAGAGAGAGAGAGAGAGAGAGAGAGAGAGAGAGAGAGAGAGAGAGAGAGAGAGAGAGAGAGAGAGAGAGAGAGAGAGGCTAATGTGAGAACTGCGGAATTTCCATACCTGATCTGTTCGTGCAGTTGTCAAGAGGTTAGGGTGAAGGCCAATCTAGCTAGAGAGGAGCATGGATTAAAGTCTTTGAGATATGGATCTCTGGGCTCTCTGACTCTGAGTACTGGGCTTAAGTATCATATCCGTGGACAGACAGATCGATACTCAGCCTTTCTTTTCCTCCTCCTTCAAGGAGATTTTGGTAGTTCTTTCATGGGGTTCTCCTCCCTGCCCTAATGACACAGAAGGAGCAGGATCGTTTAGACTTCCCTTCGATCCCAGCACTCTTGATGGACTACTACGAAGCTTCTTGCTCACATATGTCATCACGTATATACACCATTCTCTGTTTGCTGAAGAAATGAGTGTCAGACTTAAACCTATAGAAGATCTTCAATAATAAAGAGACAAAATAGCTGGAATCATAATGCAATATGTCAATTTCCGTATGGCTTTATCCATTATAAGCCACGTTTCCACCGAAATGACCCGGAACAATTTGTCCCAGGAAGTTTTTTTGCCCCCAGACCTGTTGCTGTCTGCGTTTCCATCGCAGTCCCGTAAAGATTAGGCAAAATAGTCCGGTGACGTAGAGTGTAACTTTTTGTGTCTTAGATGGCTTTGTATATCAAGTTAGAAGCAAAACATGGATGTGTAAACAGACCAAAAGTCATCACTTTATGTCTGAAATCCAGATCACTATGGTTCAAACCTTTTCCAGTGACCTTTAGTAATGTCAGAGGCCTTTTTGATCACAGAGTGAAAACAACATGAATCAAAACGATCGATTGACCCTCCAAGTCGAACAGAGGAGCGTGTCCTAGAAACAATGGGGTTCATGACACCATGGTGTTGTTCAATACTGCTGTAATACTGTGTTCAGAGAGTAGGAGAAACTTACTTCAAAGTCACTGGGTTTTTTAGTGCTTGTGTACCATGTATGACTACCTCAGTATAAAAACAAATGTTCTGTTGCTCTGTTACACATATCCACAGCTGGAGACATAATGTTGAGTTCATTCAGATATTTTACATAGATGAAGTCAGATTGAACAGCAGTCACCATGAAATCAAAATTGACAATTCTTAATTTTTTTATGGAATATTACAGTATTTATTATAAATGATTTAACTGTGCACATCTTTGTATCAAAATGTGCCCTCATAATCAAAATAACTTCCCTTTACTGGTGCGAGGGCGGGACAACCAGTCACTCACTTGAGATCGACCAATAGCAAACCACAACCATCCAATCAATTCCCAATGAACAACATCAAATTCCGTCCTACATTTTTTCGTTCGAGAAGCCGCTCACTCAGATATATGTCACAAAAGGGAAGAACAGACTATCGCAACTTCCATTTCATGCAGACTTTTAACAGTGGAGGAAAGGCTTAAGCTGGTTAGCGTGGGTCAGTGAGCCCCTGCTGGTAGATGTTGCAACTACACACTCTGTGAGTGAAAAAAGAAATAAAAAAAATTCATTGACGTTCAAAATAAAATAATAACAAATAAAACCTATTTTATAGTCTCGTAAAAGCATTGAATGGATTTTGATTTTCCCTTTCTTGGGGTAGTGCATGTGTCAGAAAGAATATGAACATGTCACCTTGAAAACAGTGTGGGTTTTAGACACACTTTCATTTGTCCTGATATATTAATTTTTGACAGAGCACAAGAACAAGAGAGGAAAATTCACACAAAGTCTCTTTCATTGTGTGATGCTCTGGGCCACCATAGAAATTTAATTTCATGCTGTGAGTCAAAGATGCTCCTTGGCAGCCAGTTCAGGAGACACAAGGATGAGAGAGTGAGAGAGAGAGAGATCAGTCTGATAATATTTCTTTCTCTGCTCTCACTGACCTAATTGGAGCCAAATGGTCTCTTTGGCTATAATGCAGAGATCATTAACCTTCTTTCTTGGCCAGTTCTACTTACTTAGAAGGCAATTTAAACTTTCTAATTAATCAACACAAACCGTATGATGTCACTTGAGATGCATTCTGTTCTTACCAAATCAGAGCGGAGAACAGCTGCTTTAAATAGACACATTTAGGAACGGATCTCGCTGCCATAGACATCACAATGCTTTCATTAGTTTGTCATTTTGAATTTCCAGCCATGGCCGCCAAGAGGCTATTCCTGACACATTCTTGTAAATTGTAAAAAGATGCATTGGGCTCTTTTACTGGGTTGCCAGCCCTATCTTGGCGAGTCAGGCGTGCTTATAGTGCCAGGAATTAAGTACAACTGCCCCGACAGCTAAGCCTAGACTTAGACTGCACTAAGTCTATGTTAAAAACAGACAAGTGGTGAAAAAGTGGCGAATGATTTTGGATTTCAGCAAGAAAATAAAAGATGTTGGTTTGTTTTCTTCTAACTTCTAACACAAATAATCGACAATACAGTACTTTGAATTTGATCTGAAAGGTGATTGATTCTATGTCACGGTTTATGAATCGGCTGTCTCACGCTGATGTGTCTGCGTGAGTGTATTGTGTGGGTGTGGTTACTCATTGTGCTGATTAGTGTCACCAGCTGTCATCCATTCCAGTTCCCTTTAAATACTCAGCAATTCTCTCCCTTGTTGTCAGATCGTTGTGGTTGTTCCCCGGTGTGTTTCCTGTGCTCGTGCCTCGTCTGCTGTTCCTCGTCTGCTGTTCCTAGTCTGCTGTTCCTCGTCTGGATGTTCGTCAGTTCTTCGTGTCATCTGGATGTTCACTTTCCCTGGGATTCACTCGAGCACGTCATCGCCTGTTTACCACCGGATCGCCATCTCGTCCCTGCTTCACTGTCCATCTGAGTGTTGTCCCCGACTTGTGCCTGCTTCATTGTTTCAGTCTGAATTATCCATTAAACTGAGTTTTTACTTGCATACTGCATCCTGCTGTTATTTCCTCACAGAACGATCTGACCAACCATGGATGCAGCAAGTTCATCACAGCTCAACGATTTCATCGCTCACAGTATCTCACGTATGGATCAACAAGCAGAGAGCATCTCGGGCACAGGTCGTGCGGTGCAAGCACTCGTGAAGCAGGTGTCCGAGCTCACCCAACAGGTACAACTTTTACAGACTCCCACTGCGCCCCCCACACCGCCCGTCCCCCCACCACCGATGCCTGCAGCAGTTGAGAGACCAGAGCCACGCCTACCCACACCAGAGGGATATTCCGGTGAACCGGAGTATTGCAGAGCATTCCTCACAAGATGTTCTATGCATTTTGCCTTACAGCCACGCACTTTCCAGAGCGAACACGCCAAAGTAGCCTTCGTGCTAACCCTGCTGTCAGGGAGAGCAGCACTTTGGGGAACGGCGGTGTGGGAGAACGGAGACGACTGCTGCACCTCGTTCCAGGCACTCTCCGAGGAGATGAAGAGGGTTTTCGACCGTGCAGTGGCGGGTAAGGAGGCGGCCAGATTACTCGCCGAACTGCGACAGGGAGAAGGCTCGGTGGCGGACTTCTCCATTCGGTTCCGCACCCTGGCCGCAGAGTGCCGTTGGAACGAGGAGGCGCAGTGGGATATGTTCCTGCATGGGTTGGCTGACCGCGTTCAAAAGGAAATATACGCGATGGACTTACCGGAGACACTGAACGGACTGGTGGAACTTGCGCTGAGAGTGGACTCTCGCCTGAATCGTGTGACCAGACTGACGCGCCCCAGCCGTTCCCAGTCCAGCCCGGAAGACCACCAGCCCGGTGGTGCGAGCGCGGTCAGCCCCGCATTCGACCACGAACCCATGCAGGTGGGGAGAGCTCGGCTTTCCCGGGAGGAGAGGGAGAGGCGGAGATCCCAGGGACTCTGTCTCTACTGTGGCCGGGCAGGTCACTTCATCCACTCCTGCCCGGTAAAAGAGCAAGCCCGGTAGTAAGAATGAGGCTACTATCGGGTGGGATCTCCGCCGAGAAGACCTCATCACCATCATCAACCCTCCTCCCGGTAAGACTGAGATGGCGACAGTCGACGCACTGCACCAACGCACTACTGGATTCGGGAGCGGAGGGTAATTTCATGGACTTCAAACTTGCACTTAAGCTTCAGATTCCTGTCACTCCTCTCTCGCACCAGATTACAGTCAACGCACTCAATGGTCAAGAACTTCCCCTCATTACACATGCTACTGAAGACATTACCCTAATCACTTCTGGAAATCACACAGAACTCATTTCATTTTTTCTCATGGACTCACCACTTGCACCAGTGGTTTTGGGACACCCGTGGCTTTCCAGGCACAACCCCCGGATCGATTGGTGCACTAACACTGTCTCCACATGGAGTAACCACTGTCATGAGTCTTGTTTAGTGTCTGCCTGTCCTTCTGTGTCTGGTTCTATGTTTCAGAGTGAGGCAGCGGATTTGTCTAACGTGCCCGCGGAGTACCAAGACCTGAAGGAGGTGTTCAGTAAGTCTCGCGCTGCTTCTCTTCCTCCGCATCGTTCCTATGACTGTGCGATAGATCTACTGCCAGGTAAATCTCCGCCTAAGGGCAAACTTTACTCTCTTTCTGTTCCCGAGAGGGAGGCCATGGAGAAATATATTTCTGATTCTCTGGCCTCTGGGTTCATCCAACCTTCCTCTTCTCCTGCGGGGGTGGGGTTCTTTTTCGTTGGGAAGAAGGATGGTTCTCTGCGACCTTGCATTGATTACCGAGAGCTGAATAACATCACGGTAAAGAACTCTTACCCTTTGCCGTTGATGTCTTCAGCTTTCGAGAGGTTGCAGGGAGCATCCATTTTCACGAAACTGGACTTACGTAATGCATATCATTTGGTTCGCATCAGGAAGGGGGATGAATGGAAAACCGCTTTTAATACCCCTAGGGGGCACTTTGAATATTTGGTTATGCCGTTCGGGCTTTCCAACTCCCCAGCGGTTTTTCAAGCACTCGTGAATGACGTGTTGAGAGACATGGTAGATCAGTTCATATATGTTTACCTGGATGACATATTGATTTTTTCTTCGTCTCTCCAGGAACACGTTCAACACGTCAGGCGAGTGCTCCAGAGGTTGTTAGAGAATGGGCTTTTTGTCAAGGCGGAGAAATGCTCGTTTCACGCACAGTCTGTTCCCTTCTTAGGGTACATCATCTCTTCTGAGGGAGTGCGCATGGATCCTGACAAGGTTAAGGCTGTGGTAGATTGGCCAAGTCCAGATTCCCGTAAGGCCCTGCAGCGGTTTCTGGGATTCGCCAATTTTTACCGACGTTTCATTCGTAATTTCAGCCAACTAGTCGCACCTCTGACTGCCTTGACCTCCCCCCGAACGACGTTCAGGTGGTCGGACACTACCGAGGCAGTGTTCAACAACCTCAAAAGTCGCTTCGTTTCGGCTCCCATTCTTGTCACCCCTGATCCCACACGTCAGTTCGTGGTGGAGGTCGACGCGTCAGAGGTGGGAGTAGGAGCAGTGCTTTCACAACGCGCTTCCTCAGACGACAAGATGCATCCCTGCGCGTTTCTTTCTCATCGACTATCGTCTGCCGAACGTAATTATGACATTGGTAATAGAGAGTTGTTGGCAGTTAAACTAGCGTTGGAGGAGTGGCGTCATTGGTTAGAGGGTTCGGGGGTTCCCTTTATCGTTTGGACCGACCATAAGAATCTTGAATATATCAGATCTGCTAAAAGACTCAACTCCAGGCAGGCTCGGTGGGCTCTTTTTTTCGGTCGTTTTGATTTTGTTCTCTCGTACCGCCCCGGGTCCAAAAACATCAAACCCGACTCTTTATCTCGTATTTTTGATCCATCCGAACGCCCGGTGACTCCCGAGTGTATTTTACCTGAGAAAGTTGTCATCTCCACTCTGGTATGGGAGGTCGAATCGAAGGTCAAGACAGCCTTAGAAGGGGTAACGCCTCCGCCTGGTTGTCCACCGAGCCGATTATTTGTTCCGGAGGGGTTACGGTCCGACGTTATTAGATGGGGTCATTGCTCCAACGTGGCTTGCCATCCAGGAGTGACTCGCACCAGGTTTCTAGTTAAACAACGATTTTGGTGGCCATTGATGGCTCGCGACATTCACGATTTTGTTTTGGCTTGCTCAGTCTGTGCCACTAGTAAGACATCTAACCAACCCCCAGACGGGTTACTTCGACCGCTGTCTGTCCCTTCGAGACCCTGGTCCCACATCGCTCTAGATTTTGTCACCGCCTTCCAATGGCATGACGGTTGTTTTAACCGTAGTGGACCGGTTCTCGAAGGCGGCACATTTCATTCCCTTGCCCAAATTACCTTCAGCCAAGGAGACAGCGGTCACTGTCATAGATCACGTTTTTCGGTTACATGGCCTCCCGATGGACGTGGTCTCTGACAGGGGTTCCCAATTCGTATCCAGATTTTGGCAGGAATTTTGTAAATTACTGGGGGCCACGGTCAGTCTGTCCTCGGGCTATCATCCCCAGAGTAATGGCCAGTCTGAGCGAGCCAATCAGGACCTCGAAAGAATGTTGCGATGTTTGGTTGCCAAGAATCCGTCGTCCTGGAGCCAACAGCTTTCTATGGTGGAGTACGCCCACAATTCATTACCAGTGTCATCCACGGGCCTCTCGCCATTTAAGTGTAGTTTAGGTTACCAGCCACCAATTTTTCCGAGTCTGGAATCCGAGGTCGCGGTCCCCTCCGCTCACGCATTCGTCCAGAGGTGCCACCGTACTTGGACTAGAGCCCGTGAGACTCTACTCCAAGCAGGGAGGCGCATGAAGGCCAAGGCCGATCGCCACCGATCAAAGCCTCCCGTTTACGTCGTGGGTCAAAAAGTGTGGCTTTCTACCAAGAATATTCCTCTCCGCTCCGTGTCTAACAAGTTAGCTCCTAAATTTATTGGCCCGTTTCCTGTCACCAAGATTATTAGTCCGGTGACAGTCCGACTCAAACTCCCTCCTGCGTACAGGAGAATTCACCCCGCCTTCCATGTGTCTAAAATCAAACCCGTGTTTCATTCTCACATTAATCCGCCTGCCCCGGTTCCCCCCCCGCCGCGACTCGTAGATGGGGAACCCACATATTCGGTTAACCGCATTCTGGACTCGAGACGGAGGGGACGAGGATTTCAGTACTTGGTGGACTGGGAGGGTTACGGTCCGGAGGAGAGAAGTTGGGTACCGGCTAGAGACATCCTGGATCACTCCCTTATCGATGATTACAATCGACAGGTAAGGGAGTCTGAGAACGCCAGGAGGCGTTCTTAGGAGGAGGGGTACTGTCACGGTTTATGAATCGGCTGTCTCACGCTGATGTGTCTGCGTGAGTGTATTGTGTGGGTGTGGTTACTCATTGTGCTGATTAGTGTCACCAGCTGTCATCCATTCCAGTTCCCTTTAAATACTCAGCAATTCTCTCCCTTGTTGTCAGATCGTTGTGGTTGTTCCCTGGTGTGTTTCCTGTGCTCGTGCCTCGTCTGCTGTTCCTCGTCTGCTGTTCCTAGTCTGCTGTTCCTCGTCTGGATGTTCGTCAGTTCTTCGTGTCATCTGGATGTTCACTTTCCCTGGGATTCACTCGAGCACGTCATCGCCTGTTTACCACCGGATCGCCATCTCGTCCCTGCTTCACTGTCCATCTGAGTGTTGTCCCCGACTTGTGCCTGCTTCATTGTTTCAGTCTGAATTATCCATTAAACTGAGTTTTTACTTGCATACTGCATCCTGCTGTTATTTCCTCACATTCTAACAGTGCGCCGAGAGTTCACATAACAAAGTTAGTGAAAAAAATTGAAATTTGTCTTGGTCTGCATGAAAATATGTTTCTATTTAATCAATTATATGATTACTTAAATGAAAATATAATTTATTTAATATAAAATAATTTTGCATGGATGGATTTATGAATAAAATATACATAATTGTATAATGAATTGAAAATATTATTTAATAGTAGACAGACAGAAAGAGATAAACTGAAAATCCTTAATTTTTTCTATGATGAACAGCCAGCAGAGATATTGAAGTACATAATTACACTACTAAAACAACCCTGCTAACATTAGATATCTTTAATTATGGACCAAGATTTATATAGAGGATATGTTTCATATCCAGTTTTAGTGGCTCACAGAAATTGAGACTGTCTCACTGTGTTTGTTTGCTGCGGTTTCCCAAGCACTGATTCTGTGGCAAAACCACTTTGTTGCTTTGATTGCAAATGATGTGTTCTAAATTAGCGTGTCCAAAGCTATGAATTTTTTGCTCAAAACTTATCACTGAGCGGGGAAAGGGATGTTTTATTTAGCAGTCTGGGAAACAAAAAGCCGAAATATCAAAATCTAAGGCCTCAAACTGCATCTGGTTCCCCTCTTGTTAACATCAGGAGAAAAAAAGCCACTATACTGTTTCATTTCACGCTCATTTCCTTAAAGTTCGATTTTGGATGCATCTCTAGCTCTGGCTGAGCAATATTATCTGGCAGATTGTTATGCAATGCTTTGCAATCATTTCACAAATAAACATAGACAAATTGCTACTAATAACTGAATCTTTAGCCTACTGGCACTTTGAGCTCCGGAAACACTCTTTAGGGAAGGCAAGCCCGATCCTGTTCTGTTACCTATCGTTTTCTTCATCATGACCTTTCCATGTCTGGCATTGACTTCAATAGATCTCAGTTTACCTCCATGCCTGTACATCCCGATGGCTTACATCTCATTCTTTAGTAATTTATGCAGACAGATAGCAAATCAATTTAAATGTGCCCCAACCAACCTTGAAACTGTCAACAGTTGATTCATCTGTACAAAACCCTTGTTTAGATCTCAAAAAAGGGATTGGGGTTGTTAAATGTTGCAATCCAGATTTAAACTCGTATTGCCTATATGAGCACCTCAAAGTGCACTACATTTACATTGAATTATTTAGCAGATGCTTTTATCCAAAACACTAACCACAAAGCTCCAATCTAAATGTAATTCTTACAGTTAAAGGGATCATTCACCCAAAAATTATCCCAAAAAATTATCAAAAACATCACTGGATCTCATTGACTATAATTGCATGAGCAAAAAAAAAAGAAAAAACATTTAAAAAATATCTTCAAATTATGACGAGTTATGATTTTTGAGCAAACCATCCCTTTAAGAACAGTTGTATGACACCGTTCTTTGCGAAAGGTCTTTGAATACACAGAGGCTCAGAGCTTTGAGAACAAATTGCAATAATCCTTCTTTTATCTCGATTAAAGAATTGCTAATCGCTGTTCTCCTTTTGTAAATGTATATGACTCTCTGCAGCAGTTTGTGAGATATCATTAATGAAGTCAACATTTATAGGCATCGCTCGGAGACTTCCAGACATCCAGCATACGGCTGATTGCTCCTTTAGCCCCCTTCCCAGTAGCGCTTACGCATTAAGTTCAGTCACATACCCTGCCGAACCCTATATGTGCTTCAAAGAGTCAAAGTCTAATTTAGTATCAGCAAATTAAGTGGAATATAATAACTTAATTAACAGCCGGAGAGCATAATCAATTTGGGAACACGCCGCTAACTGGTATTACATAATGGGACGTCTTTATTGCACAGTTCAATTTCTATCCAGGCAGCCTTACAGTGCACAGCACACACACCCCTGGCGGTGCGCTTTGTTGCAGACTTCGAATATATCAGGGGCCACGGCGGCTGCAAAAAATGCACAGATTGAATTTCTTTTATTCCACTTAAAACAAACTTTGGCTTTAAGTATTGCCGAGCTAGCCAATCAAAGGCTTGTCAGGGGATTAGTTCCATGCATATATATCCATTATAAAAATGTGTTAAATATTGAGAAAATGAGCAGCTGCTGCTTGGCCAACAAAGTTTTCGAGTGCTGTGTGAGAAAAAAGGGGTCGGAATGAGATCGACAGGGGCGTATGGCAGCCATTATCTGTGTCTGATTAAAAGCACAACTCCCTCTTCAAGCCGGGACACCAATTCGCCTATCCACACACACACACTCCCTCTCTAACCCCACACACCTCCTCCAAGCCACAAACCACAGACATTTCTCAAGTCTCTGTGTCCTATTTAGTCATATACTCGCTCATAACTTTTGTGGTCATAGCAGTTTGCATATGAAGGGAAAATAAAGGAACCAACGACAGAAGAGGAGAGGAACGTGGATTGCTGTGGATCCCAAAAAGAAAAGTTATTGCCATGGAGTGTTACAATACTTCCATAACTGCTGTTGGAAGCTTGATTAAAAATAGTGTGAGCAGAAGGTTGTGGGTGTTCCATGTGCCTGTGTGAAAATGTGGTAAAATCGGTCTCTCTCTCTCTCTCTCTCTCTCTCTCTCTCTCTCTCTCTCTCTCTCTCTCTCTCTCTCTCTCTCTCTCTCTCTCTCTCTCTCTCTCTCTCTCTCTCTCTCTCTCTCTCTCTCTCTCTCTCTCTCTCTCTCTCTCTCTCTCTCTCTCGAACTGTTTCTTTCCCGGGCTGTCTGTCTTTTTTCGTTCATTTAAATTCTGGCTAACATTCTGTGCCTGCGATGTGCATGGTGCTAATTCAGCAATGTTGCAATCTTTGTAGTATGACAATGAATCTAGGCCGATTCTTGACAGCTGTCACCAGGATGCCAAAAAAACAGTTGCACAATAAGTATTTTTGTTTTCCTGTTTTGTTTTTGTTTTTCACACCAATAACTTAAATTTTTTTGCCATAAACGCAAACCTATTAGGTCAATAATATCTGGAGAAAGCAATCTGCTAGCATTCATCCCATTCCAAAGCTCAATGGCAGTGGCTGGTACACGATTCCCTGTAAATGGGAAACATAACTTTTTGAGCCAATCACAGGAGCTGTAAATGCCATGGGTCATCACCCTGGAACTGATGTCATGACAACACTGACTGGCATTAGTGACAATCCTAAACTGTGAAGTGAAAGGCAGCAGATAGGACAAATATACTGTTAATTTCACTTTAGCACCAAATAGTGCTCCACAGCTAAAATTGTATATATATATGATTATATCCAATGGACAGTCTGTACTTTTTTTACACATAGCACTGGTGCTACAGAGGTTGAAAGTTTTGTATTACAGTCCATAGAACTGTAGCACAAGTATAAAAAGTCTGTTCCCATCCCTGAAATCAACCACAAGTAGTGCTGTTCATCACTTAAACAGGCACGTGACTGACCAAGGACATTAATGTGCCATACAGGGCACACAATTTACAAACTTTAACCAAAAAAAATCTTTATTTGCCAAAAATGGCAGACTGCAGGTACAGTATATAACACCTCTTGCTTAACATTAAGTCAATTTTGTTTATATAGCCCAATATCACTAATCACAGTCCAAACAACATCCATCCATTTTGGTTGGGCACATGCAAATACTGCTTTATTTTCCTATAAACCATTAGAAAGGTCTAAAATGTTATTATGAAATATTAAATTATTATGATAAAAATCTGTGACAGTAATTTCTTAATTTTTGTCAGGAAATCGTCTCAGGTTACGAATGTAACCTTGGTTTCCTGAGAAGGGGAATGAGGCACTGTGTCCAAGGACACTAATGAGGAATGCCTCTGGCATGACCGGTGTCTGAAGCATGTGTCAAAACTAGGGCTGTCAGTTAAACGCGTTATTAACGGCGTTAACGCAAACCCATTTTAACGGCGTTAATTTTTTTATCGCGCGATTAACAGTCTTTTTGGCCTAGCAAACTTTGTAGGTTTTTTTCACATGCTTTTGCAACAGGACGCGGCATGCGCGGCGCTGCGCTATGAAACCCATTCATTTCAATGGCTTGCGCCGCGCGTGGACGTTTTGAAAGCGCAAGCGGATCTAACTAGACCGGAAACAAAACAAACGGCACGCCGCACACACTTCTTTGGGCTTGCGAGCCGGCCAAATAGTAGGTTAACGTTACGTTTTGAGTGGATGATGAGCACGAGACGCCGAAATGGATGCCAATAAGATTCTGAATGGAAAGTTTACTTTTAAAAAGGTGCCAAATGGTTCCATTGACAACACCAAAGTGATCTGTGTGTTTTGTCGTTGTGAACTGAGCTATCATCATCGCAGCACGTCCAGTTTGAAATACCACTTGATGGCTAAGCACACACACAGCTGATGCGAATTCTCCGCGCCCTCGTCAATATCAGGACCTCGTCAGTATTTCTTTCACCCTTTTATTGATGGACAGTGTTACATTGTGTGAGAGATTATTTGCTCCAAGTGAGAATGTTAGTGTGAAATTGAACACAGTATTGTCAATGTTGTTTTCAATAAAAAAAAAAACATTTGCAAAAAGCAAGCCGATCCACTTTTCCATGTTGATAAGAGCATTAAAATGAGAAAAAAGAATGGGACAAAAAGAAATCAAGAGACATTTAGAATAGATAAAAATGTGCGAATAATTGCGATTAATCGCGAGTTAACTATGACATTAATGCGATTAATCGCGATTAAATATTTTAATCGTTTGACAGCACTAGTCAAAACACGACAATAACATTGGCCGGCGACAGCCTACGACGTCACTACTGGTGCGACCAGAGTATAAAAGGGTACCTGTAGTACACGTCATCCACTTATTGTCTGAAGCAGACATGAGCAGGCATGCCTGAAGCATGGCAACACAATTTGCACAGTTTCTCATTCCCCTTCTCGGGGACCCAAGGTTACATTCGAAATGGGAACTCACACTGCGTCCTAGGATGCAATTTGGGCACAAATGCCCACTCCGCTATGCTGAAAGAATGAGTGCCGTATGGCTGACACAAGTCAATGACTTCAACAGAACAGATCCGGAGTCACAGTTCCTTGTCTTGGGGGTAAGCACCAGTGGTCGTTGTGACTCTATTCCCTAGGGCAAGAAACCCTGGCTACATTGGGGAGCTTAGCTCAGGGCCTGGTATTCAAAGAATAACCTAAAAAAATATGCCCAAGTATAAAAATATATCCTGCTTATTGCCACAGGGGACACACCCCTGACGAGAGGAGGTCTCACAAGAGGAGACCAAGCAACAATTAGGGGAGCTCTAAGAGCGGAGGCCTCAGCAAGACAACTCTGTAAAGCGAGAGGAGGCCTAACTACATTCTACGCTCTGTAAAGCGAGAGGAGGCCTAACTACATTCTACGCTAAGGACTGCTTACCAAAGAGGCTCTAAAGGAGCCTGACAACTCGATACTGCTATCCAGACGGAGCTCTGGGGGTGGAGGCCTCAGCAGGATGATTCTCTAGAGCAAGAGAAAGCCTACATGCCACCTTGAAGACAGCTAACCAAGGAGGCTCAAAAAAGAGCCTACAACCCATTCCACAGCCTCCACGGAGCTCTCAGAGAGGAGGCTTCAGCATAACAACCCTCTATAGCAAGAGGAAACCTAACTACGCTCTACACTAAAAGACCACCTCACCAAGGAGGCTCACAGAGAGCCCCACAACTTGAACCTGTTATCTAATGCGGAACTCTGGGGAGTGGAGGTCTCAGCATGACGACTTTCTAAATCGAGAGGAAACCTAACAATGCTTCCGTAAGGCTGGTTCCACCAAGGAGGCTCACAGAGAGCAATACGACCTGGCGTAGCCACCTTGACCGAGCTCTAAGAACAGAGGCCTCGGCAAGACTACTCTCTAAAGCTAGAGGAGGTCTAGCTACGTTCTACCCTAAGGACCACTTACCATAGAGGCTCAAAAAAGAGCCTAAAAATGTGTGATTGATATCCGGGCAGAGCCCTCTTTAAAGCAAGAAGAGACCTAACAACACTCAAGGAGGCTCACAGAGAGCCATACGACCTAGCACCATAGTTCATACTTAGCTCCAAAGAGCGTATGCCTCAACATGACAACTCTCTAGAACGAAAGGAAGCCTAACTACGTTCTATGCCAAGACTGCTTACCAAGGAGACTCAAAGGGAGCTCTACAACCATATACTTATATCCTAGTGGATCTCTGGGGAGCGGAGGTCTCAATAAAATAATTCTCTAAAACAAGAGGTGACCTAACTATGCGACACTATGACACTGCGAGTCACTCCGGAGAGGCTCATAGAGACATACACTTTGGAGGGCCCGTCTAGGCTGAGCTCTGAAAAGATGGAGGTCTCAACATAATGACTCTAAAAAATGAGAGGAGACCTAACTTGTTCTAACGACTCAATAGTGCCAACCTGGGCAGATTCTGAGAGGGGAGGCCTCAGCAAAGTTACTCTCTAAAACGAGAAAAGACCTGACTATGTTCAACTTAAATCCCTAATATCCAACAAAACACTCACAATCAGAGGGTAGAGGAAAAGATGGAAGGTATTAAAGATATTATACTGATCTTCCTGACCACCGCCTCAATAGATGTGCAGAAGAGCGAAATCTTTAATGGCTTGGTGGCACGGAGTGCGGAATCTGTGATGCGGCGCAGTTCTGCTACCACCTCACGGGGGAGCCCCTGACCCTGGTCCTGGTCTTTCAGCAGATCAGCCTGGTAAGCCTGCAACACAGCCATTGTGTGCAAGGCAGTCCCAGCCTGACCCGCCACCATTTATGCTCTGCTATTCAAACGCTCAAAACCTCATTCAAAAGCTACCGAAGAATGAGAAAGAGCCATACCTTTCTCGAATTCCTCTGAGAGATCGATCTGAGAGACCAACAATCTCAGTTTCCTCCACGCCTCAGCTGCAGCAGGTCCTGATCCACGGGGCCCATATGATTGTCTCATTTACCTTGAAAAAAGGGACAAACAAGAACAGAGTTTCTTCATAGAGAAACTCTAGCAATGCTCGCATTCAGCCCCTTCAAGGAACGAGCGAGCATTCTCTTCGCCCAAGCAAGTCAAAGCAAAGTTTTTTTTGTTTAATTTCAGTTAATCATGATTCTGATGTATAAAACAAATTAAACACATTTGTTTTAAGTTTCAGTACATTTGTTTGCATTCAGACGCTGCATGTTTGTAATTATTTTTACTCACGTAAAGCAATAAATGCAAACGGTAAATGCATCTCGGCTGACAACTTCTAATTAAGTCACCAAAAATGCACTTTAATGCCTTTTGGTCAAATTTGTGCTATTTGGTCACAGCATCCTAGCCACTTCTTGTAATAACAGAAAGAGGTTTTCAGAAGCTTTTTATATTAGATCAAATTGTTTCCTGCAAATCAAACACTCCTATTAGTTCATGAAGTCCATGGGTATTTGTGACAGGAGAACAATCTCACATTCAGTAGACCAAGTTCCTCTCAAAATACTCCTATAACTGCATGATTCTGGAGAGGTGGTCAATCATTTTGCTTTAGCTTCTGCTTTACATAAATGACAAAGGACATCAAATGGTCACTTTACAGGTATTAAATATTCTGTAGGCTATATTAGTAATGTGTATTTGTGTATTGTGGGTTCAACTACTAGCTACTATCACTTCTAAGAAGCTATGAGAATGCCTAGCTGGCATTTCTGGCATTAACACTGTTTAATATTGCACTTAGAACTGGAGAGATGGAGAAAAAGTCCTCAAAGTTACATAGATTAGAAAGAGCTACCTAAATTACGAGGAATGTCCACATATTTGATATGAGATTAACACAGATATTTTAACATTTGATCTTTCCAAGTGTCATCACTGCAGATTACCTGGCAGCTTTCTCAAGTGTCAACCTCTGTATCTGTGAATCACAACCCTTTATTTTGTGAGCAATGGCTTTTAAATAAATCTAGCCTTTCTGGTGTCTAAAATGGTTTTGAGAAAAATATATATATGTTGAATGTAAAACTACAGGGGGGAAGATGAGAGAATAACAAGGAATAGCCAGTAGTACTACGCTCAGATTTGGAGCGCCTTGAGTTTCACCATTCAAGCAAACGCAGAGATTGCATTAGACTGCATGTATAGATAAGGACTGAAGAGTCAGAATTGGAGAGAATGTGAAAAGGAAGGTGGCAAAACAGGACGTTGAATATTGCTGAATTTTAAAATGATAATGACTTTCAATATCATTGCAAAATAAAACTAAATGGCTGGGCAGAGACACAGAATCTCATATTATTTTAAATCACACTGAATCATCCGAACCAGTTGAGTGAACTGCTCATTTTGTATTGTGGACAAATGTTGGCGCTAAAAGCTAACCTAAGAATGCTGTAATTCAGAGCCACAGGTCAAATTTCTCTCGGAGCCAGAGAAACTCGTGCCCGTTGGGATGGTACTTAACTTTTTGACTGAAGTGCTGAAGTCAAGCTGGAATATTAGAATAACAAAGGCTGAGATGTCTGATTTAAGAGGGACGAGGTTTGTGGGGTTCATATGAGTGAAATCCAGCGATACAGGCTGGAGATTAGAGAAGTCAAAAGTGATCATGTGTAATTGGTTATCTCACCTCCAGCACCTCGGAAGGAATTATCCCCCGTAAGCCTCCTTAGACTCTTTAGTGGACTTCCACTGGAGAGGAGGAAAGTTTGGAGGCTTTGAAAAGGCAATCTTAAAAATCTTAGCATTACCTGCTCCCACCGTGATGAAAGGCGAGATACCCTGACAGCAGCCACAACTCAGGTGCACACGTTTTAATATTCACCCTCTCTTCCAGCACAAGCTGACACACCCAAGGAAAGAAACGCGGACTGTACTGTGGGAAACTCGCGGCGGGCAATTATTTCCAACTTTTCGTGAACTCGCCGTGTAGGAAAACAGCGAGCGGGAAGGGTCCTTTTGAAGTGATCATCGGAGCTTAATTTGGATGTTTATTTTGGCCATTAGTTTCCAGTCTTGGGTCTTATTGAATTGTTGATCCTGAGGCGATGCGATACACAAAGAGAGAGATCTGAATTATGGTATCAGAACGACTTAATGAAATGAGTGTTGTGTGCCTCATTTAATCAATATTGGAGTATCTGCCAATTAGCACTATTATTTCACTAGCAAGCGAAAATCAGGACCCCGCTCATTTATCAACGACTCCATCTTTCTTACTGGTAGCATTACATATGTGATAACAATGGTTAATTTTTGATTTTCCTGCTTTAAATTATAAGGGGGAGGCTAGATTCTAATTAAGCTCCATTGGAAGTGTTGATGAGGTTTAACTAGCAAAATTAATTAAAAGTTTTGTAAAGATTAGAATCATGACGTTTTGAGCATTTAATCAAAATGCATTTTGCCATTAATTAAATCCTCATTTGCATGTGTATGTTAATTTGTGGGAATAATTGGAATCACATCAGCACATTTCGCGTCCTATATTGTTAAGGAAAAAAGACGTTGACGTTCGCGAGTATCCACACGTACAAAGACAGCACTCCAGGTATGTGATATCTAAGATATGTGCTCTCATAATCTGTTTCATAGTCCTCAACCTGCACGCAAACTGCAGATTAGCCCCAAAACATCCAATTTCCAGTCAATTCCCATTTCCACACTTATCTTTCAATCCTCTTAATTGAAGATATAGAGTGTTCATATATTTCATGAATTAGTGAAAGAATACTCTTAACTTAAGTCGGATTATGATTTCTGAAATCCCCTTTACTATGAAACGTTTCTGGAAAAGAAAATCAGCCACAGAAAATGGAGAAAAATCATTTGGGCTTTGCATCAACACAAAATTCACATTCTCTCTTTTGGGCCTTGGAAAAGCGGGACTCCAGAATTCAATTAAGCTGATTCACTTCACAAGGTTTTTTAAGGTCGGGTTGAAAGCGAGTCCCTGTTCACGGACAACGAACATTGCTTAATTTGGCCCTCGCCCCTTGGTTGATGGCTACTTTAAAAGCAATGTGATGTTTTACCTCAGGCCTCCTCCCAGGTCCCACTGAACGTTTGCATTAAAAACCCTTTCAGACAAAAGAGATCCGGTGAAATTCATATTGCATAAATGTACTGTAAGTGAAATTCATATCTATTTTACATCCTGTCCTGTGTGTGACGATGATCAACATCAAAAAACCAACTCAACATTCAGTTGTTATGAATAGGTAACAATGTGAAATCTAAATAATTAACAAATATAACAGATAAATGGGTCAATGCTGTATAAGAAAAAGTCTTGTTTTTAAAGAAAGGAAAAATCTAGTTTAAAAACGAATGATTCACTTCTTAGAAATATACTCTTTGTAATCAACTTAAGGTTACTAATGGTTTCAAAACACTTTTAAGCCATTTTCAAGAAAGGTTTCATGACTCTGTAGTTGGGTCATCAAACTTTTCTTAAAAAAATGGTATACAATTTTCCTTACACCCATGCATGTGAGTGTACAAGTCTATGTTTCAAAGTAAACTTATTTTTTCAAACATTATACATGGATATTTCATAAAAGCTCATAAAAAAAAAAAACTTAATTCAAATCTCATATCATTTTACAACCTAAACTAACTACAAACTACAAACATGTTTTTCATAGAAGATTGTGTGTATGAATTTCATTTTAAAAAATATATTTGAATAGACAGATTAGCATTGTGTCATTGACCCAGATGCATAAAAATGCCATTGTCTTTGCAATCGTTCTATTTTGCAAACTCTACTTTTCATTGCATGACCAAGTATCTGCAAACAATTTCCATGAATCCTGAAGCATCAGCAGGAAATAAACTGAGTAGGTGGATTTCACCAGACATAACTCAACAGAGGTGTGGACGTGAGTGTCAGACAGTCTTTCAATACGTCTTTCTGTCAGGTCAAGCTACAAGAGCGTCAGCACTCGCAGGTACAGAAAGGGAATGACTAAGCAAAAGAGAAACCTTTAGGAGTCCAAAAACAAGGAGAACCTCCTGATGGCTGAACATATTTTATTTTGATTGGAAAATGTTGCATCATTGAGATTTGGCATTCGATTGTGTGGATTCCTGATGGATCGTAACTTAATCTGAGCAAGAATCACATCCTACGTGACATAATACGCCATTTGCGAATGCGCTTTCACCTAATGAAATCTGAAGAATGTTTGGCACCATGAGAGAGAGCTGGCGTTAAGCTCTGGCAACAACCTCCAAGCACAATATCATTGCCATATAACACCACTTACATACTCATAGAGAAAGAGAGCAGGGAGAGTATTCTTAAACATATCATAAGCTGTTCCAAACCATGTATAGTTGTCACAGGGAAGTTGTCTCAATATATTGACGCCGGATTCAAAAGTCAACAGCGTAATTACACTCAAACTAGTTTTCTTTAGCAGTGGTTAACATCTCATTTAAAACTGCTGCAAATCAATATATTTTTGTTAAATTTTCCCCCGAAGCTAAAATTCCAAAATCATATTTTCTTCAAATGTAGCTGAGTAAACAAGTGAAGACAAGTGAACAAGGACATTTATTTTCTTGTCACATATGTCTTATGCTTAAATTCTTGAAATGTTTTGTCAACAAATATAAATTGCCTACATATAAATGTATTTACAAAACGACATATATATATATATATATATATATAGAGAGAGAGAGAGAGAGAGAGAGAGAGAGAGAGAGAGAGAGAGAGAGAGAGAGTATATGTAACTGGTCAATATGGTCAAAAGTTTGTGAAATGGTCTTCTTCTTTTTTTAAAGAAATTAATACTTTTATTTAGAAAGGATGCACTAAAATGATCAAAAGTGACAGAAAAGACATTTATAATGTTAAAAATAATTGCTGTTCTTTTGAACTTTTGACTATTAGGCTAACCCAATAATCCTGAGAAAGTATGCATCACGGTTTCACAAAAAATCACACATAAATAAGCAAAACAGTAATATTGTGAAATAATAAAGCAGCACAGCTGTTTTAAACATTGATAATAAGAAGAGGAAATGTGTCTTGAGCAGCAAATCAGCATTATGAATCAGAGTAATGATGATGAAAATTCAGCTTTGCAATCACAGGAATAAATTATATTTTAAAATATATTCAAATAAAAACAGTTCTTTTAATTTGTAATAATATTTCACAATATTATTATTTTTTACTGTATTTTTGGTCAAATAAATGCAGCCTTGGTGAGCATAAGAGACTTATTTCAAAAACATAAAAAAAATGTTAATGTTTCCAAACTTTTGACAGGTACTGCATGTATCACTACATAATTCCCTTAAATGTATAACTAAATAAATAAGTTGTACCCAGAATTTTCACTGGTTTCACTTTATTTTATTCAATTAATGAATATCATTATTTCAATCCATGAAGGCCTGCTGTTATTTAGTTTTGACTTTTCAAATTTGTGTGGAAAATACACAAAGTGAAGGTAATGCTAACAGCGGCTAAATTTGGAAGGTGTGCTGTTATCTCAGTGTTCAATAAACATTTGATCTTGGCTATACACTATGAATAACCGCATAAAGTAAGTCCTTGATTTTGCCTCTCATCTTTTGAAGTATCCACTTTTCATTGCCGTTCTTTTCATCGACATTCTATGCTCAAACAAAACACCCTGCAGATACAGAGGCACACATACTCACACGCAAACACAAACAAAGAGAGCCACTCCAGCGACTGGCAAGGAATCAAAGATTAAAACTTTGTCCACTTTGTCAATGTCATCATACTGCCCTCTTTTGTCAGTTTGCGTCTTGGAGAGCAGTGAGGGTCCTATCTCTTCTGCCTGCTCTCTTCACACCAGCATTTAATGCTTGAATGGATGAATTCTCATGTTTAGACCAACATGGGATTGTCCCGGCTTACGCTATATGTTTATATATTTATTTAAGTGTGTAAACGTGCATACTGGGAAAATTATTGAGTGAGCAGGAGAGAGGATGGGTGGGAGTGGAAGAAGAGAAGAAAAGAGAAGAGAAGCAGAGTGATGAAAGACAGAATCACACAAAAGCAGTTTAAAAACGTATTGTTGTTATTTGTATGCACAAGACATACATTTGGTTTCTCTGGTTATTTAAATTACTTAACTACAAATTATTGACCTTTTTCCCTACTAGAAGATTGAGAAACTTGAAAAATAAATAAATAAAAAGAAAGAAAACAGTATTTTTTTTTACTTTCATTAATACTGAAATAAAAATGAAATCAAATGTAAGCTTTCCTCTTTATTTAACTTCAATGACATGACAAAAGCACAGCGATAGCACAGATTAAATAATTTGAAAATTAATATTGAGTAGGCCTACTGCAAACTGTGAACTGAAAATGACTTACACTGTCCTCTGATTAGTACTGAATTGTAATTTTAGCATAATTATGAATATCCTGTGGAAGGGGTTTGCAGAGTGAAGATCTCAAATGAGGAGTATGGCTCCCCTAGTGGATAAGATGGTAACAGCATAACAAACAGGCTGTAGAATAGTTTATATACACACATACTCTACAGCCTGTGTGTGTGTGTGTGTGTGTGTGTGTGTGTGTGTGTGTGTGTGTGTGTGTGTGTGTGTGTGTGTGTGTGTGTGTGTGTGTGTGTGTGTGTGTGTGTGTGTGTGTGTGCGTGTGTGTGTGCGCGCGTGTGCGTGTGTGTGTGTGTGTGTGTGTGTGTGTATACCAACATTGAATGTAAAAAGTGATGATTAAAAGGGATGAAAAGATTAAATGATGAACAGTTACAGAACCTAAATGTATAAGGTGATTTTGATGTCGATATATATAAAAAAGTTATACACACACATGCGTCAACTACCCATGTACTGCGACTTACAGCAATCACCCTGTCTATTTTAATCTCTAGAGATGGTCACAGGTACATGCAATGTCCAAATCCTCTTACTGGTCATTTGTGCCTGGTAATGTCCCATACAACCATAATGCTATCAAATCACTTGTCTTATCCATTTATAAAAAGCAATAGCTCTTGTGGCTATTGGATTTAAAATGTTAGCTATTTCAATCATATTTTGACCTCTCGATTTGGCCCGGAAATCACTATGTCACCTGTTTGCGTAGGGATAAGTTCAGCAGGATCACAATCTGTGCAAATATGACCATCATCACAAAATTGGGGGGGTTAAAAATGAAAAATAAAAACAGGACAGAGCTGCTCTAATAGGTGGAATTCATGGAATTCAGCCAAAGATACACTGCAGTCACATCATACAGAGTCTACAATATTAGCGAGAGATTGTTTCTAAAGGTATGGGGCAAATCATGCTAAAGGCCTCAGATAGAGATGGCTATTTCACCTGGTGTACGTGTCCCGTACGCGGCAGCAGGCGTGTAATACAGCAGAGGAAGAACCAGCTTTCCCGCAGAGCGGAGCGGTTACTTTGAGCAGTGTGTGCTTGACAACAGTACACACTCAGACTAAAAAGATTCTCCCACCGCTGTCAAGATAACGTATTGGGCCCTTTGTAACACTGTGGGTTATTATACAAGTGATGTGGACTCCCCTTTGTTTATAGCACTTCAAACACACAAAGGAAAAGGAGGGGGACATGGCAGAACTGGATGCCACAGTTGTTCCAACATTACCAACACTGACAGGCAGAGACTGAGGAGTCTTAAGACTGTCATTTCACCGGCCTCAATCAAGCTCCTCATCACCAAAGTACAAAACTATATATTTTAAGCAATTAATCAATCAATCAAAACTCGAGAGACAAATTAAAAGCAAGCAAGTTTTTTTTTTATTTTTTTTTTTTTATGAAATTTATGATATAAGGTTGGGGCCGGGGAACAGAAACACTGTTAGGTACAGTGAAAACAGTAATATTGTGAAACATTATTATAATTTAAAATAAATGTTTTCTATTGTAATTTATTGCTGTGACGGCAAAGCTGAATTTTTTGCATCATTAATTACTCCAGTCTTCAGTGTCACATGATCCTTCAGAAATCATATGCATTCTATCAGTGATGAAAATGGTTATGCTTTGCTTAATATTTTGTTGAAACCGTGGTACATTTTTTCAGGATTCTTTGATGAATTGAAAGTTCAAAAGAACAGCATACTGTCACATTTGATCCATTTAATGTGTCATTGCTGATAAAAAAAGTATTAATTTCTTCAAAATAAAATCTAACTGACCCCAAACCTTTGAACAGTAGTCTATATTAGCATTAATGTGCACCAGCACAGATAGTGAATAAGATGCTAAATTATCGCACACAAAAGTCTCAACGGTTCTGTGTGTCTTTCTGTTAAAAAGAGCTCCCATGTGCACACCGTTGTACATTTGAGGGCAAACTCAAATGTTGGAGAGATCAGAGAGATGACATTTGAGGTTGGAAAAAATAGTGCTCTTTCTTTCCTCGTTCTGTTTGCACGTGATATCAGTGGCGCTGACCTTTCACACACTGTTATTAACTGAGGAGATGTTTTTCATATAGCCTGGGTGTCATTTACATGATTAGAGACTATTTCCCTGGGACATTGTTTCAGCCTTGAATTACTCTACATTTCATTACTTCATATCTGATACTATACATTTTCCAGAGAGAGATTCTTTATCCAAGGCCAGCACATTTTGGCCTAGTTGGGCAAACATCACCTTCTGACGACTATACATAAGAAAATATTTGGTATTTTCATTCATTTTAGTCCAAATGACATTTCATGCTGGCTTTTAAAGCGTCCTTTGTTGCAGTGTAAAACAGGTGTCCTTTCTCTTTCATTTCAATGGGACATTCAATATTCTTTCCTATTCGTCTGGACAAAGAGAACACTAACAAATATTCTTTCCTTTCCATGTTAAAAACAAAGTTATGATCAGATAAAGGTCTAGACGAGTCTGATCAACTCTCAGCCTGCTTAGTATTTCAAAACAAGGTTATACTTGATTGTCAGCAATGGCTTTTAAATCATAGACCATTTCCAGCATTGTTACATTATATGACTATTAGCTTACTGATTGCTACATCGATAAAATGGCAGCGTATAACATGGATAAAATCTACCCCGCTGTGATTCATCAAGCACGCTCAGCTTGTATACATTCTTATAGTCTCTCTCTCTCCCTCTCTTGCTCTCGTTTTCACTCGCTCTCCTCCCCTGTGTCTTTTCCATGTTTAAATATCCATTAGTATGGAGGGTCAAGACATGTTCCTTCACAACAGTAAATGAATTATGTAGAAATCGATTTACATTTACGATATGCCTTGCACAACTTATGAAGACCTCATACCAATCATTCAGGAGATTTGGCAATATTTTGGGTATATAACAAGATGTACAGTATAATATAAATATGCATTTTTTAAAAATTAAATTAAATAAAGTGCAGGTCAAACATCTGGGTATTTTTATTTAATTTAATGCAATTATGACATTTCAAATTAATGTTTTAAAAAAACCGAATGTTTCTAAATTTTTCTTAAAGGACTTTATAGAACAAGGAAGTCATCAGGCCATTTTTTGGACAGTGAAAACAATGGTATACAGATAAGTAAATTGTGTGAAAATCCCAGATTCCCAATGCAGTCTCAGACTTTTGAACACCGCTATATATACAAACATATTAGCTTCCCAAATGAAAATTGCTCCCTAATTACTTTCCAAAAGTTCTCTTTTCTATTCAGAAAGTATAAAAATGAAAGTACAATTTCCATTCAAGCAGCTCCCATTCATTTCGATTTATTCCTGAAAGCTTGGAATCAGTCAGAACACCCCTTTTGTAGTGAAAGACTACATTGATCATACATTGTCATGAAATCACTTACTTGTCAAGGTAATTGCCTCAAAAGTTTCACTTACAGTGCTGATCTTTTCTTCGACACACTGTAACCACACAAAAAAACAATGTTGTCACAATATAAAATACATTCAAGGTTTCTGTGGTATAAAAGTGTGACCATTAAAATGACAACAAATGGATTTCAATGCAATGTGCATTACAATTGTACTGTATTAAAGTTTTACAATAAAATTTGATTGCCAAAGCGATATACACACACAACCTGAAACCCCTTAAGGTAACAGTATTAGGTGAAAAAAAATCACAGCATGTCCTTCCGTTTAATCTGTGCTGAAAAAAAAGTGTGAATCTGCCCAAGTGACCATTCAAAAACCTCTATTCCTTAAAGGGCCGTCGACACGGGTGGACAACCGGAATCATTGCTACGTTACATGCTGATATCATGGCTGTTTAAGGTGCAAACGTTACTGTAGCAATGCTACATGTGAGAGAAATTAAATCAGACATTAGATAACTACGGCCATTGTTTCACCTAATGTACAGATCTACTTGAGTGTGCGGCGAGTGAAAGTGACTGAGGCACTGCTGAGAGTCGCTATGCTACGTTACTAAAGGCTATAATTAGTAGTATTCTCACATATCTTGAGAACATATTAGAGACGAAAAGTCACTTGTAAAGACCCACTTGAATAGCACTCAAAATTTGTCTCTGTATGAGCAATTTAATAGCTCATTTGAAGCTGTTAACCCAGGTTAACATTACATGTGCATTTCATCATGCACTGCATTAAACTGAACTTGTAAGGGCAGGGATTCTTTTCAGGAAAACCTTTGACAAATACAATATAACATCTCCACTAGGTGATATGAGGTAGACAGGTGGACTATAAACATAAAATCGATTGTGTTACACTTATACATGAAACCGTCCTGAATGGTGCCAGTAAAAAATTGTGCATTGAAAAGCAAGTGTGAGAGGCTAACATTTGCAAATAAACTTCTTTCTCGGCACTTAAAGAATCGCAACGTAACTAAGCACAAATAAGACCTCCATAATGAATTCAAAGTGCTTTCACACCATCTCTAATGGAAAAAAAAGTTTGCATTAAATCAACAGCAACTTACTGGCAACATATGTTTCATTGCCACATTAAAAAATCTGTATAATCACTGCTGTTTGTATGGCACTTTAACCGACTACCATAATTAATTTTAAAGTGTACTAACAAGTACTATTAAACTTACTAGTAAGCATAAAAATAATCTGTTATAGGTTAAAACCAAAAAATATTGAGGCCTTGTCTGTTTGAAATTCAGTAAATATAATGCAATATTAATATATTATCAATATTATGCAAATTTCTTGTAGATATATCTGAAAATGCTGAAAAAAGTCTGTGAAAATGACATGAAATCATTTACAGTGTGATCACAGAGCAAAAAGGATGGAATATCAACAAAGCAAAGCAGATTCAAATGCTGTGATGTATACGATTTGTCCTTAATAAATAAATATTCAAGGCCGGGTTTACCCTGTGTTAGACTTCCATCTGTCTACCCTTATACAACATCACGTCCCCTGTTCACACGACAGGTGTGTGTGTGTGTGTGTGTGTGTCAAAGCAAGAGCGGCACCTCACAAACCCACGGCATCCAACCAAACCCCATGAATTATAGGCCCCTATTGTCTCTCCTTCCGCCCCTGCGTTCACGGTGCTAGTCAAACACATTTCCACCCTCATTAAAAAGATCACTATATTTGATGAACAATATGAGTTTCTTCAACTACTCACACTTTATGTTCCAGAGGTTGATTCTTATTATTAACTAAGAGTTTTAACTTTTTTCTTTTTGCCATATTAAGTTGTCTTACACTTTTTTACCATATACTTATATACATATACTTTTCAAATGTGTTATACATAAAAAATTAAGTTTTACCCCATATTTACACTAATTATTCCATTAAAACCAGCGATTTTAACTTAAAAAATAGTTTAAAAAAAAAGAAAGAAATATGATGTCGTGTACAGTATGAAGACAATAAAGAAAAGTTATAACTTTTGAACTGTATTTTTTTGGCATTCATAATATTATAACATCATCAATTAAGTTGTAATTTGATCAAATTATGCAAAAAAGTGTGAAAGTATTTAATTGTGTGTATTCAGGATTCATAGATTGTCATATGCCAAAAATATTTTAAAACAGAAATTATTATTAACTACAGATAGATACATAGACAAATTAAATAATCTAGAGACTTTGAAAATTGCATTTTAATGAAATTGTATTTCTTTCATAGTTACAGAAACTCCCATACTGTGTATGTCTTTACGAAACAGTGCAAACTGTTATTGATCTCATCTTTTTAAAATCGTTCCCACTGTGAATTATTATTGCACATGCGATGAATTCAATCAGATTTGGTTTTTACGCACAATTGGTTTTACTGGAGTATGCATATCAGATATGGTTGTAATTGCATTTAATCCTGCGAATATTCAGCATACGACGATACTGCTTACTTTTTAGCCCGGCATCGCCACAACCACACTACAGCTGCATGCGTGTAGATCACAGGAACAGGTCAAACATGCACGCAAGCTCCTCACTTGCACCAAAACTAACATTATACCAGGAAAGGCGGTTTAGTTTATAAAAGACAAGATAAGCCCCATTCTCTCTCTCTCTCTCTCTCTCCCTCACTCTCTTTCTCACTGACACAAATCAGCACGGTTAGAATAAACTGCATAAGTTATCAGCTCCTTGGAAAGCAAAAGGAAGCCAAAAAGAAAAAAAAAAAGAAAAAGACTTCTATCACTTAATGAAAAATAGCTTCCCTTTTGGACAGAACTTCATAGGCTGCAATCAAGCCATGGCCCCCTCTTCTTGACGTGCAATCGAGGCAAATCAAGTCAGCATCTATTAATAATATTTCCCTGGCTTCTTTCATTCCACTGCATGTCCTACGACTGTCAGGGCGCGTGATGGAGCACTGCCTTTATCTCTGCTCAGGCCTGCTCTGTCACTGTGATAAACAATTCTAACAAGAATCAGAATAAAGATCTTCCCAGTAGACTCCAGGAGATAGAGGCCCTTTTTTCTCATTTTCTAGACGGCAAAATTTAATCTAGTGGCTGGGCCCTTTTTCTCCCCTCCCTCTTTTCGCCGCCTTTTTTTTCTTTTTTTTTCAGCGTCACATTCAAAGAGATGCAAATTTATCAGAGCTGGGACCTGATCGACTGGAAGCGCTGCGTGAATGTCAAAGCGGAGGCTTTGGAAGCGAAGACACCTCCGTCTAATGAGCTGAGGCTGGAGCAGGTTGTGCTGACCCGTGTATTCGGACGACTGGCCCCTGTCCTCTTTCTGTAAGACAGGGAGATAAAGCATCTTTTGATTGACTGTAATAACTGACAGTATTTATTTTCTCATAAACTTGTGTTTTGCAAACCGCTGTCTGTCTTTCTCTCACATTTCCATTTTAGTCTCCAAAGTTTTGAAGGCATGTGATGTCAATGTTGCAACCACATCGGTACTGGGGAGACCAAATGCAATATTTGTAATATTTTAGATTTATAATATGTATTATTTTAAATTTTCATTTCAGTCAACCACAAATCTGAAAAAGGGGGGGGGGGGTGTGTCATCCTAACAAGCCCTCGATGATTTTATATTTACATATTCAGATTAAGGGAAAAAATACATAGGCCTACTATAAAACTATAATATATATATATATATATACAGTATATATACACACTCACACATTATATTTTAGTATTAGGTTAGGGTTAATCTTTGTTAATATTATTTAATGAAAAATACAACTGTTCATTGTTAGTTCATGTTAGCTCAGGTTTGTAACATATACAACTTTTAGCTTTATTAATGTCTTTTTAAATGTTGAAATTAACATTAACTGAGATTAATACAAGTTCAATAAAAGAGTAATAAAAGGTTGTTAACATGATCTAGCAATGAAAAAATACTTCTAAAGCTTTTTAGAAGTAATTTTTCATTGGTAGATCATGTTAACAAATGTAGTTAACACAAGTTAAAAAATGAAACCGTATTGTAAAGTGTTACTGTTTTTTTACCGTTTTTTGCTATTAAGGTTTCATTTGTTTTTGTTTCAGTTTTAGTTTTACCTAATTAAATTTTTTATTCATCTCCAGTCAATAATTTTACTGCTTCAGCTTATTTCAGTTTATTGCAAAGGCAACATTGATAATAACCCTGATATTCATCTATAGTTAGACAGATGGATGGATGGATGGATGGATGGATGGATGGATGGATGGATGGATAGAATATAAAATATGTATTTTATATTTAAATAATACATGCCGGTAATATATATTAAATATAAATATATATATTTAAATATACAGTTTATATTCAATATTAAATGTGACACGTATTTTTAACTTCATAAACTCCTTTCGACTGTACACAGTTGCTGCAACAGGAAACCTCTATCAATAGCAAATTCGTAGTGCACTATACAGTATAAAACCACATGACTTCCTTTGCCTCTCCTCTTTGCTTTTAGTCAAAAGCAATGTGTGATAAGCAAGCTCATAGACGCGTTCTGTCACACGTACTCCCGTCATACCTGCATCCTGACAGTAAAGACATTATAATAGGCCTTTGGGTGACCAGAATAAGAGGCAGGTGCTCTGAACACAGGATATCTGGCCCATCAGGGATAACATAACCTGACAGCTGGGAAACCCTGCACTCGCGGGGGGTGAAAATGCATTGATCAGCTTAACACTGTGAAAATCTCTGAATGTGAGAGACTAGAGTGAAGAGTAACAGCTTTAAGACAATAAATAATATTTTCTCAGAAGTGTGTATTGACCAATATATTCCAACTGGAACACAAAAGTGCCTTTCTAACAAGGGAAATTATGTCTGCAGTCCATTTAAATGAAAAGGAACATTTTCGGTATTATTAAAATGGTTTGTTGTCCTTTTTGTTGCCCAATTTTGTTGTTTGTTTGGAATCCATCAGCATGCCGAACCTTAAAAAGCATAGTAAAACAAAATAGCGGGATGATAAATAATTTAAAACTCTATCAGCACCCAAAAGGGTCTCACTTTTAACATATTCCTTTATTCCATATTTACACACTTACTCCGTATATACACTCTAAACAAAAATGGTGCTAAATAGCACTAAAAGTGGTTCATTGGCTTGTAATCATAGGGGAACCACTTTAAGTGCCATATAGCACTTATCTTTGTCAAATGGTGCTATGTAGAACCTTAAGAGGTGCCATAGAGCACCTTAACCACCCCAGAGAACCACTGAAGAACCGCTGAAGAACCAAATTGGGCTTAACAGGTTCTTTAAATGGTAGTGGTGCTATATAGCACCATGACCACCGCAAAGAACCCCTGAAGAACCGCTGAAGAACCTTTTTTTTTTAGAGTGTAGACACATACAGATATGCATCATCAGTTCACTTCCTGTTCGAGTCTGCTGGCAGGTGTTTGGCTGTTTTCATCCTCCATCCTGTTTGAAGAGGAAGAAGAAGAAGAGGAACCCACTTGGCAAGGTGGAATCCTGATACATATTCCATCTAAAGTAACCCAACATGATAGAATGATACTTTATCTTGCGGGACGCGTCCATGTGTTTGTTGAGGGTGGGTCTTTAAGGAAAAATAAAGTGTGTGAGATTGATTAGCTGTGAGCATGCTGTTGGCAGGGGTGGTGTCTCGAGAAGGGGTTGACTGTGGATGAAAGGCTACTCACTGTATCGGACAGGTGAGGGATGACACCTGGGGGAAAACGGTAAATAAAACAAAAGCAGGTAATGCGTTTGGAAGCAGGACGAGTGGATTCGGTGGGCGGGAGAGGGTGCGAAGTGAAGTTGATGAAAAAATTAGGTATACAATAAAGGGCAACACTGATAATATTTTCTGAGAACTGGGACTCATTCTTTATCTTTTTTTCAGAATATGTTTGTACTTCTTCTATAATTACTCTTGTGTTCAGCTAAGCATTAATGTGTTTCATTATGTTTGTGGCTTGAGTCATTTTAGTCTGTTCAGGTGTGTGCGTATCAGTGTTTTGTATTTTTTATTTTACATTTATGGTAACACTTTACAATAAGGTTTCATTAGTTAACATTAGTTAATGTATATTAACCAACATCAACTAAATATGAACAAATTATTTGTTACAGTATTTTTTTTATTAATGTTAGTTATGTAAAAATACAGTCGTTCATTGCTTGTTCATGTTAGTTCACAGTGCATTATGTGCATTTATAAGTAAATGTTGAAATTAACATTAATTTATATGAATAAATGATGTAGAAGTCTTGTTCGTTCCTAATTCATGTTAACTAATGAAACCTTATTATAAAGTGTTACCAGGTTTATTAATATTTTGAATTAGCTTGTATTTTTTATAAGTGCTGTCAAATCAATTAATTGCAATTAATCACATCTAACATAAAAGTGTGTGTGTGTGTACACACACACACATATATATATATATATATATATATACATATACACATTTTTTTTTTTTTTTTTTTTGTAGATGTAATAATTTTAGTGCTTCAACTTAAACTTATTTCAGTTTATTGCCGAGGCAACATTTCTAATTTTCATTTAGTTTAAGTTTTTCAACTTGTATATATATCAGCTTTATTTCAATTAACTGAAATGTTTTAAGAATTTTAGTTTTAGTTGACGATAATAACCCTGGTATTTTATTTTATTTATTTATTTTATTTTGGGGGATCAGTGTAGAGTTTGGACAATATTTTTTTGCTATTTTCCTGTATCTGTATCCTCTTAGTATTGTAAAAGTTCAATAAACAGAGCTTTTATAAAAAAAAAAAAAGAAAGAAAGAAAAAGAAAAAGTTCAGTCGTCGTGAGGTTCCTGCCCACACCTTTTCCTCTAACCCCCTCCGTGACAGCTTCGCACTCCAGATCAGCAGCCGTGGGAGACCAACATCTAATCCATCCTCGCTGCAGCCTTATACATTTTTAATTGTGCTCGCGAGAGAACTGGGACAAGGGACAGAGATTGAGCGCGATGTCTCGAGCTGTATTAGAGAGGCAGGGCTTCTCAAACATCTGCCCCGCCCATCCCAATAAAGTTAACAGAGAGAAAAAAAAGGCTATGCAAATGAGTTTGCACCCCTCGCCAGCCCGCTTCATTTCTGCATTGATTGACACACTGAGCTTCTCTTATCATCTCTCATAATACTGACAGTGAACCAAACCTTGAAGCTCGAACGCATATCGCAATAAGTGGAAATGTAAAGGCTTTATTTCAGCACATGATAGCTGACCTTGGAGAAATCACAAATTACCTTCTGTGGAACAATGTTGTGAGATGTGGGCCTGTAAAAAAAGAGCAGATTATATGGAAATCATTTGTATGAACTGTTTTTCATTAACATAAAGGAACCGGTCACCCATCATTTACTCATCCGTGTCATTTCAATCCAACATGATTTTCTTTCTTCTGCAGAACACAAAAGAAGACTGGTTGTCCCACTCCCAACCATGCAGTTACAAGGTTAAGTTTAAAAAAGAAAATAAAGAGACACAAAAGTATCATAAATGTAATCCATGACTCATGCACTTTATTCCAAGTTGTATGAAATCATATGACTGCAATTACATTTTTCTTTCTACTTCTCGTGAATGCACCTGGGATTTTCAGTGAATGGCAACTCAAATTTTAGCCAAGTTATATGAACCGCTTTTATGGTGCTTTTGTGTCCTTTTTTAAGCTTGAAAGTCTCTGTTATTTGTAATTGCATGAAAAGCATGGGAAACTTATTTCATAGCAATAACAAATTGTATTTTCCACTTCTCTCCTTCGAAGAAAGAAACTCATGTGTTTGAAACAGCATGAGAGTGAAAAAATAAAACTGGTCCTTAAACTTTCTAACACTGACTTTTCCTAACCCATTGCAACAATAGCATATCATAGCAGATTCTCACTTTTTTTTTTTATCTAGGATGTGTCTGAAAGTGCTTTTCTGAATATGTTATTTTGTCTTTATTGTAAATTATATACTATAATCAGGTATGCTCTTTACCTGTTGTGTAACAAAAATAAGATATTACATGAATCATTCTGGGACAAGTGAATGGGAAATTTGATGGTTGTGTTTTTATCCAATGAAACGGCTATATATTTATTTACCCATTTATTTTCACAAAACTGTTCCACGATTATTCATTCTGAATCCTATTAATATGAACATGATACTGAAGGACTGATTTCTATGTTTAGAATTTTTATATAGATTTTCCATGGTATTTATTTCAGCCACACTTCATTAGAACCATGATTAGATAGAGTACAGGTTTCTAGAGCACTGACATTTTTATTAGGACCAGGAATTGGGAGGGGTGCTTGGGGGGGTAATTCCTCTGGCATCTGCCACATCAAGATCTGAGGACAAAAGTCTCCCAAAATTGCCATTCTCCATGCATATTAAAGAAACTTGTCATCCAGACATCACGGAAAACTACAAAAGATAAGAGGCACAATCCCTTTGGGGCAGCATTTCTTGCCATCAGAATGGTAAAATTATAACCATAAAAATGTCCAATTTAGTGGAAAATGCTTGATTTTAGTATGTTTTGCATAAAAGCCAGTGCATTTAAATTGCCCATGCCAAAAAAAAAAAGAAAAAAAAGACAAATTGGCAATCCATGTTGAGTCAGAATTGACACTAACGCTATAACAAAGGGAATATGCATTACAGTGGACTGTAGAGAGGCACTCTACCTTCTGAAAGGTAGAGTCCATTGAGACTGTAAATTAGGATGGAGGAACAAGGAGATGCACTCCTCGCAGAGAGTTAATGTGTAGAGCATATGCTGCTTCAGAGAAATTACGCTTATTCCTTTTCATATGTGCGGCCTGTCGTAATGTTAGGATGTACACAATCATGACGTGATGTCAATTGAATGCGGCATTCTCGAAGCGCAACCTGCATTTTGCACGTCCTTCATAAATGAGAATCACGTAGAGTATACCTTCTCAAGCCACATTCAAAGTGCACAACCGTTTCGAGGCTCATCTCATCTTGCATGCTAACTATACTTTCTGCTAAAATAGCACACTTACTTCAGTTAGACCAGAATAAATCCATCAGTGTTGTTATTGTAAACTAAAACTAAAACTATTCAAAATAATTGTCTGTAATTAAATACAGCTGAAATAAAATAAAACAAATTTTAGATTAAAAAACCTAAACTTAAAAACTTAAATGAAAATTAAATAAAATTGAAATACTGTCTAACTAACTAACATTATGATACTTTGGCATAAATAACTTTTACCATGGTAAACTTTGTACAAGAAATGTAGCACAGAGATTTAATGTGTAGTTTGATAATAATGTATAATTTCTCTATCTATTTATTTACCTTAAAGTCCCTGTAAAGGCAATTAAAAAAAATTCTAAACACATTATAAATGTTAGAAATGTATTGCTAAAACATATTACAAAGACTGTGAACTGTGAAGTACTGAATTGTGGAGTTAGACCGTTAAACAGTTTTTCACCATTGCTATTTTCCGGATTTTTTGAGCGGGGCTAAAACGGGGCTCGATGACGCACTGGAGCCCCTGAGCTCCTGGACACGCCCCTACTTGATGACGCACTGAGGCCACTGAGGCTGTCCGCTCAGCCCGTTCTCATCCCAAGGCGTCATCTAACTGACGCTTTTGACTATGCGTCAACATGCCGACGCACATGGTACCCCTTAAGCGTCATCTAACTGACGCTAAAGGGTGCCATGTGCGTCGGATTTAGACGCATGGTCAAAAGCGTCAGTCAGATGACGCCCGAGGATGAGCGTCTCATATTGACGCTTAAGGGGTACCATGTGCGTCGGCATGTTGACGCATAGTCAAAAGCGTCAGTTAGATGACGCCTTGGGATGAGAATGTGTTGGTCCGCTCCCCTAACAATATAGAGCACATTCACATCAGTTTTGCCGCTCAATCGTGAGTTACGGTCAGTAGCCTTCTATTAGTTACTACAGCAGCCTACAGATTGCTAGCTAGCTATGCCTTCGTCATGGAAATGCGTAGGCCTACTACCTGGATGCGATCACCGGATCACATACAAAACAGATCGGTGTCCTTATTTAAATTTCCGAAAAACTATTAGGCTACATCAAGAAGAAGTGGATTAATTTTGTGAAGAGCCAACCTTGATGGAGAGCTGAGGATCACTGCCAAAACCCGCCTCTGTAAGTGATCATTTTACACGGGATAGTTTTATAAACTTTCGTCGGAGACAACTGAGACATTCACTGATAATCCGCTGTTACTGGTGAATGGGGCCGAACCGACTATCTTCCGCCTCGGCATTCATCCCTCCCGTCGCGCCGACAACTGGTGCCATCATCGGCAGTGCGTGCCCACCGTGCGAGCATCTATTCCGGCTGTAGAGTTGAGTGTGGCGATGGCAGCTTTACCACGAGTGGGCGTGGTTTCAGCGCAGCCAGCGGACACGCCCCCAGCGTTTGAGAGCAGATTTTTCAAGATTTTGATAGCTTATTTTATGTACTTGCTGGCTTTTTTTATCATTCAAAATTGCCAGGGTGGCTAATAACACATTTTTCTGTCGTTTGACAAACTCAGAACACATACAAAATAAACTTTAAAGTGTGTATATTCGCCACCATCACCACTCCCCGCCGCCTGCCATTGGCTGATACAATAGGTAGTCCTTCCCCCAAACTCACACTATTGGTTAAGCCAGTGTTGCTGGTTCTAGCTAGTCAGTAACTGATACAAATATAATGGTTTGAAATCAGAGCCACAACCTGTGGGTAAATAACCCTACAAATGGCGGTAACACTTTATTTTAAAGTTTGCTTGTTACACGTGTTAGGCGTGTAGTTATTGTAGTAATAACTATCCTAGACAGCAACATAGTGTTGGCCCAGATCTGGCCCACATCTGGTACACATGGATTCCACACGGCCCAGATGTGGGCAGGATCTGGGCTGGCACTATGTTGCTGTCTGGGATATTAGGCATAATTACATGCAACTAACCCCAAACTAACCCTAATCCTAACCCTATAGTAAGTACATGTAGTTAATTATTAATACTCAGCACTTAAATGCAGCATAACTGTAACATGGTCACCTTAAAATGAAGTGTAACCCAAATGGCTTACCTATGGTTGTTTCTATATTAAACAATTGGGGAAAAAGTATTTTAACACCAAAAAAGTACTTATTTCAGCTTTAAGGTTAAAAGAATATGCTGTTTTAAGCATTAAAAGTTAGTTCAAGCTTTGTTCTTTCAACGGTGCACTGAACAATTATTTCAGTTTTATTCAGAGCAATCAAAGCATACGTCTTTGTATTCCCTCCTTCGCATTTTTGCTAACCAAGCATTCACACATCTTAACAGTGATTTAGAAGCAACACCTCAGCTCGCTCTTAAAGACAAAATCAGACTTGTTTCCACAGTCGACAGTCAATTTTACTGATGTGTGCTCAGCAACCTCTAGAAAACTTTCTTTAGCCGCCTCAGGTAAAGCACCTTCTTTTCTCACTTTGTCTGTGTAATTTATGGAAATATCCGAGTGTTCTCTCCTAGGCAAAAGCGGATTTCCTGAAAGATAAGTGCAAAATTCCACAATGCCGATCTACCAAGTGGGTAAACACGGGAGTGAGAAAATAACACCTCGGGAATGGTCTATGGATCAACATTCTCCAAAATATGATTTCCCAAATCCTTTATAAATTATAATAACACTGATAAGCTTTCGGCTTAAGTGATCCATGGAATCACTGGCTTGAGAGTTTAACACCAGTACCTGAAGAGGTAATTCTGATGCAAATGAGACGGAAGACTTCCTAATAAATGCCACTGGGTGGTGAATAAGGTCCAGGTGGGAGTGTTATTTATACAGTTTGGGTAAAGACTTGCATCAGAGATTGAGAAGAAACGGATTGTTGCTAAGTTGAGCCACGGCTTAATGTATTGTGAGAAGTTTTGCTCGATTTCTCACCGGTATCGTTGGTATTCTCACTCACTCTCTGGCAAACACACACACACACACACAGAGACACACACAACCTAGTCTAATCTGCACTGCTGATTGGCCTACTTTCCCCAGCAATTGTTAAAATGTATTTTACATTATAAAATAAAAAAATTAGTGTTGTGTGTAAAATAAATGAATATATATATATATATATATATATATATATGAATATATATATATATATATATATATATATATATATATATATATATATATATATATATATATATATATTGTATAATTGTATACACTACCAGTCAAAAGTGTGGAATAATTCAGATTTTTTTATATTTTTTAAGTCTCTTCTGATCAAGAAGACTGCAATTATTTAATTAAAAATAAAGTCAAAGAGTAATAATTTGAAATATTATTACTTTTTAAAATATAATTTCTATTTTATTTCTATGTAATTTATTACTGTGCTGATGGGAAAGGTGAATTTTCAGCATCATTACTCCAGTCTTCACGTCATATGATCCTTTAGAAATCATTCTAATATGCTGAATTGCTGCTCAGTTATTATCAATTATTATTATTGCTGCTTAATCCTGGAGGATCATGTGACACTAAAGACTGCAGTAATGGCTGCTGAAAAATCAGCTTTGCCATCACAGGAATAAATTACATTTCATAACATCATATTAAAATAGAAAACTGTTATCTTAAATTGTAATAATACCACAATATTACTGTTTTTGCATCAAATAATTGCAGCATTGGTTATTTAAAAAAAAAAAAAAACATTAACAAAATATCTTATTCCTAACTTTTGACCAACAGTGTGTAACTCCTAGAATTGATCGGTGTTTTTTTAATGTAATCTAAGACAAGCATGCCTCAGATTACAAGGGTCATGTTATGTGCCGCAGACGTGTTCATAAGCAGCATAAACTATGAAGTTCTGAGGACCTTGAACTTGAAGTTTTTCCCTCTGTATTTTCAAAAGATGAAAAAAAAAATCATAATGATATCATATCATCTCTGCAGATGTGATACAGTGATAAATTTACCCCTTATTACTCATGTCACGGCTATAAAAGATTAATACCCCTCCACAGTTTTAGCTCGCTCAAAGGCCATCTCCAGCCATTTCCAGCTATTTGTTATAATTGCCTTGACAAACCCTGGTTTCATCTCAATTAGCACCTGAATAGGCACTACTAGAGCTAATAGAAGCTGTTAGTCCATCGCACAATTTAGGCTGAACAGAAATGGTGATGGGTAAAATGCAATTGAATTCCTAAGTGCCTGTGCCTACTTTGTTTGCCAATCAACTGTAGACTCGGGCTTTGTTTCACTAGATACCTTTTGGGGATCCTAATGGAGCAAGTCCTGCCCCCAGGCAATTGGTGCCACTCAGGCAGTCTATTGTTTTTCCTCATAGGGGGTACGCTTCATACGCAAGTAGTATAGAGAATGGCTATGTGAATTAACCAGAGAAATTAAAGAAATCACAGACGCACCAGATCACGCATTTTATAGCTTTAACTTTTGTTAAATCTGCTAAATGAGTACGGGGAAAGTACAAACTAGTATTAGTGGCGTTTTCTCACTCTTTTCTCCTGTCTAATTCAAAATAAATCCATATCTATTGGCAAGAAGTATCTTAAAGTACTCAATAATGAAGAAATATGATAAGGAAGCATAACTACTTCATATGATTCCATAAATTACTGTACTTTTCATATAAAACCACTACATTATAAGCACATAGGTATTAAACTTTACAGTACCATTGAGCAACTTTTTGAGCAAGTTGCTTATGTAATATTCGCTGTCTTCTTCAAAAACAGTCCTGTCTTCTTACATTTTTTCGAACCTGTTTTGGCATTAATTTTACAACGACAAAAAGTGATGAGCTAAAACCCATGAGTGTGTCTAATGGTGTGTTCCTTAGTATTAAAAAGTAATAATGTACACACTTGAATTTGTGATATAATAGAGCTAACTGACAATAGCACCAAGTTTAATATCAAAAAGAGCTGTTGTAGAGCCTTTCCCCACAACTGAACACTCACGGACTGCGCATGATGTTTGGCTCTAAGCAACGACCTTGAATTAGCTTCCAGTACCCTAAACCTTAATCAATATGAGCTAAGGAAATACCCCAAAGTCAATATGAAAGTGGTAGACTGGTACTCATCTACCTCTTATTTTCTTTTCTGTCTGAGAAAGTGAGAAGACTGAGAGATACCCTTTACAAGAGGTGTTTAAAGTAATCTTTTCACCAGCAGTACAGAAAGAAAAACAGTTTGTACAGGGTAAGGGATACCAGGAGTTGTGCGGTATTCTAGGTATTTCAATACAGAGAAGTAGAAAGAACATTAAAGCACTTAGGTGAACTAACATCCCTGAAGTTCTAAAGAGCAGGGATACAAAAAACATTTGTCCTTAGTCTGGTCTTTAAACACTTTTCGTGTTGCATAAGATATGAGCATTACAATGTTCATACACCTGTCAACGAATGGTGACTTAATGAAATTTGTCTTTGGACAGTCAATTATTTAAGCTACACTGTACTTAATTAACGGCTACCTAAATTATATCTTGCTGCCATACAGAGAACTAATGGGGATTTGTTAAATGGCTTCATCCAGTTTCAAAGAAAGCTTGTGGGGGAAAAAATAAATGGTGCTTTAATTCAGTTGAGTGTTAATATAACGAATGCACAGGTTGCGTTACAGTTGTGGGAGAATATGTCAAATTTGCACTTGGACATCATTGGAGGCAGTATAGTCAACAAACTGCCATTTACACAAAACACCTTTTTTAAGCAATTAAAGCAAAAATGTGTTTTGTGCAACTGCAGTTTGTCATGGACGCAGGGCAGAAAACAACTCAGCCTTACTTACTGTAACTTGACTTTATGTTTTGCTCAGTATAACGCTGAAAATGCAGCATTACATGGCACAACAGTCATGTTAAATTGCTTTTATAGCAAAAAGCAGGAAATCAACATGGAGTATTTTAGACAAAATATTTCTAGTTTTGCTCTGCCAACAGAAATAGTTCCAATCCCGTCTTCGAGCGACAAAGTCGTTTCTGAATGAATCGGTATCTTTAAATGAACACAGTGGTTGAGTAAATGATTCAATGACTCACTCAACTTGTTTTGTTCCTCATTTAATCAGTGTTTTGAACAAATCGCTTGAGTGATTCAATGACTCGTTCATAAAGTCACGTGAATTTTTCATGAATGAATCAGTGTAAATCGGTTGAATTAATGATTTCATTATGTCATCCAGCGTATGTAACCTGCATAAAGAATAACTGACCGACATCAGCAATCACACCAAAACACATATTTTTAACCGTGTAATATTCATACGTTCAAAACATTCATACATTTTTAGTTGTGACTTAAGTGTCCAAATACTTTTGTGCTGTATATTGACATAAGTCAACAGTGGCTGGTTTCATAAACTGCTTAGACTAATCTTGCAAGCTAGTTATCTAATTGTTTTCTTCAAGACTGTTCAAACATTTTTATAAAAACTTAGCTTGGTCTACTTTGACACAGAAAAGTTAGAATGATTAACCCATTAACTGCTAGTTGGTCATACTAGTTCTTAAGACACAGTCTTAACATGATGGCTATGTTTTTGCAACTGGCCCCAGATAAAATATACTGTAACTAATTTAACTAATTTTCCAGTCTTTTTCATCATAACAGCGACAGGGCCATTTGAAATAGGTCTTCTGCTAAAGAGGCTGAGGGGAGGAAAAACTTGATGGAAAGTGGACTAACATCGAAGGGAATAAGTTGACTTAAATTCATGACCTTTGATAATGTTTATCCAGACCCTCAAAGCCTCCCGGAGCCTCCTGATGCATGTCAAGTTTGGAAGTGGGCTAATTTAGAGCTGATGCGTATTATGTAAACATGAGGGAAGTTCAGTTGACATGTAACTCATGTATTCTTGAATCTGATTAAAGCAAACCATGGGTCAAAACTCCAGTGCCATCGGCACAGGCATGGGTCAGTCTTAAATTATGCAGCAAGTCAGGGAGTGAAAAAAGACCTAAATTAGATGAAGGAACTCAAATGTTGCCACTGGCACACCACCTAATTCTAGTCCCACTGAGCCAAAAAGACCCATAACTTGTTTCTGACACATAAGGTTGACTTGATTTTATGCTAAAAATATATAAATAATAGGAAATGTTGCATTGAGTGTCTTAACACAACAGTCAATGGTGTTTACAACTGCCCAAACAAAAATCAATGCTTAAAGATTTTGCAGGGTATGTATTTCACTGTAAAAAAAAATCTAAATGCCCCCAGATTAGTGTTCATTGACTTCTAAAAATAAAAATAAAAATCATAAATATATATATATATTTTGAAAGTGTAATTATAACTGCACTTTCTTTTGCTAGAAGTGTTGACAATTAAAGAACAATTTGCTAGTTTCAGCATTCATTCCTCCTCCTTTTTTGCATGTCATTTAAGGGCTAGCCAGGGTTAACATGTTAAATCTGTTTTATGAGGTCTGCTGGAGCCCACTCTTCAACAATACATCTGTTCAACAATTATTAGACCGTTTTTGTCATAAAAAATTCAACACCCCTGAGTGTCGCATGAGTAAGACCTGAAAATTTATGCAGCGAATGGAATACTTAATTTCTCCTAGGAACAGGAATGGAGTAAAAACAGAGATTCACTTAAAATATTCTCCAATTAAATACAGTATGTTGAGGCGATTTTATTTTGGTGTATGTGATGGACATGGAAGAGTTATCATACACGATATACTGTATATCATTCTAAACTGCTGTGTAAATATCACAGCAGTTTAGAACAATATATATTAAAAAAAATAATAATAATAATGACAAGCAATAACATTGAAACATCATGAGGTAAGACAGTGACTTTAAAGCCAGACTTTTCAAGAAGTTGATGGAATGATAGAATGTTATTTTTTATATATATATTTGAATAAAAAAAAAGATTTATTATATATGTATTAATTAATGATTCAATATTTATATAGTATAATAAAATAATGAGTCTGAGTGAGGAGTCATTAAGTCTGTAAAGGTTGAAAACACCCACTTTAAGTCATAAAAGTTTAATTATATAAAAAAATGTAATGCTCATCGAAGGCGTTCAGTGATGACACATTCCATGACAGATGTCTTTAATGAAGCTACACCACTATGACCTGAAAATATGGACACATTTGGATTCAGTGCATTCTCTGCACTTCATTTTTTTTTCATTTGTTATTTAATGACCTGCAGAAGCAAGCAGTGCATTGCTCTAACAAACCAATGGACGTAAATGCCTCATTAAGGTTGGAATAGCATTATGCGTCATTTTCTCCCTGTTTCTGAATGATCAGAATGACGGATAGAAGGAGTTTTATTTAAGGAAAGAGGCTTAGGAAACTGGAAATTGATCAGGATCCCGTTTGGCTTCTGCTGGCTTGTCATGTTCAGATTTGATATGAGAATCTCTTCATGATGTTTCTACACATCATGCAAATTCAGCCATCTGTAGCTTTGTCTGAATGTAAACAAGCCCATCACATGGCAAGTTCTCCATCTGTAGTTTCACATAACAAAGGCAAAATCGCTCAAGAACATTGCATCAGTTTCTCTAGCTTTTCTTAAAGGGATAGTTCACTCACTCCCCCCCCCCCCCATCATCAATAAAAGACAGGTGTAAAATAAGCCACTGTTTCCTAAGTTTATGTTGTTGAATGTTTAATACACATTGGCTATAGCCTTTTTCTCTTAATGACAAGCTCCTTACAGAAGAGGGCAGGAAGGTAGCATCGCCTGGCCACTTCCTGACTCCTTTTAGGAAAGAGCAATTCCCCCAGACCCTCCACTCTCCCTGGCTGGAATGCGTTCTGACAGGCAGGAGGGATGACCCTGAGAATCACATTATGTATATTTCTAAGCGGCCTCCTGCATTTGCATGTAGGAGACAGTTAAAATAAGGCCATAAATCAGCTGCAAACATATAAATGGATTTGTGGGAGATTGAAACCCTCGGAGAGTCTCCCGAGCAAATATTTCAGGGCCTGTCTGAGAGATATCCACTGTCATTAAGCCGCGGGAGCTCTCTGACCACTCGCCGTGTATATTTCCTTCATTACATGACCAGGAAGACGGCCACGTATGGCTAGTTCGATAAATCTATCTGCATATTCCTGTGTCTGCTTCGTCATCAGGGACCAGCAATTTAAGTGTTTTACCTATTTTCAGGAAAGTTGAATAAAGGAGAAGAATGTGTCAAAAACGGTTTATGTGTTTCTACTATCAGCTTGTTAAACTAAACGTAGCATTCATAATTATCACAGATTTTCATTGTCTCATCACAATTTACATCAGATGGTCCAAAAATATAAATTATAAACTGACCTATGTCTCACATGCAGCAAAAGCATGGGATTTTTTTCAACACAATCTCATTGCAACTCCAATTTACGTTTTGGAGAATGGGTGGCTAATTCGTATGAATAAATCTCATTCGTAAGTTTCCGTACGATCTGCTTAAGCCACATTAACGGGTATCTTTAAGGGTTAAGTTTGTGGTGGACTTTTCTAATAATCGTACATTTTTGTACAATTCACATCGTATTAATTCATACAAAAACGCCACCTCATAAAATATTTTCGGTTAACGTTATTTAACCGAGTGGAATTCCACAGTACCATATTCAAGTAATGTCGTGGAAACAACATGATTAAGTGAATGATGACATTTGGGTCTAACTCAAAAATTAATCTCAGGATTTCACCTTTCATTCACAAAATACAGCACACAATGCAGAAAACCTTACATTTAGACCTGAAAAAAAAAAAAACCTAAATGAAAGTGAATGGCTTGTGCTTTGAAAAACATCCTTAATTCAAGCACAAAGAAATTAATTACAGTTCCACTGTGTTGCTGGTCAGCAGCCATTAAATGCAGTTCCTGTTTAAATGCTGACAATGCCGTTTAATGAAGGATTAGTGACTGTCGCTCCCACATGAAAGAACAAAGCATCCATGGAAGAAAAAATAGAAACAACTCACATTCACAGATATAGAGTACCTTTATAAGACTTGCTGCTTTGCAATGAGGACACCTCTAGCGTGACATATCTTTGGAGAGCACTATCTGTATGCTAATGAATCAAATGAACAGGCAGTCGAAGATAAAAAACCTAAAGTACTGCAGATGAGAGAGACCTTAAAGAGTCTGTTTGCAGTGGATGATGATTTTGTGATGAGAATAGAAGATAATGATCAACGCGCAGAATCGTTCTGATACACAATACAAACAGATACTGTACTCGCTCATCCATTTGTTTATTCAGAAACTATGAGATGAGCGATTACTCTGGAAAAGCCGAACTGGTTAAATGGAAGGAAATGTGCAAGACGAGTCACCCAAATGAGTGTAAACTTGAAATGAAATCGTGAAGCTCAACAGGGCTTACATGAGCACTCTCAAAATTGTGCAAAACGTTTAGGACATTTTAACGGGGTTTTGGGCAATGTGTAGTTCCCTCGATTATTCTCAATATCTTTACATTTTGAGCATGAAGAAATATAATGAAACATCTTCGATCTTACCTTTGAGTGACTTTATTAAATCAAGAGTGGTATCATCTGAACTTGTACAGAATTAAATACAATTTAAACCTCATTGCACTGTCAATTACACTTTAATACAAAAACATAAACATATGCATAGTAATTTTTTATAAAGTATTTAAACCATGTTTGCAGACATCTGATTCATATGGCTTCTCCTCCAGTGCAGAAAATGGCATAAAAACACATTACTTTTTAATCTGTTTCAGTTAAAGCAAGGAGCAACACATTATCATCATGTAAATACATAAATGATGCTGCTAGCCCTTTTTATTATTTATGAGACTGGACTCATAATCACATTACATTATGGTGCTAAGAAACCCAAGAGGTCAGAAGTGGTTTACATTAATGGGCAGAGAAGTCGCAAAGGATGCTGAGCATTACATATCATTTAATAAGGCTCATAAGTGTCATCTTGATTGGCGTTAATGCCATTGTTTTAGCATGGAAACTTTTTTCGTGGCCGGCATGTCAGCCCATCCTCAGCCCAAGCGCTTGACAAGCCGACATGCAAGGGTGCCGACTCATATGGCTTCATGGGTCCAATTAATATTTGAAGATATTAATGTAGATCGTAATGAGCGTATGAAAGTGGGGCATGGAGGCCTTCAGAGAGCCTATGCTAAGGGACAGTGTGTTTCAAAACAAGCAAATTACCAACATTCTTACCCGGACGTTATGCTGGATATAAACAGGCGAATGGCTTCTTTTGTGAGATTTGATTCTTTTCTGCAGCTTGGCTCATCGCCAGCGCTTAATTCTTTCTGGTAGGGAGCCACATCCACATTTGAGCTTATTTCATCACCGAAACACGTGTGCGCGATCTCCAAGGATTCTGCTCACATAAAAAGTGATTTATTTTAACTTTCTGAGTGAAAATATGATATTTAATTACTTCTGGTGGGAAAACAGATTCATCTTCTGGTGAGTTATGGACAATCTCGCTCATGAGCGGAATGAATGTAATATCAAGTGAAAACTGTTTCATAAATCTGTGAGAAAATGCAAATGTATTTTAAAACCGGAGCCTCGCAAGGTTAAGCCAGTGATCTGGCAGCCAATAACGCTCATGTTAAACACTCAAGACCACTGTCAGATATGAAGGTCTCAAATGTAAACCAACAGAACGTTACTGTAGACGGTAGTAATGCTTGCTATAAATTAATATTGCGTACCTAACCGATATTTCTACTGCATATATACAGTAAATCTGCCGTATGGTAAAGTGTAGTATAAGTACCTTCTTAGACATGCAAATTATGATGGTTGCAAATGCGATTTCTACAAAGTAAAGCCTTGTTAGCAAGGAAGTACCAAACATTGAGGACAATCAAGATACCTCATCACTTTGTTCTTGAACAAACGAAAGAAAAAAAAAATCTTGAAATCTTGGCACTTTGAATCTCATTTGCATTTGCATAACAAAGCTCCAAAGACTCCAAAGGTAGTGGAAGAAAGAAATATTGTAGCATCGGCCCACCCCATCCCTTGGTCTCTCTATCAACATGCCATCAGCACAAATATAGACGTGCACACACATACATTCACGCTCAGAAAAATACATGTGCACATCCACATGTGTGGGTGGATGCATGCATATACAAAGCATGTTTATTCTCCGATCTTTGCACACACGCACAAAAATACACATATCTCATGTTTTATACATATTAGCGCACACGCACAGACACTCAACCCAAACATACAACAATCCCCTTCACGATAAAAGTTCCTGACAAGAAAACCCCAAAAGATCTGTAATCTCTGTAACGCACTGAACACACAGTCAGCAAAAAGAAAACCTTTAAAGGGAAGTTAAAAAGGAGAGTAAAAAATCACCTCTCTACTTGACTACAATCCCCCCAGCCACCTACAAATACCCCCTCCTCTCCTTCAGCACCCCACTCAGAAAGAAACAGGATGAAATGACATTATGCATATGAAAATGTCCAGAAAGATGTTTGATTTATGTATGCATTAGATGCAAATTCTATTACAGGACACAAGGCGCTTGTGAGATTTCTCTCTGAACACTCGGCTGCCCTGATCAAACCTGATCTCATTAATTCCGACAAGGGGAGAAAGATAGAAGGAGCGAAAGAGCGAGAATTGGAAGAAATTTACAACCCGGACACAGATTTAAAGAAAGAAAAAGGGGGTAGTAAATTGCATTCTAGCCTCTAAGGCCACAGCAGACCGGCTCGGACCAGGCACCAGACCACCAGGGGAACAGCGCGCTCGGTCAGAAATCATGTTTACGCAGCACAACAGCAGCCCCACACAGTGCACACTATGCAATAAGCATTTACATTTACAAACCTTTTTTGGTCATATTTAGTGTACAAATTATGCATTTAACAGTTTGATATACAGTGGGGTCCAAAAGTTTGTGACCACATTTGAAACCTGGAAAACAAATAAGTTTTAGGATTTAGAACATTAGCATAAAAATAAAATAAAATAGATTTTATTCAAATTTATTTGTGTTTGATTGAATTAGATACCAAAATAGAATCCTTTTTAACAGTCCTCCTAGGCCTTTGAACCCCACTGTAACTGTCAATTTTTAATGGTAGATAATGAACCGGTAAAGCTGGTAGATAATGACGCAATAAACACAAAGGCCAAGGTTGTGGGTTCGATTCCCAGGAAGGAAGGAAGGAAAGAAGGAAAGAATAAAGGAACAGCATCAGTAATCTTAATATTGATCAATTAATTTAATGAATAATGAAAGCAAAGTTGAAAAATTAGACAGCAAATATTAGACAGCAAAATTGAAGCCTTTTCACCGTTGCACCCAGGGCTTTGAACCGCACTGTAATTGAATAACTGGTAGATAATGACACAATAAACACCAAGGTTGTAGGTTTGATTCCCAGGGATAGTATAAAATGAAATGAAAGCATCAACAGAATCTTAATATTAATAAATGTATTCACTGAATATCGAAAGCAAAGTTAAAAAATGCACGTCCCCTATACAGTGAAGACCATGGTGATGCCAGGTACGAGAACAGAAGAAGCATCAGGACATTGCAGACCCTCCTCTATTCTTTCTTCACCTTCTCCTGTGGCTGCAATGATTGAGGTCAAGCTGAGGATTCTTTACTGGCCTAACTAATGTGATTGCATCAGAGCAATACCCTTAAACCATATCAGGTCCTGATCTGCATACTAATTGGCTCCACTGTCCTTGACAGTGACCTTGAAGAGGCCTACACCGCTGCCAGGAGAAGGGGGTGTGAGAGAAATACGCATACTGTCCGTCCAGAGCATACATTTCCATGCAAAGATACCCCTGCTCCGAGTAACCCCTGTTAGCAGCCTATCTGCTTCTCTATGCATCAATGCAAATTATAACAATGGCCAGGGCTTTATTCCGAGGGTAAGCCTGCGTGACCCTCCGTGACAGGGAGCTGGGCAGACAAAGGGGCCTTTCCCATTGACTGCACATGGTCACTGTCACAATGCCTCACTCTTGCCTGCATGCGCTTAAGAAATGAGATATGGGGGGTGCTGGTTCTGCGAATGCAATTTGAAACCATAAAATGCTAAATAAAAGCATATGTTTATGATGCCATTTCATTCAGTCTTCTTGAAGAACTCCAAAGTGCTGAGCTATACGGTACCATGCCTCTAACATTTGCATTGAAGCTTAGTCATCTAAATATGTGCTTAAATTCTCTTGCTAAGGTTTTTTTTTTTTTTTTGTAACATGAGCCTAAAGGGATTATATAGTATTTTTGACACAATATAACTTCTTATCTAAAACCATCGGCTGATCTCTGACTGGCTCAGTTCTTTTTCTCTGGATTATTGTAAACATTATCAAACAATTCAGTAAAGGGCATTTCATTAAAACAATGTGTCTGTCATGACGACTCTTGGAGTGTTTGGCATAGTAATGAATATGGCAATGTTGATATGTTTGGTCTTGGCGGAATAAATCTGCTACACTGCTCCTGTTGTTGGTTATTGCTACTGCCAATGCATACACAACACGCTTCTATGTAAATGTTTACTGCCAAATAAAACATGCTGCTGCTGTACAAAGCCCACATCAATACAGGTGGAGCTGGGGAAGGTGGAGGGTTTCTGAAGCAATTAAGCTGCAACTGTTACAGCAAACATGGACCAAGTATTTTAAAGCTGAGCAGCGAGCTCATTGGCTGCTGATGTAGAGAACGATGTGATTGCAAGCAGACTGAGTTAAGGACCTATCAGCCTGCGCCATCTAGAGTTTCATGACAACTTTTTTCGTATTTTCTTCTTTCTTTCGAATGGCATGGTGATGACATACGAAGACACAAATTGTTTTCTTCACTATAAGACCCAGAACATGTGTTTACTAAGAAAATAAGTAGGGTTGTGTTTTTTTTATTTATTTCATGTTGAATTTCCCTCATAAAATTTTAACATACAAATGAAATAACCTGTTTGCACAAACTTGTCTTATTGGCCTTAATTGAAGCTACAGCAGCCAGCGTAGTTGTTCTGTCTCTTCCTCTCTCAGAGCCACACAACAGAAGCTGGCCTGTGGGAAAACAAAAACAAGAAACAAGCTTATTTTTATCACAACTCTCTGATGTTGAGAGCAAGGCCTCAGTGAATCAGCTACATTTCAAGGTGGATGTGTTGGACAACCTCAGAGACATTTGCTCACGTTGAGAATGGTTATCATGAAGCAGATGTATTTGCTCTGGCACTGATTATTCCACAAGAGAACAGCCAAGCAATCTGCTAGTCTTACATATGCTGAATACAAAGAGTGCATTGGAGAGGCAGGTAGTAACTGGAAGAAAAGAAGTGCAACAGATAGAGACCTATGTTATGGGTCTGACTGCTCCATCACGACTTGCTTTCTTCTTAGGTGTGTGAAGGAATTCAAGAGGAAGAAAGAAGTGTTCAGTGTATTTAAGTAACTCTCAGTTTTAAAGCTAAGGAAAATACAGAGATACTACTGAATATACTATTCTAAGTGATTGTTTTACGGAAATGAACACCCTCAGAGTAAGATAATGAGACAGAGTGCAACCATATATTTCGCCAATGTTGTGACACTTTTAAACACAGCCATTCGATTTTCTTCCACACAATTTGATTTTCACACTGTTCCATTTCTGTTTTAGTCTGCGTTTCCTACAGGTTGGTTGGATTTTTTTTGCTGTGAACATGGACAACCTCTTGTCTTATTTTATCTGTACAAGTACAACTGTGGAATTGACTGCTGCTGCCCTGAAATCCTAAGAGATGATCATAAATGACCAAATCAGTGAATCATTACCTAATCATTACCTTATAGTAAGCAGTGATGGCAAGTGCTGATGTGTTCAGTGAGATCATACAATTATTATAATTATTTTTTTAAATGAAACACTTTTAGGGTGCAGGCTATGGGTGAACGCTATACACCCTATGCTGGATCACGGTGTTCCCCAGCTAAAATGTTTAATTCAACCATTATAAAAATAATATATATTATGTTTTCTATCTATATTACAGATTGCAGCCAAAAATGAAGGAGGAATGATAATACCTAATATATGGTGACAATAGAACCCAGTCAGCAGTGTTACATTTAGAGTGAAGCACATGTGCCCCATCAGAAATTTCAAATGCCATCTTAAAGAAATTCATCCTTAAATAGACTCTGGACATTCTATATCTAAGGCCCTGATCACTGCTTTACACATCACACACATATGCAAAAACATCTATAAATAAACCATGAAAATCTAGAGAATATGGTTCAAGGGAATCACACTGCCAAGTGATTACTACCCATTTCTATCATGCCCTCTTTTATTGTTTGATCCTATGAGGCAGTGACAGATACTAAGTATTTAGATGCATTTATATGCAAATAGATGGAAGAGTCATGCCAATTATTTCAATCTTATTTGTGTAGTAACCGTTTATAAAGCATACAATTTGTACAAGCAGTGTAAGGAAAGCATGACTGTCATAACTAAGAGGACACTCTTTCTTAAACCCCCTTCCCCTGTTTCTCCCTCTCCCTCTCATTTATTACGTGACTTCATTTTTATGTACCATTAAAAGCTCAACACATCAGACAAGTCACTCAAACCAGGTCTCACGGGACACAACAGCACCGTCAGTGGATCATTAGACATCGCGAAACTCACAATACCTAGTATCAGCTCACCACTAAAAAAGAAAAACAGCCCTCTGCTCTTGTTTTGCTTCATGCCTTTCCCCTTTTCAAAAATTTTAATACAAAAGAAAAGCGTGAAAGCTCGGAGGGATGAGGTGAACCTACTTGAAGATATTTTAAAAAGAGAAATGCTTTGTTAAAAATACAAGTCCTTCGGGTTGTCTGTGTGCTCTCTGGTTTAAGAAACTCCTTCTTTAAGCGGAAGAAAAACACTGTACCGCAGGGTTTTTAGGTCCTGACATATCTGTCACCTGCAAAATATGAGGTAAAAGTGCATAAAACTTCTTGCCTCTCGCTTTATCCTCTCCAGAACTGTTGCACCTTTTCCTTTTCTTACTTACAACTTATTTTGAGCTGAAAACTATGTTTATTTTCCGGTTCCCACTACAGCTGCCAAAAATGACCTAAAACAAAACAAACAAATTATAATATCATAGAAAACTGAAATGAGACAAATAATATAGTCATCATCTCACAATATTTGGATTGTTTTGTCATGAAAGGGAATATTTCATCCACAAATGAAAATTCTGTCACCATTTACTCATGCTCAAGTTCTTCCAAACTCATATGACTTTCTGTCTTCTGCCAAATGCATAAGAATACATTTTGATCAACTATTTTACATTCAATTACAAAGAACGGGGGACTGACACTCTTTAACTTTTTATAAAACTGAACAGAAATCAAATCATTATTAAAGTGTGGTAAAAGAAATCCATAACTTCGGAATTATAATTCAAATCTTCCAAAGGTAAATGAGAGAAATAGTGATGTCCGGTTCATGAATTTATTATTCCTTTAAAGCAATTTTTTTTTATGATCTGGTGGCAAAGATTATCAGTGAATAACAACATACATTTCGATCTGTTTCTCACAAAGCTATAATTTGACTTTAGAAGACTATGTTAATCATATGGACCACATTTATAATAGTTGTATGGTGTAAATTGTAACTGCATGGAAAAGAGAGACCAACAGTTAATCAATCTAAACTTTTGCGTTCGGAGAAAAAGAAACTCATACAGGTGTGGATCAACATACGAGGGTGACATTTTTGGGGTGAACTAATCCAGATTATGCATATAACCGTGTATCCAAACCCATACATTGCCAGATTAAAAACAAAAAGATCCAAAAGTCATACAATATTTAAAAACTATTACACATACTGCAACACCAGTAAGAGATGTTGAGGCCACATTACATGTTAAAAAACGAACAATGGAGCCACACATTCTTTTAGACACCCTGTCAGAGATAGAGCTCCTGAATATTATTGAATATGGCCATTTGCCACTCTGACACCAACCGCTTTGTACAGGTGAGAGTGAAGTGGGGTCCCTCAGGGATCCTTTTGTATGGAGCAGCAGGAGAAAACTGTTAAATTGTACCAGCCCTCTTCATATGTATATATAAAAATGCCCTGAACAAGATGCTTATCTTAATAGATGAAGTAGGAGCAAAAGAGCTATAATTTTAATCAAATCTCTGGCTTATTCGTACGAGGCCGTCGAGCGCTATTGAGGTTGTAAATGCATGTTGTTGGGACTTTGCTGAATGGACTCAGTAGGGGGTGTCTCTCTCAGTAATTATACCTCACTTACAGGTATTTCTGTTGCTGTGCTCTTTATCTTCTCTTGTAAAGAGGAAATCAATTTGTACAGATGTATATGAGAGAGGTGATTGCCTTGACTAGAAGGGGGGAGAAAAAAAGAGTGGCTTGGCACAAAAACGGGAAAAAAGTATTGTCGTAAAATGGACAAGTCGTTTGGAAAATTGAGGAGAGTTGCTTTTGAATGTGTTTGTTTGGGTCTTTTGTTAGCTTGTATTTAGTGTCTGCCACAGGTGCACTGCACCGCCGGCAAATTTGCTCTGCGGCACTAGTGGCGCAGTCTCGGAAGAAAGAAAAGAAGAGGTGAAAGAATGAAACAACTGAAGGAGGCAAACTTCAAAAATGACTGGAACCTAATTGACCTGAACGATCCACGATGAGCGACATTCAGGACAGATTTATATAAGCAGGCAGGGTAAATTATCACAATTAAGGTCATCATCATCCTACTCGAGAGTGGTCAAGTGGAATAATGTCAAGACATTAGGTCCCACGGTTTCCAGCGTGGTCACACAACTGCTGAATGGAGCCATTAGCGTCCAGCGTGAGCACTCGTGGCACTTATTAATCAGGACTGAGATTACATAGCTTAGCATATTCTACATGTATCGCTAGCCAGGCTCGTGGGCGTCAGAACGACAAAAAAGTTCTGTCACAAGCATTAGCAAAGCACACAGCGATTGTCAGGGACAATTATTTCTATTTAGAGGATTCTGGGATTCAAGCCTGCCAACGAGGCTTAGATAGCCCCTTGGGGCCGGCTGTGGCTATAGTGGACAGGAAGGCATTACGGTCTGGCCACGGCGCTGTGGGAGTTAAAAGGACACATGGTCCAAAAGCTGAAGAGACAATCGAAGAAACCAGGATGGACTGTGGCCTGATGCTACATGTATACTCGAGAGACCTAAATGAAGACCAATGCTTACATTGATGAACATATTGTGCAACTAGACATATCGCATTGTGAAAAAGAGTTTAAAAAACACTGTGGAAGGATGGGTTAACAGAAGCACGCCAATCTTCAGCAAAGTTAACAAGCGCAAGGTTTCATATATTTCTAATCTCATCTGTTTTTATCTCATCTTATTATTTTCATTCTCTGCACATGAAGTACTCTTGACCCAATTACCAGTTCTTCGGGCTGCGCACTTCTTTGTAATCCAAGTTATTATCCAGTCTGAAATTTTTGATTTTCTTTGTTTTGATACCTTTCCTCAACTCCCACGAGACTGTGTTGAAGGAAGGGGAGGTTCTAACACCATATTTTTCTTTTGGATTCTCAGTAAATGCTTTTTCTCTAGAGGGAGGGAAAGAGAAACTGCTCAAAGTCTGGAAACGGTGGTGCCTTGATCAAATCAGCTGAGCTGAAAAGGATTCAACCGCAGAAATAACAAAGACGGAGGTGATTAGCAACACATTCTTACCAGCGTGGTGCTCTTAGTTCATGGAACACGGCATTCTTTCTATCTTATATTGAATCTGGGGCAGTGGGGGTCCAAAAGACAGAGACCAAGTGAAAATGCATGGCTTACTTCATTTCTTTTTAAATATATACACACTCACACATAATATAACACATAATATATACTATTATTAGTATTTATTAAAAGTAAGCAATTCTCATATAGCCTATAATGAATATATAGGCTACCATTAATTTCAGAATGCACATTCACACAGTCCCACAGTTTGGGATTGACAAACTTAGCCTATTTAATAAAAAACTCTCAAACTGTCCCATTCGCATAACAGCTTAAATGCACTAGTCAAGCCGCTAAACAAATAAGGGACTCTAGCTCTAGCTAGCCGTAAATATCACCTGCAACCAAATTGACACTGACTGAGGTATAAATCAAAGATGGCGACGTCACAGTTGACACAGCAGGAGTCTAAACGAGACGCGAGTTCATCGACTATGATTGGATATTCACGCTGTCTACAACATTGGCGGGAGCAGCTCTTATTGGATCTAGAACATTGAGACAGCTCTTCATATCTCTGCCTGTGTGAGTTACCAAAACCCGCATATAAAACACACAACGAGATTGCATTGTTCTCGACGGACAATTGTCTACTACACGTCCGTTCACAGCACGGGGCTCCCGTGAATGAAATTATCGAATGAGGTTGGCAATCTTGTAAATAAGCAAACTCTGTGTGTGTGTGTGTGTGTGTGAACACAACCGTATTAATGCTGCCTTCATGTGCAATCGGAATTATGGTAAATACGAGTTTCCTATAGGATATTATGAAATTAGACACGGCGTATTTACTACTGGGAATCTCTATACTGAGTTTTCAAGTTAGGTGTGCTTTAAACGTGGGAGAACGATTGCTCCCTTGACTGGTATTCCTATTTTGTTTTTTCCACAACAGCTGCATCACATGGTCTTGTCATTAAAGTAGTGCATATTAAATACATGAATAACCATTTGAAGCATATTTTATGTTTTATACACAGTGAAAATAGACAGTATATGACCAAAATTCCAGATTCGGAAGAAAGCTTACTAGATGTTGTGGTGAATTTTTATACGATTGGGATGCTTCATTTTATACAAAATTAAATATCTTCAATACATTTTGGCTTTAATAAGATTTACTCCCCAAAATAGGCAATAATAAACATGGTGTCCTCCATGATTCCTATTCTTTCTGACAACAAAGCATTTGAACGTGACAAGCTCGTAATCATGACTTCAGAAGTGGGAAGTAGTACATTTCCAATAGTTCATGAAGGGCATCTCTCAAATCAGCCTGTTCTCACGTAAATGCGTCTCTATAGCACGCATTGTGTATTATCGTGCAATTTATACCCGAAAATTAGTTTTTACGTGCATATGATACGCAGTTTCCGCGTGCATTTGATACGCAGTTCATTTGTGTGTAATACACACGCACCCCACACCACTAATTCTACCCAAACGTATAATACACACGCACCCCACACCACTACTAAACCTACCCTAACCAACCCATGCGTATCCTATGCACGTAAAAACTCATTTTTGCGTATAAATTACACGATAAACACACTGCGTGCTATAGAGACGCATTTAGTGTGATCGGGTTGCTCAAAAACAGGACTCGGAACCGTTCTGCTCCGGTGTGAACATTAAAGCCTATAGACGATTCTTATTCTTTGGAATATTGCAGTATTTATTATAAATGGTGTATCGGTACACATCTTTTTTTTTTTTTTATTAATGTGCCCTTGTATAATCATTAATCAAAATAACTTCCCCTCCCTCTTGCAATGGCATCTCTTTTCTGATGATGTGTTACTGGCACGAGAGCGGGACAACCTGTCACTCACATGGGATCGCAGCGTTACCAAATGACACCGATCCAATCCTTTCCCAATGGACAAAATTAAGGCCCTGTCCTACATTTTTTCTCGAAAATACATCACAATAGAAAAGAAAAGACTATCTAACTTCGGTTTCATGGTGACTTTAAGATGATCCAAAGAAAGCAGTCACATGATCAATGTCACAAATGTTCTTATTGGATTAGTGGCCAAGAAATGTCTTAATTTACATCATAATGTTTTGTTGTTTACAGTTTTACATTTGAAATCCAGCTTTTTAATGTGTTCGAAAAAGCTTTAGATTTACTGTAGAAATACAGTAGTCGTGATAGTTATACAGTAAATGTTATCATTCAGACATTTGTATGCAACCTTAAGAACCGAGGCCATTATGATATTTCCGGTGTCCTTGGTTAATGACACCAAACAACAGGACATATGTGTACGGATCCAGAGCCAGGATAACTAATATTTCCTCATCAAAGAGCAAAGCAATCGCTCTCCACAGCAGAGCCCAAGGCGGGCCATGGCGAGGTCCTAATGAGATGTTTAGAGACACGGCTGGCTAATGGAACATTCTGGAGTTTGCCTCCTTAACTCCAGAGCCCTCTACCTGAGGAGACAAAGGACGTTGTGTCTACCAGGGGAAGAGCCGAATTTCAGATAATCTGTGTCATTCATATTATGCTTCCTGACATAAATGATCAGATAATTCACATCTGAAGTGAATTAACATCTGTTGTTTGAATGGGGCTAATGTCTAGCAATTCATCAATTTCACAGGCTAATATTGCTGACCAGAGATTCACGTAACATGCCCAGATTTAGGCACGAGAAGACGGTTTAGAGCAATGCTTGGCGCTCTGCGGTGTGTTCTTGCACTAGCAGTGCTGTCAAAATTAGAAATGGATATAAGTGTTTGTGGTGCATTAAAGAGATAGTTCACCCTAAACTGAAAACCAGACATTTGTTCGAAACGTGTATGACTTTCTTTCATCTGAGGAATACAAAAGACGTTATTATAAAACAAAAGTCCAAAAGAGGTCCACTGTCATTTGAAAAGTCTCCAATGACTTCCCCAATGTTCCACAAAAGAAAGTCATATAGGTTTGGAACAACATGAGGGTGAGTAAATGAGAAATGGAAGATGGACAAGAAAATATGTTACTTTGAAATTAAATAAAGTGTTTAGAAATACTTCGTTTAAACACTCCCCAAGCTAAATAACACCCCAAAGATAATGGGGGGCATCCTGTGTAAATCGATTTGTGCTTTCAACATAATGTATTATTGCACGTGTTTAGCCAACCCGATCTCACGACCAATTCGTACGAATTTGTACGAGTGGCTAATTCGTAACAATTCATACGACCTGACTCGTACGAATTTGTACGAATTTGTAGGATTTTTGCTAAATCGTACATATTTTACGAATTCCAAATTCGTATGAATTCATATGAATGACCTACCCCTGACCCCGCCCCTAAACCAACCCATCACGTGGGTTTAGACAAATCGTACGAATCCGTACGAGTGAGTTCGTATGAATTCGTACGAATTAGCCACCTTTTAATCATTCGTACAAATTCGTACGAATTGGTCGTGAGATAGCGTTGGTTTAGCATACTGGAAAACCAAGATTGCACAGAAAGGATATAAAACAAATCAATAGCAGATTATCAAAACAGTAATGATCAAGCCTGTAAATTATACAATCCTTAATACAATAGTTTAACCATATCCAAACACACCAGTTCTATGAATTCTAAACCTATACATCCTCTTCAGACTTTGCATGACTCACCCAAGGGGGCTTGACGCTGGGAGAAAAAAAAAAAAAAAGCTATGGTATAAATTCCTGGGAGATTGTAATTGTACAATGTACAGTGGCCTCACTCGATATTTAGACACTTTAGTCACACTTTATTAATGTCATTGCATTTGAAAACAAAATATGTGTGGCTTTTCTTCTCAGAGCTAACTTCATCTTTATTCACTTTCCATGTGATTTTACAGTGGAAATATGAAGTCAGTTTCCCTCAAATTCACACAGGTATTCTTGTGGAATAACCACAGGTGAAGTTTATCATACGGTCAGTTCAGCAAGAGGTGTTGCTGAACTGGAGGTGTTTTGACAACTACACCTTTTTATCAGGATTTTGAGTGGTACATTGCCAAGGGACTGTCCATCATTTTCTCATTCTCATGACTTTGTTTTATGCTGAAGAAGACCAGAGAAGATATTTAAAAAAAAAAACTGTGTTGGTCCATACAATGAAAGTCAATGGAGTCTGGAGCAACACTGTATAGACCCATTGACTGCCGTTGTATGAAAGAAAGAAAAAACGGACTTTTTTTTTTATATATATATCTCATTATGTGTTCCACTGAAGAAAGAAAGTCATGAGGATGAGTAAATGATGACAAAATTCCAAAAAACATCTTGGGGCCACTGTACATGTACATACACACAGAAGGTCAGGGGTAAAGCGAGCCATCTATTAGTATGTGACCGTGATTTCCTCAGTGCCACATTTAATGCATATTAATCTGCTTTCCCATCCAAGGATCCATGACAATCGAAGCGATGAGCTCTGCACCTCTTCGTTCTCACTTCGCTGAAACGCTTCACCAAAACATCTCAGCGCCGCCACTAAGTCCTCCTACCGCAGAAGAGAGAAGTGAAAGATTACTGCGTTCGGCTCATTAAGAATGTTTTATTTTGTCTGCAATTTTCCCCCCCGTCTATTGTCTCTCCACCCTCTCAGCACAAGTCTCGGTGGAGTCACAGCCCTGGGAGCATCGCGGCGACGGAATAAATGCAGAAAATGAACTGGAAGAAAACAGGGAGGCGAGAAAAACGGCACGGCTGGCCGATGGTGGCCGAAAACTCAAAGGAGAGGAGGGTATGATTAAATCAAGCTTAATTCTATTTTGATAATTGTCTGCGTACGCGGCCGCGTTTCGCCGTGGGGATGTTGTGACTTGTGTACGAGACTGACAATGAAGTCGGCAACAACAGCTGCTCGGTGCCGGCTAGCTCGTGTACCTTACCGCTCAAGTCTTGTCAGTCACATTTTCCCTAATTAACTAACATCTGCTTTCCATTTTCAGTTACACTGCATCGCCAGCTTGCCTCATCTGAATCCCTGACTCCTGACCTCCCCTGAGGAAGGTGCTCACTGTCAGAAGAACCCCCGGCATCCTACCGCCACAGAAAGGTGATTCCTTTAAAGCGCCAGAAACGGATGAAGGAGCGAGAGGGGGGCTGCGCGAGGCGGGCAGACGGGGAGGGGAGCTGTCGCTTGTGTCAGGTTAACCTCAGAGACACATCCGGAGCTCAGCATCTGGGAGACGGAGGGGAGAGAGAGAGGCACCGTCGCTCCATTTGGCGCAAGTGAGTTTGGCATTAAGCATCATGCAATGGCTTTCATCAGCTTTTTTCTTTCTTTCTCTCTCTCTCTCTTTCTTCCTTTCTCACCTCCACTCCCTCCCCCAAAATAAAAAAAAAGGCTAAAACACCAAACTTTGTGCACTGTCAGTCCCACGGGCTGTGCTTATTCCCAGATTTATGTTAGTAGCGTTGCAGCGTTAAGTGTTAAAGAGAGAGAGAGAGGAAAAGAGAAAGAGAGAGAGCTTTGCATGCAGAAAGGAAGGAGATGATACTGATGTTTGTGCAGCACATGTGTTAAGTCACTCACACACACCACAATAACACCTGAAATCGCGGCAGCTGGTGCTGTTAAACATGCATTCTCTTGTTCCAGTTTCACCTCTGCAGCAACAGATAGCAACACAAGTCCTATAGAGGTCTTTAAGGTAACCAATTATGATGTCTTCAACTTTTTGATATTACATTTTTATTAGATAGTTTTAGTTCAATTCAATTTATAATATGCACAAGTTCCTGTTTATTAAGTTGGTCCTGTACACCTTTTGTGTAGGAAAAAAATAAAGCCACTCTCTAGCGTTATACTTGTTGACTGTGTGGACATGCGCTATAAATGATCATTATTATTTCTTAAGATTTATTTTCCAGGGTTTTTTACTCTTGATCACAAACCTCATGATTTGTGTGGAAATGCAACAAATCTCCCAGGTTTAGAAAAAAAGGGTAAATGATTACATAAAAAAAAAAAAAAATAACAGATGGGCCTGCCTAAAAAAATATGATTTTCTACAAATGATTGCATTCTCTCCCCTTTGGTGTGAAAAGTAGACTCAAGAACACTTTTAAATAATTTGTTCAATTTGTTCCACAGCCAAAGAAAAGCGGCTTGGTGGAAATTCAGATTCATTAAAACTTAATTAATATGCATCATTATGTAAATGAGGTTGCAGTTAATGAGTTCTTAAAAGAAGCCTTCCTTAATTAGTTCACTTTTTAATGGCATCATCATTTATCTTTTTTCTTTGAAGCAGAATGACGCGAGGACCTCGCCGTTCCCGAAAGTGCTAAAATTTTCCATTTTTTAATTATTCTTATTTCCTTAATTTTTATATGATTAAGAATGCATTTAGGGAAGTAAATAAATGAGAAAAACTTAGACCTTTTTTTTCCAGACTCACTTATTTCCATTAAAACAGAGTCTCTCTAGATGCCGGAGTGTTTAAAAAGTTAAAGGGAAAGCATCTTTTTACAAAACAATCAAGGCTGTCTCACAATTACCTCCCTGGCTTTTGCAAGTAGCTTCATTTCCACTAAATCTGAGCAGCCTCTTAATTGCTCTCTCCAGTTGGGCTGCAGTATATATTACCACACTCCATTACTATTTATGGAGCCTGAGAATCATATTGCAAATATGAAGATGACTGTGGTCATTTCCTTCTGCATTCATTCTCTCATTTATTCATTTACATATTCAATCACTTAATTTTTTTCTTTCTTTTTTTTGGGATAAACAATTCACCTCACCTGATGGGTTTGTGAAACTAAATTATACATAATTTAGAAAAAATCATGTTTATCTGGCACAAGCTTATATATATATATATAGAAGGTGTTTGAATTTTCATATGAAAAGTATGTAGCACATTTAATTTCTCTTCTCTGCGACTTTGTGACCCAGGTGAGGTGGAGATCAGCGTCTGTTGTATAAGTTGTATAATAAAACCTTGCTATAAAGCATATAAAGCAATTGCAAGGAGGATTTTACATTTATTCTCACAGGCAAGATAATGCTTTAACTATATGATTTGAAGACTGTGTGTGTGTGTGTGTGTGTGTGTGTGTGTGTGTGTGTGTGTGTGTGTGCGTGTGTGTGTGTAAAGGTAGAGAGGGTGTGTGTGGAGGGGGAGACAGTGTTTTTATGTTCCCGCTCACTAACCATCACTCTGCTCCTAATTGATAACCACTGGCATTTGATCAGGCGGTCTTCAAACAAGGAATCTATCTTTGTATTTTTGTATAAGAAGACCATCTGTTGTTGCAGAGCTCTACATTCATTAAATTTAATTTCTCAACTCAGGAATAAAATTTTAATTGTCCATTGTTACTGGAGGATTTTCCCCATCATCCCTCCCTGGTTATTTTTCCCCCCAGGGTGGTATTTGGGGGTTGTTGCGGAACAGTTAGGTGTTTGTTTGTTTACTAGTACTCTGTGGATGTGACCTGGCCATTTTTGAAAAGTGAAACTGACATGTGTGTGTATGTGTAATGTGTAATGTGTATATATATATATATATATATATATATATATATATATATATATATATATATATATATATATATATATATATATATATATATATATAAGTCAATGTCAGTTTCTCTTTTCAAAAATGGCCAGGTTACATCGACAGAGTACTAGTAAACAAACAAACACCAACCAAATTCTATAAAATAGATTAATATGCATTAACCAAATATACAATATATATATATATATATATATATATATATATATAATTGTGTATATTATATTTTTAATGGTCTTGAAGAAAGTTAATTGAAGCAAGTAAAATGAGAACATAAAAGTGGTGTATAATTAGGAAATAGAAATGAGTGTATTTGGACCCATTTCTTGCAGGTTGTTATTGGACATTTTTGAGCAGTGAATCGTTTGGCATTTGGAGTTCTGTGAGGAGCGACGGTGGGCATGTGTTAACTACACACAGGACACTCGAGCGAAAACCAGACGCCCACCGAATCCTTCAATCTGTCATTTCCTCTCGCAGCTCCCGAGCAAGATAAAAATAAAGCGAGCACAAAACACTCTCTTATTACTCTTTCAAAATAATGCTCTTCACACTTTAGTTCACTTCTTGGTAGCCTTTACTTGGAAAACATGTTGCAGTGAGCATATTGTTTGGAAAATAAGTAGGCCTAATTTATATTTTTTTTATTCGCCATGGGTGTTCAGCAAATGATCCATGATCAGTATCAAAATTCAAGAAACGGTTGTATTAGAAATCTGGCTTGCCTATAAATAATTCATATATTTCTTGAACAGTTTTTAAAAATTATTTGTTTTATAATGAATCCCCAACCAAAAAGCGTAACAATTATAATACAGTGATGAAACAATTTCATAAATGAAAACATTTTAGTTTAGTACTACAGTATTTAAAAATCTTTCTTTCTTTCCCTTTGAGATGTTAATTAAAATTATGCTTATGAACCAAATCAATGTTTATGATGTATATTAATTAATTTCTTTTCACTGTGGCAAGTGTAACAGCTGTTGGTCATTATATGAACCGAGGAGAAAGAAAAAAAAGCATTCCTGGTGCTTTTTTTCTATAGAAGCGAGACTTCTTTTCCCTCCGTCCGACCTGTGAGAGAGAAGTAAACTGCTGGTTTATTTGGGTTCAGGTGCTTAAATAGAAGGGTTTTGACACACGGTAGCCTGGGGTTTGATCGCATGATTCGTTGGGGTTTTTGTAAGACAATGATCGGTGCTGCTTGATACAAGCATTTTGCATTAACAGTTAACTATGCATGAGTGTAAAACCCTTGTGGTTTCTGAGACCACTATAAATAAAGGATGCATGCCTTGCAAAATTTAGCTTAATAGAGTCACCAAAATGAAGTGGAGAGTTTTGGTAGTGAACTATGACTCTAGAGACAGGAGGTGTTCAACTTAAGACGAGTTTCGACGTGATGTGTGCTGTACGGAGAGGCGGCGTATAAACGCACGAACACGGTTCTCAGAATCAGAGAGCACTTCCTGTCAAGTCCTTCTGATACAAAATCATTTTACTTGCACTGACTTGACCCAGCAAGATTTCAGTTAACAGATTTTCATGCCAATAGTGCAGCAATAATATAGTGAAAATCAATTTTAAATGAGAAATCTGAATTCAGTCTTGCTCGGTCAGTTCAATTAACTGTTATAGGTGTGCTGGTTTTTTAAACTTAATTCAGAAGTCAAGTGATATAATCTTAATAAACAGAAATACAGAAATTGTTGTCATTGAATACATTCTGCTAATTTCAAGTCAATAAAGTGCTTTGTTCATTATGAAATGTTTTTCTTTTTCATAAAATGTGTGAAATAAACAGGTCATTTTTCAATTGTGTACGTGTTATTTATACCCCATTTTTCCATGTGCACATTAACAAAATGATTATAATGTAAAAAAAAAAAATACAATGGTTACACAACTATTTACTACATTCAAATGATCTTTGCAAAAAAAGAACTTTCAAAGTCACAATTATCATAGCACTTTATTCAGATGAGAAGTATTTTAGAGTCAGTTCTCAAAGAAAATATTATTTATTTTAAAGCAAATCCACACGTGATGAATTATTTAAAGCAACTGGGATTGCAATGCCATCAAATCGCAGAAAACAAAGCTTTACGCCATGCTCAAAGATTTCTGTTTTGAGGAGCAGAGAATGGAGAAAGAGATGTTTAATGCTAAACACAGAGGGAGAGAGGGAGGGCGAGAGAGATATCTCAAACTGCTTATGCAAAAATAATTGGTAACCTCCATGTACTGTTCTGCACTATTATTCAAATCTCGCCTTTGTTGGCCTTGTTTACAGGATGTTAACTGGCGCATTTTCACCCCCAGAGTGGACCCCTATTTTTCTCTCACACACAGTCTATTCTCACAGCTGTTTGATTTCCAACTGCCAAATGCAGTTTATTTCTTTCCTTTGTTTTTGTTTTGTCTTTCTGATTTGCGCCAAGTTCTCAAAGTTATCTTCAAAACTAAACATGTTGCCTTACAACTAGGGCTGTCAGTTCATTAAAACTTTGAATGTAATGAATTACATGATATGACAATTAATTAATGTAATTAATCACAATTAATTGCATGTATCAATATTTGGAGGCAAAAGCCTTCAAATGAAGATCATTTAAAGATAAATTGTTGTGGCAGACAAATAAATCATTGAGCAGACATTATAAAAAGTGGCTTTAGAAGTTTTTGCATACTGACTGACTTGTATTCTTTCTGCGCTATATTTGTTGATATCTTTGGTCATTGTGTTGATTCTTGCTGTTTTTTCAGCATCTCACGGCATTAGCGCAGTGTTTTAAGACTTGGTAGTCCACTGTGAAAAAACACCTCGAGACCCTTGCATTCTGTACCGTTTCGTTGAGCGTCATCTAGCTGTAATTGATTGCAAATATACATCCTGTTTGAACGACACTACTCATTTTGTGCATGCTTTTGGTAAGTGTGGTTTGGCGGGGTACGTTGGCTGTAGTTGCCAGAACTTGCAAAAAAACATGAAGGTGGCAAAATTGCTTCGATGGTAGGATGGTAGTCTTTGTATTGTACTTTGTATAAGAAATGTTCTGTGTGTGCAAGCTCCTCTCCTTGTTGAACTTTGAAAAGTGTTAAAGAAATCAAATGTTTTATCATCAACACATAAAAATAACAGCCCTACTTGCAACTAAAAACAATATTTACAATATTCATTAAATAATGAAAATCCATTTTTAGTAGACATTTTAAAGGGTTTCAAATTTATGTTATGAAATATCAATATTAACCCCTTTACTTTTAAAAAATAAAATAAAATTCACACTTTCATCCAAATCATATAAAAAAGCACAGATGACCTATTTATGAATGTTCATGTACTTTTCCTTCTCTGAATGTTGCCGGGATGTTGTGTGTACAGTATCTGTGTCACTGCCAGGTATGAGAACAAGATAAAATCGCTGTCAGTCGGTAAGCAGGTAGTGCAAAGAACACACAAAACAAGCTATAAATACGAATGTGGTGTAGCAGGTAAAGTTTGGCGGTGTTCTCACCCACTCTTCCTCAGCTGGAAGCAGCGGAGTAAGAAGAGGGGAGGGGGGGGGGGGGGGGGGGGGGTGGCAGCGGGAAGTTCCTGCCATCCAGCGCTCCGAACCTGTGGGTTTGTGCCGGGCTGAGCACAGGTGGGCGCACCTCCACGTTCATGCGGCGTCGGAGATGCGTTCGGAGGGGGAGCCAGCTCAGGCAGCCTGGGCCGCTCACGCAGGAAACAGCAGAGGAAGCCACAGGGCAGGCAGCAGAGTTTCAACACCATGTGTGCACATAAGCAAACACGCAAACGCACACTTCTCAGGGAAACAGTGCCTCAGAAGTCACATCAGACTGTCTGACAACACTGTCCCAATTAGGATGCCCCATAAACAAGGGGAAGTGGTGCCTCTCTTGGGACCAAGCTCACCCCCACTTCCATCCCTTTCCCCTCTCCACTAAAACATGCCATGGATTGCAGGATGCCACTGTATATCAAGATCAAGTGCTCTAAAGTGCCAAAGTCATCTATGATAGCACAAGGTGTCGCTTAGGAAAGTGCACTTCCCCATAGAATATGTGCTTCTTGGAGTGGAGTGGAAAACTTTGCTTTGTGAGTCTGAGTTACTTGCTCTAGCTATAACCCTGCCAATTATCACTGGCTTCTGTGTGAACTTTAAAGCCTGGAGAAAATCTAAAAGTCATTGCTGAAACTTTGTTTATGGAAACGCCGCAGATTTGAATGGAGACAATGAGATGCATGTCCATTGGTTCTTTAGCTTAAATGCAGGGTAGGTGATTGGTTCCAGAAACATTTTTTGTTATGTTGGTTGAAAGTCTCTTCACATCCTATCACTAAGTTAGGTGGTCTAAATGTATTTATATATCTCGTCTGTGGAAGGTGTAGGCGTCCAATCATTGATACGATGCCCTACCTGCCTGTCAATGTATGCATTTCCAAACCTCACACGTCATCAGCATGTTTCATGCTATGCAGAGTTAGACAGACGTCAGCCACCGAGCATCGCAACCAGGGTTTGAAATTAACAGCCGCCAACCCGCCAATTGCGGCTTAAAATCAACTGTGGTGGGTAACGCTGTCAATTCACTAGCCAATTTGGCGTGTTACTATGTTTACTTACTTTGCTGGGGAACGTTTGTGTATGCCAAATCTGTGCAGATTTAGCGCAAATACTAAACTCGTGAGTCATCATGATATATTAAATACAGCGTATTGCGCGGAATCTGCACATATCTGGCTTACTTGAACATGCACGTCACAACGCAACAAATAACAGTGTGCTTGTTTCATTTGCATTAAACCAATAGCGAAGATTAAAAAAGCATTTGGTTTAAAGAAAAGACATTATTATTTTCCAACATCCTAATTTCTTTAAAAAAAAAAATTTGATGTTCTTTGATGAAAGAGATTTTGTTGTTTGGAGATTTTGTTTGAATAAGAAATGTATGAAATGCAAATATCCAATATATGCAATATATATATATATATATATATACTGTAGAGCGAGAGAGAGAGAGAGAGAGAGAGAGAGAGAGAGAGAGAGAGGAGAGAGAGAGAGAGAGAGAGAGAGAGAGAGAGAGAGAGAGAGAGAGAGAGAGAGAGAGAGAGAGAGAGAGAGAGAGAGAGAGAGAGAGAGAGAGAGAGAGAGAGAGAGAGAGAGAGAGAGAGAGAGAGAGAGAGAGAGAGAGAGAGAGAGAGAAAAGGAAAACAAATGTAAATAAACATAAGAAAAAATGAAGTAAAAAAGAAATAACCCAGATTAACTATGTCACAGTATATATTCCCCCTATATATATATATAAACTGTGATAGTTAATCTGATTTAGCCTATTTCTTTCTTTTTTTCTTTTTTTTTTTTCCCTAGTAGTTCTGAATGGCCGGTAACTTAAAAATTTAGAAGACAAATTGGCCGGTGAGTGAAAAAGTTAATTTCAAACCCTGAGCGCCACCAAAACAGCAGCCACCTTTTACAGTTCCTCCTGAACCAAAACATTGAGCTTATGCTGGGTTCACGCCATAACTACCGTAATTTATAAGAGATAGAAACCTGTGATGTTATACTCGGGTGGTTCTTGACTCAAATTTATGCGTTTTACTATCATTGCCGAAATGAATCTGCAGCAGTCAGGTGATACAGGTCAGTTCTTTCTAAGTTGTTTATGTTCATTATTATTGTAATGTTATGTGCTTTGAGACATGAGTTAATTTCACACCGTCTCTCGTGACGCTTTTGTTTGCTCCCTGCATTGGGCGTTCATGTGTTTTGAAGGAGACGTGGTTTTGGAGACGCTCTGAAGGGAGGGTGGGATCTTACGCTTTCAAAGCTAGCTCGCTATTGCTAGCCTCTCTGAAAATCGCCTACCCTACCTTTAAACCTGTAAAGCCTGACATGAAACACGTCAGAAAAATCGTCTTTTTTTTTTTAGAGGAAAAGTTTATTGAACCTGAAGAAAAAAATATATTTTTAAAAAATTCAGCAGGTGTCTTTTTTGTTGAGTATATTTGATACATCATGCTTTTGTGGCTCATATTCACCTTTTTCACGGGACGCGAAACTACCCGTCATGCTTTGCGCGTGCGCGTAGACAGGATGCTCAAAACTTCCGGTTCGCAGCTTGATGTTGTTTATGTAGGCGTTATTGGACATTTCTGAAACAAAGTTTGTAATCTCTTTTACTTAATTTTAATGGCAATAATGGCAACAAGCAATGGCAACATTAGTTTGCGGTGGCAGCACGGGCAAGATTATTTGACGAAAACCGTTAAAAACGTAACTTTGTCTGTCCCTCATCCTACGAAATTGACAAGCGCCACCTCCTGGATTGATGATATGACACAATGGCCATCAGTCACATATGTTGACATATTTAATTATCTTGTTTTGTCTGAGGGTGTCGACGGCGAGGAGCTTAGAAATTATAAAAGCACGGAAGCATACAACTACTTACACAGTAACAAAATTGGACGAATTCTTTGCCATAATCATCAGCAGTTCACAATCTTAAAAGCGGAGGTAGAGCCGAGTCAGACTATAAATAAACCCCATCACATTGCGTGGGTTATGGTACAAAATAACGGAGTAGTGGAAACAGCTGGATGCTCCTGCGTAGCTGGCCCTGGTAGGTCTTGTAGTCATGCTGCTGCTGTGTTGTGGAAGGTGGGTATTTATAAATAGAGCAACACTGCTAGTCTGGCTTAACATACAGCAAATACTATGTGCAGAGTGATTCAACTTGAATAATTAATTTTTACAGCAATATTTAAACAATAATAAATGTAAATTAATAAAATTCTTTGGCTTGAAAAAAACGTTTTGTGTGCTAATGGTGATGTACTGTGCAATAAGTAATGAAGTAAACAATATGCTCTGATTTTTGAAAGGTGCAGAATGCAGTGGCCAGTGGTATAACAGGGATATCTTGCACTGATGAGCAGCGTAGATGGAATGCAGGGACCAGAAGAAATCATGAACAAAAACGAATCAGCCAGATAACATTTAGACATCACAGAGCTGAGGAAGTATATGATGCGTCATCAGCCAGGGAGGGAGAAAGACTAGCACCGACACCATGCTATGACACGCATCATGACTTCAGGGAGAGAGTCAGTTCTTCAGATACAAAAGCTCTGTTTGAACTAAAAAATAGTCTTTTAGAAAAGTGTTACAATGCAAATGTACCAGAGCAGGCAGATGACATTGATAGTGTAGAACCCCACCAGCCACATGGGGAGACTTTGACTTGCAGTAAATGTAAAGCATTTTACAGCAACTACATAGAGATGAACAGCGACCAGGCAGCTATATTGGAGATTCAAACACAGAATCAGAGCTTGTCAGAGGTTTGGCATAGTGCAAGACAGATAAGAATCACTGCTAGTTCAGCTAAAGGTGTACCAGTACGAGCAACAACAAATCCTGATAAATTCCTGAGAGAGCATCTCTTCCCTACCTTTCGGGGTAATGCGGCTACAAAGTATGGGAGTGAGAAAGAGGTAATAGCTCGAAACCTTCTTGTAGAACAAGGTCTACAGGTGTCCGTCTCAGGTACCAGGGTCAGCCTGACAGAGCCATGGCTGTCTGCAAGCCCTGATGGCATAATAAGTGGTGTAGAACTTCTGGAAATAAAGTGCCCTATCCCTAAGAACAATACCACCTCTCTAGCAGACCATTTCACAATGAGCAGCTATAGTGACATCAAAGCGGTTGATGGGAAGCCTGAATTACAGAGGAATGGAGTCAGGGGCTACTACAGACAGATACAATTAGGCATGTTTTGTACTGGGCTAAGAATGGCAAAACTACTTGTCTGGTCATCAAAGGAACACATTCTGATAAATGTACCATATGATGCAGAGTATGTAGCAGAGCAGGTTACTCGTCTCAGAGGCTTTTACTTCTCTGTGATGCTTCCTAGAGTAGTGGATGAATTCATTGCCGGACGACTCAAACTGAATGGCAAATACCTGCATATAGTCAGAAAAGCATAAATAACTTGTACAAAGACTAACCGTTTTTTGTGTATAAGTGTATAGATCCTGACATTTAGGAGGAAAAAGGTTCTGGCAATGTGTCAAGGCAAGTTTTCAAAAACATTTTGAATTTATTTGATAGTAGTTCCTTGTTTACAGGTTTTGCACAAGTGTTGTATAATATTTAAACAAATTAACAATTATATATCTATCCATGTACATTGTACACAAAAACAGAAAACATTGAGATTTGTTTAGAATTAAAAATGTAAAGTATTGTGATTAAATATATATGTACAAATTTGATTACATGTAGACTGAGCATTAATTTTCTGCTTCACGGATCAGGTCACCATGCAGATTCACTAAAGCTGCACATATACGCAGAATTTTATCAATCTTTGGCATAAGGTTGATAGGCAAGGTTTGTGACAACACCTTGTACACTTTCAGTCTCCTAATTGCACGTTCAACATGTATCCTTACATTTGCAATCCTGCGACTGCACGTGACTTTTTCTTCTGTCAGCTGTGTTTGGTTGGCGAAGTGAGGAATTATCAAGTTGACCTGTCTTTCATACAATAAGTCTCTTATCAAAAAACCCCTATCTGCCATCACTTCATCACCCGGTTTAAGGTTTTCAAGAATGCCAGAGTCACACGTAATAAATTTGTCGCTACAGCGGCCCCCATATGCTGCTGATATGAACATTACTAGACCACAAGGTGCAATAGCCACTAAGTATTTGATAGTGTTGCAAGCATAGTAGTGGCTGTACGATTCAGACCTTGAGTCAAGGTTCTTTGGTTTTTGGATTTCACTTTCACTGCAGTCTAAGATACAGGTAACATTCTGATAATGTTGCTTAAATGCCTCTGGTGTTGTGGCTCTTATTGTTTCTTTGGGGAGCCATGGTATTAGATCCTTCAAGACTACAGCCATAGTGTCAATCCAAAAAGAAATGATCCTGCTCACTTGACTCACTGATATACAAAATCGAATGGCTAGGTCTTCTATTAAAAGGTTTAATTTCAGCTTCATTAGTGTGAGCAAGATTTGCTGTTCAACTTCAGTCTGGTATGCCACATTCGCATGGGGACGCAGAACAGCTACAAGCGTATGAAATGAGTGGAGTGGGAGCCCGGTGTACAGATTTGAGTCAGAGTCGCTCATCAGAGTAAGAGGCTTGATTGTATCACACTGTGTTGACTGGTTTACATAAGTTACTCTGTGCTGTCTCTTGCTATAACAATGCTCCTCGAAGATGTGGTCTTCCCATTGTGTTCCAACAGAGGCAACGTTTTTAGATGTACAGCCGTGGTCATCAACATTAGATTGCATGGGGCTTGGGACAGATGCAAGACTCTCTTCTTCAGGCCTCCCTTCGTCCATTCCAGTGTGCTCTTCTTGATAAACACCAGCTCCTGTAAAAACAGACAAACCATTATAACCATATCTATAATTAGCTGGGGCATTATATTTTCTTTTTCGAAAAGTGATTTCTTGAAAATTGTATACAATAAAAAAAGTTAGTCAATTAATAAATTAATATATTTTAGAATATAATCATGCAGAATTTTAGTTTAGCACTAATACACTTTTAAATGTCATGTATGAAGGGCCAAATGTTGAGTTTTTCCTGCATACCTTAATGAGCTTATAAACAATTACTGACAGGTATTATTTTGTCAAAACATTGCGAGCTGTGATAAGATTTAAGATCTATTACTGCTGCAGTAGCTGTTCAAATGAACAAACAGACCACACACACAAAGTAATTTAGTCAAATATTTACTCAGACCTCTTTGACTAAAGTGGAACAGAGTAAAAACAACATTCATATATATATATATTAATATATATGTCAACATTAATTAAAAAATAAAATAAACTGCGCTGTATTGACACTCAAAGTGGAGCGTAAAGTTGACTCATTTAAACGATTCGTCATACTGAATCAAAACACTATAACACAGGAGCGTGGGAGTCAGAATGGTTCATTTAAAGAGCCATTTGTTAAATGAACACACTTTTATGCTAACGTTACAAGTTAACATACTGAAGGGTTGAAGGAAACGCTGAAAACACTTAATCCGTATCATAAGGCACATTTCGATTAATTGTGAAGACCTGCACGTTAGCCTTGTAAATAACGTTAATGAATAGTCTCACTCTCACCTTCCTCCGGACAAGTTCGTCGTTGTCTTCTCTTCTTTCTTAATGGACGATCATATCCAAGCCAAAGTTCAGGATATGGATTTTCCGTTGTTGGTTGTCTGTCCACAAAGTGGAATGAGCATACATGGATATTACGGGGCGGTAATTTCAAATTAAGTGCTGCGAGCCATTGTCTTTTGCCCTCGTCGTCGGATGGCATCTTGTGCAATTTAAATGGTTTTGGGCAGTTACATTCCGCTCTTCTTGTTGGCTTGTGGTCGTAACACTCATGTTCCAGAAGTTTTTTTAGCTTTCTGTAGCTGTTGTGACAGCCTTTAACGGCACAAATTCTACCAGAACCTCCACTATTTGCCATGACCAGTAACGTCGTATAGCTGATGACAATTACTAAACGGAAGTTGAGAGCATCTTACCGGAAGTCACTCGCGGCTACGGCGCCCCCCACGGAGAAGTGAGGAAAAAGGTGAATAGCATGCAATAGGAAAACATGGAGCTCATACTTGAGAAGGAAAACAAGACAATGTTTTTAGAATGATACTAAAAGGCCTTTTACTTTAAAAAAAAAATGGGGGTCAGAAGGAATGTGGAAGATCATGCTTTTCAGCAAAGTTTTGATTGTGTTGATCATTTAGAGGCATTCAAAATGTGCATATCAAATGTAAGAAATAGATCATTTATCATAATTTACTCACCATCATGTTTTTTATGGAAAACAAAAGATGTTTAGCAGAACATCCAACCTGCTCTTATACAATGCAAGTGAATGGGGACTGAAGCTGTCGAACTCCAAAAATCACAAAAAAATCTCATTTTGCATATATAAATATGCTATGTCAAAATTGAGAATAATGTCTTGCATTTATGGCTTTTTTATGACATCAGAGAACTTAACAAGTTAGATTATGGTGCTTTATGTCTTTTGTACGTTCACTGTATATGCAAAAGAAAAGCATGGAGCATTTTGCTTAACTTCTTTGGTTTTCCATAGACGAAAGAAAGTTGGATTGGGTTCACTGGTGAATGACGGTGAGTATATGATAACAATTTTTATTTTGGGGGATAAAATGACACAGGGCACACATGGAAATTCATACACTTGGCCAGATCCTTTGCACTCAAAAACGTCTCATCTGTACATTTTACTTGAATTTCATTGTTCTGCTCTGCTCTGGTCCTACCTGTCTCCTTTGGCAAAAGGCTACATCTGTGTGCTTAACGCATTTCTAACGAGCTGCCGTTGTTTTTCTGGAATGCACTGGAGATCAGTCATCGTGCCACAGCGAGTAAGATCACATTTACATGAGTAAACCATGCATCACTCTGACGCGCCAGACACCTTCTTTTGCAGAATGAAGAAACGACTTGTTATAATTCACAAAGAAAGATTAACATACTTCTGCTGATGTCATAAAAGTGTGCCATGTTTGGTTGCTTCTGTGAAGGAGCAATTCAAAGATCAAATTTACCAACAGCATCAATGCAGTTCCATTCAGAAATGTCTGCCAAAGTAAGACTGATTGCACTGTCTCTGAAATATTTCCGTGCAAGCAAAAGAGCAGCGATCATGTATGAACAAGGATAAACAAGGGGAGGGGGAAAAAAGATATGAGAAACAGAATGTCCATACAAAATAATGATACAAAAACTAAAACTCATATGGCCACAGAAAAAAAAGCAAGTCTATCAAATGCATCACCCTACCGTGAACTGTAAACTTTTGTGCAGCCTGATAATATGATATGACGGAGGCCTGGACAGATTTTCTTCTTCTGTTTTACGGGGCTGGTGAGAGGAAATGCTGTTCAGTCAGTCGGCATGAGTCTATTTAGAATGCTGAGAAAATTCGAGCTCCTCTGTTAAGTCTCCAGTGAAGTAACCAAGAGTAAGAAAATTAAAACAAGACTCTGATCTGTGATCACACTGTAAGTGTGAATTTTAAATTAATCTCAATTTAACAAGCCTCAGCGCAATCGTATGCGAGAATATATAATACAGAGGGGCTAATTGAATATTTTCTCAAGCGTCGATATCCTACTATTTCACTTTTTATTCATTTAAGATTTATAATAGCAGAGGTTTAACATATTAAATAAAGATAATAATGGCTCATTTTTTAATAATAATGTTCAAGGTTTTTTTCAAGTTGTAGACCAATCACAAACAACATGGTACTTCCCACAAATAGGGTACAAAAAAGTGATTGGTCAGTTAAAATAGTTTGTTGCCAAAAATCATAAACAACATTCTATATGAAATGGACCTTTGGACATTTTTTTTTTTTTTTATAAATTTGCATAAACATACTGTATGTTTTCCCAGTGTTCAATAACGTTTACCGAACAAACACCAGAAAAAAATGCTGTCCTTATTAAGATTCAAAACTCATACAGTACCAAATATACACAAATGAGGCCAGCGACCTTTAAAATGAGCTATTGATACGCTCGGTTTGAACCACCGGTACCTGGCTCTCCACACAGTCCAAACTGACACACACACCCCTAATTTGATTGGCATATTCTATTTATTATCATGCAACTAGATCTCAGCCACGGTTTGTTTTCAAGGCGCCCATCAAACACCCGGCTGGGCCAGCGTTACAGTGATGTCACCGGCGCAAGTTGAATATACACAAAGTGGTTTGCCGTGTTTAAATAAATGGAGCTGAAATTTCAATTTTGAACCTTCCCTCTTTCCTGTCAGATAATTTGGTTGATCCAAGTGGCAAATGCAGGGCGGCATAATGCAACATTCCTCTTAAGTGCCAGTAGGTTAGACGCTGAGGGGAGGCCCAGATCTCTCCCTTTAACGCCACTCAAACAGACTCTGCCTCTCTGCTCCGCTGCCTGGGGATCATTAAAGACATTTACGGCTCTGTAGAAGTCTCCAACTCGCTTTGATTCAAACTGATCTGGGTCTGGAGTTTATCTGTCAGTATATGATAAATGCTGAAATAAAAACAAATCATCGAGCAGCACGAGAAAGAGATCTTCTGGGGTCAGAGATGTCGGCACCAGGATCTCCCCTCACACGTTATCGCGAATAATTAAGACAAAGTTGCGTTGAGCGAGTTATCATTGACTTATACAGTTAAATGTGTACTTAAAGAGACAAATACTCCTTTTTTATAACCGTACGTACGACACGGCGAACGGTTAGAGTCTTCAGTCTCATCAGCATGCCCTTAGTGTGTGTTTTAATCTGAGCGACTGGAATTATTGCCTGTTACGGCTGTGTATCCTTTAGGAAAAGTGGAGGAACTATACACGATATCAACAACATTAGCAGGAGAGCTGTTCTCATTGCATTTTAATCAACTTTGCCGGATTGAATTTCAGAAATGTAATTCTGCCCTCCACTGGCACAAAAAAGGTGCACACAGAAAGGCAGGCATTTCCTGTCTGACTGATACCAGGTAGATAGTGTGTGTGTGTGTGTGGTATGTAAAAATATAAAGTTTGCCAATTAAAGCATCACTTGCATTAATTTACTTCATGTGATTTTATGTATGTTTTTTGTTTGCATATTACTGGGTTAAAGTGAAGAAACATGATTATAATAGAAAATGCAAATTCTACAGGAAATAGATGATTTCCTTCCATACGTATTTAAACACATTTGATAATGACCTTTAACCTTTAACAAAAGAAACATAATACTAATAGAATAAAACTATTCAACAAAAACATAATATGAAATAACAAAATTATACAAGGCATGATTTACACATTTGATAATGATCTTTAATCTCTTTTTTGTGAACAACTTTTGCCAAATAAATAATCACTTACACAAAATCACATGAAATAAATGAATGCATTTTTTTCTTTTGCAAATGACTGGTTAAAGTGAAAAACATGATAATAATTTAATAAAACAGGCAATATATTTGCAGAAATTATACAAGAAAAGCACAATTTCCTACAGTTTGCATTTAAATTGATAATGACCTTTATCCCCTTTATTAGTTTTATTTTATTTGATCATTTTTTAGTGAACAAGTGTCTCGCCACATTTTGCCAAATGAAGCATTACTTACATAAAATCACATTAAATAAATGAATGCATGTTTTTTTTGTTTGCAAATTACTGCTTAAAGTGAAGAAGCAGAAATTATACAAGAAAAGCATGATATCAAACACACTTAATAATGACCTTTAACCTCATTATTTTTATTTATTTTTTTAGTGAACAACTGCCTCTCCACATTTTGTTTTAATTCTCTTCTTTTCACTTTCAACATGTATGCGTTATTATCCAACCCTGGTTGATCATGAAACAAAAGCCTGATGCCTCACTGAGAGGTGACACAGTCTCTCTCCCAGGAGGCATCGGCAGTGCCCATGTCACCCGGGGTGTTGCCAGGAGCGACGGGACCGGTGTTCTGAGAGCAAGTGGGAGGGGGTGGTGGTTTGGGGAGATCTAGCGCAAACAATCATACCGGCTTCCACCCCCTCTCCTGATGCTCTTTGAGCACCTTCAAATGCCTGCTCCTCCTTGAAGAGCATCGCTGCTCCAGGTGCTAAAAAGCCACATGTTAATCCAGGCCTGTCTGATAGGCAAATGTCTCTATGAGCCAAAGCATAAATAATAATGATGTCTATAGAGACATATCAACTACAGTAAAGCCTTCAGTGCAACTGGGGAAAAGAAAAAGCTATAGATTAACTAACAGTAACAAAGTCGACTACGCAAAGTGACATCACTTAGCTAAAACTTAAGAGTATTATGAAAACAAAACACATCTCAGATGCATTCTACCAAATGTATAATTTTACTTCTCCAACTGTGAAGGAAGGGGAAAGTGTTTACTGGGATTCCCGGGGAAAGCAGGGGGGGAAATCATTTGGTGTGTTTGCCAAAAAATGTTTTGGTAATTACATGTAGGGAGCAGCTTTTCTGACCGCCATGCATTTCTAACAAAGACACCTGCATTTCCAGCTGAAAGGGCAAATCATAAAGCATTTGTCATTCTGATTCCAATGCTCCACTGAGGGGGTGTCTCCGTTATAGCCAAGTCCACAAAAAAACACTTGACAGTGTTTCTCAAGTCTCTCTGGTAAGCACATGTGATATATAGAACAGAAGTGTGGATAAAATCTGAACATGCCTCATTTCAAGAGTGTTTTAATGTGTTCCTGAACCCTACTAGGAAGTGCTCATTAATTTGGCCAATACACCCAGTGTCACAGTTCTTGTCATGCTGAGAAAGAAAAGGAGACAAAAAATAGGCCGTTATGAGAAGCCTAATTTACTCTCTGACTGAAAAGGGCCCAGCTTTTTGCCATAAAGGGCAGAACGCTCGACACAGGTGAAGGTTTTTAACAGCTCTCATCAAAAACACTGTGCATATCTTGAGCTCATCTAATATGACTGCACCTCAGTTTAGCTCTCTAACTCACTAATAATGCACGTCTGACATGTGTGAGCACATTATGCACTTATAAACATAGGCTACTAAAGGCATGGAAATAAATTGTTTTTGGATAGCCACAGTGAAAACGTTTAATTAATTTGAAAATATGCTAAACTGAATTCTGTTAATTGAGATAAAAAAAAAAATGACTGTAAACAAAACAATTGCATTAATCAGAGGCGGTGTTAGGGAGGATATTTTTCAGGAGCAAGACAGCTAGAAGTTCAGCTATTTTCAAAACAGTGTAAGCTATTTCACTAAGCAGCTACTTTATCCAACGAGTTGTGATATAGTGCGTTTTCAACGTCTGAGCTGAAATAATAATCAAACGAACTCTCTGTATCTCTCACACACGTAGAGCCAGAAAGTCTGATTCATTCAAGTGAATCGGTTCGTCAAAATGTTTCCATCACCTATAGACCTTAGTCGGGTTAGACGCCATATTGAATTTAATGCGGATGAAAACGAGGCTGTGAGGGACTTACAGTCTTTACAATGGCACACACTGTATAAAGGTCCTAAATCACGTAATTTTCACAACTCACAACTTTCAAACAACTTTTGATGGAGTTTGTCAACTTTAAATTGTCAACAAATTAAATATGGCGCTACCCTGCTAAAGTCGGGCTCACACTGTTTGATTTTGGCCACGATTTAGCCGTCTGAGACTAATTCTGTGAATGCTAAAAGATTCCTATGATCCTAGGCCAAAATCTGAAGTCTTTGATCGCTAGTTTGACATGTTGGCCGACAGCTGATTAATGACCATTGCGATCAAATTTTACCTCTGACAAAGTTCTGGCAGTGTCAAAAGTTTTGAGGCGGAGTCATGCAGTGTGGCTTTTCCTACAACAACAGGCAAATCAAAAACCAATAGGAGTGCAGAACCTGATGATGGAATTAGTGAGACAACAAAAAAATTACTTGCTCCACAAACACGTGTTTCTTTGGGGGTTTTTTTCCGAGTTTTCTTTTTTGAGTAAAGCCATGATCAAAATTAACACTAAAGATTGTTTTTGTTTGCTAGCCACCATTTTTTTCCCGCATGTAAATGCAGCTCAGAGTCACCGAAAGTGTCACGGATTGATGATGTAAAACTTAATAACAACCGAGATCCTACAGTGTGACATGGCTTACAGCGGGGATCACGTTCGTACAGTCTGACAAGCAACAGTCATAAAAGTCTATCATAAATCGGTCTATGTTGGGCTGGAAAGTCAGATTCGTTGAGTCAGTTTGTCTTAAATCATTCCCTCTCCCATGTAGCACTGGGAAGTCCAACTCATTGTAGCAAATCTGTTTGTCTTAAATAGTAGCACTGAAAAAGTCTGATTTATTCCAGCAAATTTGTTCGTCCTGAATAACTCTCTCTCCTATGCAAAACTGGAGTCAGTTCAGTCGGACAGTTCAGATTAAAAAATATATATATATATATTTGACTCCCTATACACTATATTTTTTACTCAGTTATGTAAAATGGTGTGTTTTATATTGTTGTATTTAGTTTAGCATAAATGTGGCCATGATTTAATGATTATTAAATCATTGGATTGTTAGTTTTATTTTGTTTCTATACATTTATTTTTATGTCTTGCCCCCTTAAGTAACTTAAGTGTAGTTAGCTACTTTTTGTGTGCGTAGCTACTACTTTTTTTCTTTCCTACAGAAATCTCCACATTCATGTCACGGCCCACAAAGGCCACAATTTTGCCAGAAAGAGCTTTAAATGTAGCACTATGCTTTTCTTGCAGGGTCAAGATAAATAGACAAACATCTAGCACAGAAGCAGAAAAAGACGTACTGCAAATCCATGCAAATCGGGAAAGCAGCGAAGAGGGGGAGTTTCTGCCAGGCAAGCACTCTTAGCTTCCCCCTTTAGACCACCATCTTTTGTTTGTTCTGAAGTTACACATATAGAGTTGCTATCAGACGCCAGGAAGGAGTGAAAAAGGGTGGAAATGAGAGGGGAAAAAAAGAGCTATAAGCATTTCAAGCTATTGCTGAAACAATCCAATTACAATGCCTATCAAACTTAGCTTCACAGGTTAGAGCTTCTAATTGCCTGACAAAAATTGACACTTCAGTCGCAACACTGTAATATAATAGAGGGCCAAATTAAATTTGATCGAGGGGCAGAAAACGACGCTATCATTCAGCCGCGCGGAAAAGAGATCAACTGGCATGATATAATGGATCAAAAATGAAAATTATTCATTAATCGCGTTGGGTTTTCCAATAATGGAAATGACACAGTTCAGACGCTGCCGTAAAAACACTATTAATTAAAGGGATGATAGATCTAACAAGGCATGGAACCGAGAGAAGTCTTCCTCCACTCCTCTCCGAGGTGAAGGATTGTGGGAATGGGCTGACTGACAGGTCACTTCTCAGTGTGTGACAAGTGTAATGTGTGTGTTGTGTGTCAGTGGCATGTTGTGGACTTCTGAATTTATTCAAACAAAACAAAAATGCAATATTAAAGAGGTCATATTATGCCCTTTTACAAAGTCTTGATTTTGTTTGTGGACTGTACTAGAATAGGTTTCTATGCATGCATGTTGAAAAAACGCATTTTACATTGTTGCAGCACGGTCTCTATGGCCCCTCTGTCCGAAAAGCACAATGTGCACTGATTGGTCGGCTGGACCAGTGTGTTGTGAAACAGCGAGTTTCAACACGCTACTAATGTGACTCAACCAGGCCTCATCCATTCCCCACCACCTTTTTTATTTTGCGTATGCCTTGGGCTGGGATTAGTTAAGGAATACTGTGACGTGTTAGCCTGGTTAAAACCAGACCATTCTCAGTTGTAACTGAGTTATGGTCTGGCAAAGCGTCATAGACAAATCATTTCCAGAGGGGCGTCACCAAGGGACGTCGCGGATAGACCTAAAACCAATCAGAGCGATGAAGGAGACGACGTATGCAGAGCGGCAGAAACATCTCCGAGTGTTGTTCTTTGCTCGGTTTTTAACAAAAAGGAAACGTTCAAATCGCTTAAAACAGACGCGATAGCTGATTCGAACGAGTGATGTTCGACGGCGGCATCCATCTTTGTAATGTAGGCTACAAAATCTGCTTCAAAATCCCAGCGCTGTCGTCATCGTCTAAAGCCCGCCCCAACGTTTCTGATTGGTGCCTCGATTTCGGCGGGTTGGAAATGAGCTTGAATGAGCTCTTTGCCAGACTAACTTTCAGAGCAAATCTAAATTTGCCGGAAGTTGTCTGGGTTTTCCCAGGCAAGTGACGTGTACATTCCCAGAGGAAATCTCAAGACTACAATTCTAGACGTTTTGGCATTTTAGGGAGTTCAGAAACAGTGCTTAGTGATAGAGAATAACTCCTTTTGAAGTGACTCTGTGCTTTGTAACTTTGCAGACCTTTTTCATGCTCAAACAGCAACATTAAGTTGAAAATGTAAAAAGGCATAATAGGTCCACTTTAATTATAGAGTATAATATTTAACATATTTGTTATAAGTAAAAACTTTTTTTTTAAATATATAATATGCATTTAATATAAAATTTACATCCACATTTTTGGAGAAAGCACTCCCTCTTTTACCTCTTCAGAGAAAACACCCCTGGTGTGTGTGCGTGCGTGTGTGTAAAAAGACGAGAGACCCAATATTCAGCAGCAGATGAGACGTGTGCGTGTGTCTGTGAGAAAGAGGCAGATGAAGAGAGGAAGATAAGAGGAAAAGATGACAGCACTCAAAGGCTAAAGGCAGCGCTTTCTCTCATCTCCTGACCACCGGCTGACCCTGAGACTGAGAGCCGATGGAGTGACCCGGCTCCCCGTGACCCTGCCAAGCTGAGCGCGAGGCTCCCCAGCCGAGCCCACCGGAGCTCCAGCCTCACTGATCTCCAGCCCTGTAATTGGGTCAAAGCTCTGCATTGCCTTATTGATGTGCAAATGCTAACTGTCGAGGCATGTCACTCTCAGCCATATTAGAGAACACCTCGAGGATGACTGCAGGAGATCAAGGACGCCAATGCACCATTTCATATCAAACCCCAAACATGAGAGGGGTGCTGTTCATTAAAATTTAGGCCATCAAGAAATATCCAATTCAAAAGAAATGTCTAATTTGAAGTGGTCCTTAACAGTACACGATCATATCTTAACGTATTTAACAACCAGTTTTGACATGAGTAATGGCAACCTAAAAAAGTATGTTCTCACAAATTAGGATAAGAATTAAAATCATGGAATGTATGAACTTGTCAGCTAAGCAGGAGGAAGCACATCAGTCAGAAAGTCAAAAGATATCATTTGATATTCGTTATAGAAGAAGGATATCTGATTTGATGTTCATATACATGAAGTTATGAAGGACATGGAGTTTCTCTGAAGCAAAGGAAACTATCAAAAATGGATGAGGAGAAAAAAAGGCACAAAAATTAAGCTAAACAAAAACAAATCATGAAATATAAGATCAAATAATGTATAAATTGCTGATTTGCTAGATTTAGATGTTCAAATCCGATCAAAAAATGTGCCTGAATGGGCCATAGATTTATATGTATTACTTGTGTGTGTGTGTATACTATATATATTTATACAATGTATATATATATATATATATATATATATATATTATATATACACATACATACATAAATAAATATATATATATATATATATATATATTGAAATACTTATTTTTTTTATTAAGATACCGTAAAAAATTACAATTTTCCAGATAAATGAGAGCGAGATATAATTAAAAGAAATGTATAAATATTTAAAAATATTACAAACATAAAATTAAAAACTATTTCAAGGGCCTGATAAGACCACGGAGAGACGACATTAATTTTCGAAGTCCATCACATGCAACCGGAATCTATGTAGGTTTAAAAAATAAAATAAACAGCAGTAGATAGTCAAGAGACCTTCAAATGGAATTTTTGCAGTGGGTTTAATGTGGCTTTATGGGAAGCATTAAGTTCATTACATTTCTTTTATTGCCTTGATATATCTAGTAGACTGTTAATGTGTTCCTCTCGGTTGATTGTACATGTGCAAGCAGCGTTCCGAGGATCAAAACATCAGATCGCTAGGACTGTCATGCTGTGAAAGAATTTAAAAGTACTGGTATCCCAGTCTCATAATTGGGTATCGATGGCCAACGATTCTCTCAATTTCATCGTTTTTCCACTTGGACAATCTGGTGGAACTCTAAGACAACCTAATTATAACCCCCGCTGAGGAGGCCGGCCCTAAGCAAGGTTTCATAACTGTCTCAACTTTCTCATCCTCTGCAAACTTTCACAGGGACATGACACCGATACTAATCAAGTCAAGCCAAGCAGACAATGCTGAAGTGAAGAGTTAATCATGGTATGAACATAACTACAATTTATTCAATGCTACTCTTTCTCCAAATCAATCTTGATGCCTTATTCAGAAGTAGGGAGAGAGGTTTTTAGCACTGTGCACAGGCTTTCACTTGCTGTTTAAAATGGTCGCTTTTCATGCTACAAAGCTACTCTTTTTAAAAAATAGTTAGCTAAACGACAAGCTAAAGTCACTAACTACATTTACTACATAAAAAGATAAATAAATAAAAAAGTATGAGTATAAGTAACTATTTTTAAGCTCGGTAAAGATCCCCTGTGGTGAAAATCAAGTTTTTATTATTGTTTATATGTCTATATGTGGTGTTTTTAATATGCTTTAAGACAAACCATGTACAAATTCGTAAGTCAACAGAGTATTTTCTCCTTACAACTGCAGTTTACCAAAGACAAATGCGGTTTGTAAACCGCCCCTGTTCCCTACATCACAAACATGTTCTAATCCTGTCAGCGTGCAGGGAGGACCTTAGCATATCATTAATATCCTGGTATATGTTTTCTGTTTATATGAAAAATCTTGTACATTTAACAATATAGCAGGTGAATTATGTATATGATGTATATTGCGATTATGATGAACTACTATATGCCTTTCTCCACTGACATTCGAAGTTGTTCAAAGCATTTCTAAGGATGCTGATTTTTAGAAGGCAGCTGTCTTGACTCTGAGGTGGTGAACAGGAACATGGTTTGTGTAACATCAGCAACACACATTATTAGCTGTTTGATAACATAGTCAAGCCAAAGGCTAATCACATCAATTACCGCTGGCCTATGTCCGAAGAGGAGAGCGATACATAAAACGCATTACCATTCTTATACATCAACTTATAGACAAGCCTGTATAATTCACTCTCTTCTTCTGAATCAGTTTCTGGTTCCAACATATATGGCTGAGTTAAACCAGTCTTTCCATCGTGTAGCATTTACTAAAGTAAAGTTGACCGACAGGATCAGGTATTCTGAACTGGTGTGAGTGAGTGGAGGCGGGGCCTAACATGCATATTCATGGATCCGTATATACTAAATGAAGCAAGGGTGTACATTCAAGTTACATTCAAGCTATTTCAAGGCATTATTTTAGAAGAAATTATTTTCACAGGAAAAAAATATTTAAATATGCAATTTTGGTGATCAAAGATGAGTTTTAAGGATAAAATTATTGACTACGTGGGGACTTTAATAGAGCTGTATTATTTAGAGGTGCACTGTAACTTTTGGCCCTCTAGCGGTAAAACAAAAACCAAAACTGCATGCATTTTGTGGAAGAACATTGTTTTGGTTGTACTTCGGCTCTGCGTGACTGTGCAGATTAATATGGTTCTATCTCATAACTAAAAAATAGAGAGAGATATTATCCTACTACTCAATAAACATTCACTAATATAGGCTTAAAAGATATAACCAGTTTAGATGGAAAGGATTTCAAGCCGACTAGCTGAAGTCGTTACAGTAGCTTTATCCATTAATAGACAATTTTTCCTTGAAAATAAATTCCAGCAAAGCGCTACAACAACCCATAATGAATTAACCCTTTACAATAGATAATGCTTTACAATGAACTCTGTTAGAGAGCTACATATGGCAATTTATCAGTTTAATAAAATACCTTACTCACCTGGTACTTTACCAGTAATATAAACGCCAATTACGCTATATCTTCTTTTACAACATTTCAAATCCAGTTCTCGGCATCTCCGAAAAGCCAAGCTAATGATGATTCTCATTTTATTACAAGGTCAGTCGCATTCTCTTTTTGCCAGTAGACTCTCCTCTGTTCAGTGTTTAAAAGATACATAAACGGGTGATTCCACAGAGGATCCAGATTTAGTGTGCTCCATGTCAACCTTTCTCGCTCGTGTGACAATATGCCACTTTCACACCATACATGGAGAAACTTTTCTCTATTTATGGATATGAAGAGAAACGCACAGGCGAGCGACAAATGTAGCCAATGGAATTTCCCACGAAAATCATTGCGTTATGATTAAAATATGAATCCATAATAGGCTTGCCTAAAGACTGAAACGTATTGGAAGAAGGATTGATGATGTATAGACTTATGGTGCGTTCACGTGCTATGGTAATTATGGTAAATACCAAAAGCCGACGTGGAAAATGTACATGAACACCCCCTCCACTGGGCAGCTCGTAGAATATTTTGATGCACTAGTTGCCGAGATGAGATAACCTTTGACCTTTTCAAAATGGCGGAGAGCAACGCGAGAGTCTTGAATGGTAAAAATATGTACTATTCATGATCTAGAAAATATACAGCATATTATTTACCGTTTGAGGTTTGATAAATCATCTTCTTGCTGTAGCAGATGACTTAAGCAATCTAAAATAGTTTTTAGCTAAATAACAGGTCTGGATCTCCATCTTTTTACCACATTACGACAACAAAAGCACTTGAACGCAATACACTGGTAAATACCAGTTCACAAGTGGAAAATATCATATTTTCCATAGCACGTGAACGCACCATTAATTACATTTGGTTAATTTTAAACAAAAAAGATACCTTTAAAATATATAACTATCCAATGATATTTAAAATTTAATCACAAGAAAATGAATCATTAGTGGGACATTATTAAACTTAAAGGGAACATATCATTAAAATCTGAATTTTTCTGTGTTTAGGTCCCTGGTGCAACCACCAACCCAGAAAACATGAAAAGTGACAACCCAGTAACTCTGTTTTGGTAAGCCTTTTTCTGCAAACATGTCGCACAATAAACTGATCCGATTTCGCTCGTCTTCTGACGGAAGGGGATCTTATTATAATATTACGGCCCCTTAATCTGCACGTTTCCCCCTTCGGCGCTAACAGTTGGTTTACGACCAAATGACGAAACATTATAACAAGTTCTGTTTTAGAACAACCAGTTCTTCTAACACAATGGCAAAAGTTCTAGCAAAGCATGCAACTGTTCTGTCGTTGGCTGCACAGAGGAGCACAGAACAATATTTGACCAAAAAAAAGTCACAGCTGTCTTATAAAGACTCAGGGAACTGTGTCAACTTGTGTAAAAGTTTGACATGTTGGTACATGCAAGATGAGATGAATCAATGTAACTCCACAACAACTACATAAAAGTATCCACTAACCATTCAGAAACGTCCAGGTGCTGTCTAATCCGTAAGGCTGCACTCCACTACTGGTTATTTTTGAGATTTTGGAAGACTGAATTTCGCGTGTTTTGTTATTGCCGAGTATCCGAAGCTCGTGGAAAGGAACAGCCTCTTCTGAACTAAGGCGAACAGCAGCTCATTTGCATTTAAAGGGACACACACAAAAACTGTGCATTTTTGAGATGGTCCTCACTGCAGAACACAAAATTCAGGGGGAGGACTCCTCCCACCTTACATATACCTCAACCTACCCATCTCCGCCCCCTGATCCCTAACCCCACCCCTAATCCTACCCATCTCCACCCCTTAGATCTGGATCCACCCAAAAAGGGGCAAATTAGACAAGCTAAATATATTCTGGGGGTATTTTGAGCTGAAATTTTACAGACATTCTGGGGACACCATAGATTTATATTACATATTGTGAAAAGGGGCATAATATATCACCTTTACTGATTTACAGAAATTTACAGAGAATACAATAAATAAAACACCCTATTTAAAAGTTATAAAAATGCATCAAAAACAGCAATAAACAGCATTTTAAAAAGCAGACCTAAAATGCCATGAACCTTATTTTCTTTTTTAAAGAATTGAACAACCTGATTCACTCGAGTGAATTTCAATTTCCAATGCTACATAGAGAGAGTGCAGTTGCCTTGCTTTGCTGTAATGCGCAAACAATTTGTTGTGAAATGTGTCATGTTTGTCAAGCTAAATGATCCTTGTTGGAAAAAAAATACACCAATCTGAGAGTTGAAAAAAGCAACAAGCATCAGAATAGCTTTTTAGCTCCGCCCACTCCCATGAAGCACTGCGAAATCGTGTCAATCTCCTTACGCCCTCAAAACACTGAAATGTTTGTATATATATGCATATTTTGCCATATTTAGCGCCTGCAGGATTTCATCTGATGGTACGCACAGAGGGGGATTATTTCTTTCTTTATTTAAAAAAAAAAAAGAGTATTCGCGGAAAGACGTCATTAAAACAGAACAATATGTCATGTAACCTCACATTTACCTCAGAAAAGCCATTCAATGACCATAAACCTTGAAAGTTTGCTGGATGAGGGGCATTTTGATATAACTATAAGCATTTGCACTTCCTTTATGCAGGATTTTCGGACCATCAGTAAGAGCAAAGCCTAATGTATCTCTAGACACGTTTTAAATGTTTTTAAACCTGAAAACTGCAAAAAGCATCGAAATTGTCAAAGACATCCAAACAACTGAAAAACAGTGCTGTTTGCTCTCTCTGTCTGTTTGTTTTACTGACTGAGAAATCGCTTCAGATGATTCAATGGGATAGCTGTCAGAACGCATGCAAATCGATTTAAGACCGTTTTTGCAAACATGTTTGGCCAATTCGCTGAAACAAAGAATCGACTCAAAATAATAATTAATTCACGAATGATTGGAATCGCTGGTTCAGTCGACAGAAATACGGGACATAATAACTGCTGAAAAAGACAAGCTTTGTCTTTTTGTCCAATTTTCAAAAAAATGTTTTGCTTCAAATCAAAGTTTGTAGTGTTGTGATTCACCTCTGATTGGCTTGGTTCATGGCCAGGGCCGGCGCTAGCCATTTGGGTGCCCTAAGCACAAATGCTTGGTGGTGCCCCCCCACTCCCCCCACCCCCAACCACTCACCCAAGGAATAACAAGCATTCAGAATTTCTTAGTTAGGTTCTCTTTACTTCCAAAATAACTGCTCCAAATAAATCATTTTACATTAACAATGGCACCAAATATGAAAATAAATAAATAATATAAAGGTTAAAATTATAAATACCAAAAACCACCACAATTACTAAAAACACAGATTTGGAACATGAATGATATATGTGTGTACTGTGTATAATTATTTTGTATATATATAAATACACATTTGCATGTATGTATTTAAGAAATATTTGTTATTTATATATAAAATATTTAAATTTATATATAATATAAATTATATATAATTGTATACAGTATATACATGCAAATATTTCTTAAATATATACATGCATATGTGTGTGTATTTATATCATAGACTGTAAAAAAAGATGGACAACGCCCCTTCGCTCTTCTCCATTGGAGAGAACTGAAGCCGCCAGAGTCCCGATCGCCCCTTTTCCACCGAAGCATTTTGAGAGCCGGTTCGGAGCCGGTGCCTGCGCGCGAACCAGTTCTTTGTTTTTCGACAGCCAAAGAACCGGTTCTCGGCCAGGAAAACTGGTTCCCAAGCGGCACCAACTCTTTGCTGGACTAGAACCGTTCTTTTACCACGTCATGCTTACGTCGGGGGCTGGGCGCGGGTTTAGATGTGTTCTAAACATCTTTTCTGACCATAATATAGGATCGCAAAGCCAGGAGAAACATTTGCAGAAACACGATGTAGTCCGCCATTGTAATTGTTATGCTTGAAGTTGGCGCAAGCGTTTCTAGTTTTTTTTTTTAGTTTTTTTTTATTGAAAACATTATGTAAGCAAAGAAAAAAAACAGTCACAATATAGAACAAATAAATGGAAAGAAAAAAAAGACAAGACATGGGTACATAACATATCATAAAAGATTACATATCAAAGGAAAAGATTAAAAGACTTACATATTTCAATTGTTTTTAAAGCCTTCTTGGTACACGAGTTAGAGATAATCCCAAAGTAATGTTGTACTTGCAAGCGTTTGACGTATGGCTTGGCGACGTACACAGTGAAGTAACGACGTCGTTCGCTGGGCGCTCTAGTCAGTGGAAAAACAAACAGGTTCTGAGAAGGTTCGCAAGTTGAACCAACTCCGAACCAACTTTGAACCAGCACTAGTTCCGAACCAGTTCTTTTTTGGTGGAAAAGGGGTAGATATGGCCCTGACATATTGGAACTTGAGTCTGCGCAGTAGCGTTTTCGGAACCAGTCATGCGCAGTCGCGAGCAGGAAGTAAAGCCGCGAAATCAAGGCCCCGCCCTCACGCTCGTTGAATCAATCGCAAGCACACGCCCCGCACTTTTCTTAAGTGGCCTTGTCTGCTCCGTTCCTCTCCAATGATGTCTGCTGATTGCAGTACCTCGTTAAAATAAGGTAAATACAACTACTAACCACATAGTCAACATTATGAAAAAAAGTCCGTTGGTGCTTCAGTGACTACTTCACACAGAGAACCAATCACAGCTGTCAATCATGATGTCACAGCACCGTTTTTCTAGCATCAAATAACTAACTAAAAACTAACTTATTTTAAAAACAAACACTTGAAATTACATCAACGTGATAGAAACTACAGTAAATGACAGAAACTATCTTTAGAAAAAAGATATGTGAAGTGTAATTTAATTATTTAGTTGGTCTCACGTCCCGTTGAATAACATGGGGAGGCGGGGCTTATGAGCTATACTAGGACCGGTCACCGGGGGGCGATCGAGACGTTTTGGCTTCACTTTTGAGGGCTTGTGCGGCACGCTTGATTTATATATACAAAATAATTATACACAGTACACACACATATATCATGTAGACACAAACTTTTATTTTGGATGCGATTAATCTTTTCCCAGCCCTAATAATTTGACAACTCTGTGAATATGAAAATATACAAACACTGAGATTGTGTTTTTTTTTCTTTCTAATTGCAGTTTCACCAACAGATGTCGCCCTTGGGCCTTGGCCTATGAACCTCTTGAAAATTATCCGCATAGAACAACAACGAAAAAACGTATCTAAGCGGTCTTCCTTTTCTTCTCAAACAAACTAACTGCATCTTAAACAGCCCAAGTTTCAAAATTCGAGAAACCCCCGGACCCCCGTTAAAATAAAAGATTCAATATGCAGGGCTAAAAAAGCCCCGGATCATTTGCACTACTAGCGACGCCCCCCTGGACATGCATACACGACGCAAGGGCGCCCGCGCTACAAAACTAACATTTTTATTTAAAACATTGTCTTGCCTGCAAGCGACGCGCGAGTATCATCCCGCTGTCTCTTCTTTTTCCTTTTTTCCGCCCCCGACTCTTGGTGCCTTTTCGAGGCCATGTCTGAGGTCGGTGTCTGCCAAATTTGACATTGATTGAGGCATAATCGAACAGACCACTGGGAGGTGGGGGGGGGCACCACAGGGAGACTGGCACAGGAGATTCACCTTTTTCTCGACTAATTTGGTCTAGGCCTATATTACTTTTGTATTGCTTTTGTATATTAACATGCTTTAGACATATTTTATTTGTTATTTATACTAGTAGCCTATTGTGATGATTTTTCACGACCCAGATTTTTTGGTGCCCCCCCAAGCACTTGGTGCCCTACGTTCAGGAGTTCAGGAGTTTAATATAACGCAAATTTTAGTTCATTTACTTTTATTCATTTTAAGCATTTAATAATTTATTTGTGATAAACACTTTAAGTGGGCTATTTAAAAAGTGTTAGGACTATTAATATGTTAAATTATGTTGTAAAACATATGGGCAGAGTGTGAGGTCATGCATACGCGTCTATGGTGCAGGTAGAAAAAATTCGTCAGCGCCTCTCAAAAAAAAAAAAAACATTCGTTCGCTACTACTGACCGCAAGTCCACCGTCAGTGTTGTAGGTAGGCACTAGGCAGGTTTTTTGTGTTCATTTCTATTGCATTACGATTGAAAGCAGTATCAATAATGTCAAAAATATGATTTGCAGTCAAGTTTGGGTGTGTATGCTGTTTAAATGAGTGTTCTTCTCACCGATACGCTTGTTGTGATTCGCGGAGTTCTGACGAGTTTGTATTTTGACGACTAGAATCCAGCGCTGACCAAGTAATTTACTAGCCTGACTACGTCAGACTTCGTACTTCCGCTCAATTTAAGTTCGCTTCTGTACTCAGTCTGAGATAGCGACCTATCTCAGTTTTCCTCCGGCCTGAAAACAGCCGGCCAATCAACGAACAGAGGGCGGGCAGAGAGCCGTGACGTAGACGCTAAGCGCCGAGTTTAAGATTGTATTTTAGGAAAATGACCGCAGATATGGACACACGGGATGCAATTCGCTCTGTTGTGGAGAATATTCCCGGCATTTGCAAACTGAAGCCCGAACAAGAAGAGTGTTTGTTAAACATTTTGAATGGAGGTGATGTTTAAGTTGGAGAGAGAGGTGATTGCATTATGTGATTGGCTTACGGGTAACCAATGATTTTATACTTCAGACAAGCCTAATGTAAGTAGTTAATGTAAGTAGCTTCTTGCTATACTCTCCTAAATGAGTAATAAAACTCACGTGCAAACATTACCGCCGTCCTTTATTTTTCAGTGCATTTGTTTTACAATATATGGCTATTACTGTCATGGGATTAATATTATAACTATTATTATGTAGTAGTGTAATGTAGTCAAACACAACTAAAAGGTTTGAATTTTCCTTTGTTTAATTTGCACCCTGAATATGGTTTGGAGCTTTTAATTTTGAACTCTCAAAGTGCACCAGATTGATGAATTTAACATTAAAATGCACAAAATTTTCTTTTTGGCAAAATTAATCTGGATTGGTAACGTGGTACAAAATTCAGAGTCTTTACAAGTCAGAATCTCAGAATTACGGTAATTTCAACATGCCGTGAACGCACCTTAATACCAAAATAGCACTGCCTTCTGATAGATGTCGTAACTACACACTATGCCAGAGAAAAGGATGAACATTCTGATAAAGTAAAAACAACATAAATTGCTATTATTTTAGTATATTGAAGATATTTTACCGGTGCCTTTTTTGTTTTGGAGAGATCCTTTGAAGTAGCTCAGGATAGTTGCTTGTGAAGGGCTAGAAAAGCACTTTCTTGTGGTCCCATCATCCAATTAGTGTTGTCATGATGTCATTCTCCTTCATTAATGTCATCCTGATGGAGTCAAGAAAAAACAATACTTCATGTACATTTTCTAACTTCAAATTACACTCCTAATCTGAATAGTGATCAGTGACCCTGGAGCTGCCGGCATCGCCCCTGCCCGGCACAATGAGGGATATTTCAGTCCAGAGAACAGGTGGACACCAGCCAGGAGAGACGGTTCAGCCGGCTTGCCCACTAACAGGGGTCAGGGTGGGCCACACGTCACATAAATCAATCTGACGTGTTCACCCAGGCCTGCACTGGCACAGCCCAACCCGCGGCCCGAGCCCCATGCCCACTGAGCTACTGGCTGCGGCGCTATTTTGATGCATGGTTCAGGGGTGCATTTGGAACGGGTCAGCTGACTTTGATCCAGGGCCTGGCTGGAGAGACTTCAGGTGCCTTCTGGTTCCACAGATATCACGCCAATGGTATGAGCTCGACTGCAGGGGAATCGGGCGCTCAGAAAGAGATCCTGGTGGGCAGCAGAATGAATGTGCAATGGCATGTGCAATTCAGGACGTCAGTCACTGCATTTTCCTCATGCCATGTAATACTTCAGATATCAGATTTTTCTTTCTTTATGACATTTATGCATTAGTATTTCTCTAAAAAAAGGGGAAGTGATTTCCAGTTTGCTACTTAAGTAAAACATAATGGAGAGACTGGGAGTTGGTTGTCACAAAGGTATGCAGAATGAAAATGATATTCAATTTATGGTTACACTTTACAAGTAGATCTCATTTTAACATTAACTAATGCGTTACATAAACTAACAATGAGCAATATATTTTACAGTAATTATTAACCCTTGTTAACATTAGTTAATAAACATGCCACGTTACTTCACAGTGCATTTACTACTTTTAACACATACAATTTGATTTTAATAATGTATTAGTAAAGGGTTAATTCTCTGTATTAACAAGTTGCTTATTAGCATACATATTATTAGGATATTGGCTGTTTATTAGTACTTTTAAAGCACATATTAATACCTTATTCTGCTTGACCATATTCTACAATACCCAAATACCCAAACTTAACAACTACCTTACTAACTATTGATAAGCAGTAAATAGGACTTTGAGGCAAAAGTTGTAGTTAATTGTTAGTTAGTGAGAATTGGACCCTAATCTAAAGTGTGATCAGATTAATAAATGAAGTATTGTTCATTGTCAGTTATGTTAACTAATTTAACAAACATTAACAAATGAAACCTTGTTGTAAAGTGTTACCCAATATATATATATATATTTGGTTAAAAAAATGTAACTAAATGTACGCTTACATTTTTAAATGATTTACAATCAGCTATGACATCTGAAATGGGGATTAAATGTTTTCTAGATGTTGCTTATTTGGTCCAGCTTGTTTAAATTATGTTTCTGAGTTGTAAGTGTGAATGTGATTCTAACCATCTCAGACAGTCACAAAATCTGTTCAATGCCATTACAAGACAATAACAGAATAATATATTTTTTTTAAAACTATCTCCAAAGGAAAAAGAAAACAAATGAGAGAAATTGAAGTCTGCATGTCAAGATAATGTCAAATTTGGTCAAAATTCTTATGGGCTTTCAACTTTTCTCTTTGGTTATGTTATTCGTGTTTGCATTGAAGTTTTCCATATTTTCTTTCAAATAATTCATTAATGGCTTGCTAATCTCAAGAGTGGATGAAAGGACTAAATTCCAACTAAATGATTTATACAAGTGCTTCTGAAACTCACCCTTATTAAATTAATAACTCCTGCCAGTAAACCATGGGTATCTGCTGTTTAAAAAGTTGAGGAGACACCTGAGAATTCTGCAAGAAATAGGAATAATTCCTCAAAAAGAAAATTGGCTGGCTGAACTTGGAGGATTAAAAGTAATTGTAATTTCCCAAACATTCGTTTTGCAAGTGCTGTTGTCTGTAAAAAGATGATAAAATACTCAATGCCCCCTGTCTCTTAACTTCAACAATAGTCAATCAGACCAGCCATTTTACTCAACCACAGAAAAAGCTCCATATCAGTAATTACTTTTAAATTTACAACAAAGTTACTTTTTCAAATAGGTAATGCAAGTTACATTGTTTTCCCATTTACAGACATTTCTCTTGTCTCGATGTTGAGAGAAATCAGGAGTAAAGTGCAGAGGCGTTGTGTGTAAACATTAAGGTTATTACAGTTCTATACACTAAATGTGAGCATGCATTTACTCATCTCTCTTTCACAAAAACAGATTTAATATTCCTCAAAATGACTAAAAACAGTGAAATGCAAACTCAGTATATTACCCAAACCTGCAATAATTAAATGTTAAATTGCACAAATATACTTGTATTTAATCTCACTTTATTAGCCAATGTCTTTGCTGCTGACCTTCAATTATCAATTCAACCATACAAATAAGCAAAAATGACTTCACATTTGTGTATATTTATTTTTTATATTGCTGAAGTAAGAGCGTTTATCTTTCTTATCCTGCATCCTATTCTTCTGCAATCCAGAATGGCAGCACAGCTGAAAGGTTTGTTTGAGCTCCGTCCTCTACTGTACATTTGCATTTCCTTCAGCCTGAGGCTTAATCATTTCATTTATGGTGTGAAAGGGCAGTTACATTTTACATTTGTTAAAAAACAAACAAGCAAGCCCAGCACAGATGAGAAAAAGTAACCAAAGAAACGTAACTGTCATGTGTTGTAGAGTTTAAACAACATGAACGAACTAGGAATGCTAACAGTCTTTAATAAACACACAGGAACATAAATGTAAACGTTAATGATAACCAATAAAGAACTAAACAGGGAGTATATATGCAGGGGATAATCGGGAACTAAATAAGATACAGCTGATGATAATCACAGAAACAGGGACATAATCAGAATCCAAGGAAACAGAATCTTAACAGAGCAGGGAAACAGGAAATGAAAACGGAACAGAATATTAAAATAAGAGTTCATAACTGTAACAACACATTACTTTCCAAAAAAAAGTAACTAAGAAAAACTGTTTTAGTTACTTTTTTTAGAGTAGCACAAAATTGTGATGCATTACTTTTAAAAGGAACTTTCCCCAATACTGCTTATTACGGTGACAAACCACCCGGAGCAAAATGAGGTTTGGTGCCTTGCTCAAAGTCATAGTGGCCATAACCAGTGTGGAGGAGTAATTAACTTTAAAAGTAGCAACATTACAAACTGCTGTACTATTGAAAAAATGACCCTCTTCAATAGTATGACATAGTGGCTCAGGAGTAACAAGCTACTGTTTCAAACAAACAGTAGCATTACAAAACACTGTTGCAAGGCAAACAAGAAAGAAAAAAATCTCCCTCTGTTTCTATCTCATAAGTGAAAAGTCTAAATCGTCATTGAGCATTAACCACTATGCCACAATATCCAACCACACTCACCTGGATGAAAACCAAAAGATCAAGAAAAACCTCAAACACAGCTTCAAGGACAGGTATTTGAAAACTGATCAGTGCTGGCTACTTTAAAAGACCAACTAAGTGTGTTGCTCTTTAACAACACACTGCCCCATTAAGACAAAAAGCAAAGATTCACAGATGCTAAACAAACCGAATGCATTTTCCAAAGTGGATTCCCTCCACTCCCCCCCCCCCCCCCCCAAAATATGCATGTTTAACCTGCCACCACTATGAGATTTCAATATGTATGCACACTTCTGCCAATTTAAATCCCGTGTCACTTTCCTAGCTTTGGGATGTGAGAAGCGAGCTTTTCCTGGGGGCATTCAATTCCATCCCACTGACCTTACTCTGGCCTCTGAGCGAGAGGCCTCATGCCATTAGCGCGAGGGAAAGGCTTTTAAAGGAAATCTAATCTCGTCTGCATCTGATCTGTCCACTTCAGAGTGGAGGAACCTGTCCTGGGTATTACAGCAAACATCCTCTGCCACTGTATCCCTTTCTTCAGCGTTCAATATCCCCCCTCCACTGTAGGACCCATTTTTGTAACAAACTCCCTGCAACAGGTCTGACCAGCGGCTGTAATTTCACTCAGAGCGCTTGCCCTCCGAACCCAATGTACAGCAGCACTCGACTGTATCCACACGCTCATCCGAGCTCAACACAGGCGCCAGTTGTTTAGGAACGCGTGTCTGCTTTGTTCCCGGTTTTCCCTTTTTATTTTGGTTAATTGTGGGTAAAGTGTCTCGCTGACAGGTTGCGGTGAGGTGTATCACCTGAGATCATCCCACATGCATTTGGCTTTATACCTGCACAGGCTCAAAACATAAACCACAAATCTCTCTTAAGTTGCAGGTGATAATAGAGCGCTTAATCCAAGATTTTCACATGTTTGCTGGGCTTTATGAATTTAGCAGATTTTATCAGGTCATGTCCCCTCTGATTTGACCAGGTATAGTAACTGGAACAGAAGTTTCCAAAAGCAACCCTGATTCAACAATGAGTTCATATACAATATTCCAGGGATGCACCGATATGAACATTTTGGTCGGTACCGATAATTCTTTATATTTGAAAGCAGATAACCGATATATAGGCCGAAAAAGTCTCACCATTAAAAGCCATGTCCCAAGCACACAATTATAATGTTCTCATTATAATTTTATAGCCTATATGACAGACTTGTGCTGTGCATGTACTGTATTTTCCTTTTTTGAAGTAATTCCAATCATATTTCAAGCAATTCAAAACCATCATGTTGAACAGTGCACATCTGAAGTGTATCAGTTGAAGAAAATGATACATTATTTATCGGATAACATAAAAAATGATCATATATCGGCCGATACCGATATGGTGGCCGATATATCGTGCATCCCTACAATATTCTACTGACATGAACTTTTCCAAGGAACAATACATACAAAAAACACGTATGCATATTAATATCGTGAGAGAGATATTTCAAGGCACAGTATGAAGGGTGTAAAATAATGTAACAAAATGCGCAAGTCCACAATACATTTATTTTGATGGGGTCATTCCAGTACTTTTTTTTATTTAAGAAACCATTTCTATTAAACAAAGCAAAGCAAAGCAAAATAAATCAAGGGAAAGCAAACAAATTTAAAATAAAAAGAAGCAAAACAAAACAAAACCGAGCAAAGAAAAAAAAAAGGAAAAAAAGAATATTTAAGGAATTGTTGTAATTCAAGGAAGTATTTCTATAAAATAAACAATTAGAAATACTGTATGTTCTGGTTAAGTTCAGGCACTTAAACATTATTCATAATAAATGTATTATTTACAGAAATATGGAATTGAACAGACAGAAAATACTGAATTTGAACTCTTCTGGCATAAATATTATTATATCGTCTTCTGGATGCGGTGCTTTAAAGTGAGAAAGACCAACTAATGTCATGGCAATATCAATGGCATGATGTCAAGGAGGGTGTATGTTAGCTAAAGAAATATTACAAAAGACTGTTAAGTGATATTGAGGACACATGCAGGAAAAATTAAATGATTACTAATTAAACCAACATTACAAACAACAACAATAATACATTGTTAACAATAATAATAGAAAAATCTAAATAAATAAATGAATATGCATTTAAATGCACCCAAAAGTTCACTTAACTGTGGTAAAACTAACAAGTATGATTTTTATCCAATATTATAATCCAATATATACTAGAGAGATTAAAATGTTCTGCATGGCAGGAATGACCTATTTATAATAAATAAATCAATGTAAATAAATACATAATGATGTTTTCTTAAGCTACTGAAGGCAAAACTCCCATTGCTATGATGGTTATAATGCATTATTGTACTTTTACAAACTTCAATCAATCAAATGACTCTTCTGAATAGCACTTTTCATTTAGTGAGATAAATGCAGAACATAGAGAGAAACTAGCGCACGTCTCTTGCTGGGATTGTAATCAGTTCCTCGTCGCTCTGGTTTTCTCATCCCTTTCCCTCTCGCTCAAGTTATTTTGGGAGTCATTTTTGGAAGCTCCTTGACCTGCACAGAGCAGCACCTCCATATTCAAAGAACCCTCCCTTGCCAACACCCCTCATTTACAACCCATTACTCAGTTCTGCTCAGCTGAACCACATCCATATATTCTTCAAGGCCTGGTTAAACTTAATCATTAGGTTAACAAGCTCCCTTCCCTCCAAATGATGATCCTCTGAATTCTAGGGATTTGTTCAGGAGGGTGAACCAATAACTGGCTAGGCACAAAAGGCAGAGGCCTTCGAATTAGCACAAAATAATCACCAAAAATTGCTTTGCATATTCAATCACTTAGAAGACTGCCAAAGTAAACAAACACGGCCGCAAAAAAAGCCTTTAAATGAACTAACATTTTCTCAAGTAAACAATCAAACACTGTTGTGAAATCTCAGTCAACCCTGACAGACAAATCATAGCAAAATAGGCACATAAAGTCCAGAATCAAAGAGACATTTGTTTCTTTACCGCTCTACTTTAAATAAGTTAGATATGCAAACACAATGCAAATCTGTTGTAATGAAGGTTTACTTATTTATTTATTTTGTACTCATTTTACTTAACAATATAAAGAGATAGACTCTGTTTTTAAAAGACCATCTGCGTTACGTGTATGGCTAGCATCGTAGAACTCATGTAAGCTAATTAATTACAACTGCTCAAGAGGCAGTCACATGTCACTGTTTTAGCACATCAATGGCACTTAAACATACTTCATTAGCTTGACATTGATGTGTGAGTTTGTGCATGGATTCCACTGAGCTGTCAGTTTACATCTGCTCTTATGGCTGTTTAGACTGATTTTCATCAAAGACAAGTGTGTTTATCTTTCTAGCATCTCTATACATGTAGGTCATCATAAAAAAATTTAGCCATCATGTGAATAGTTTATATAACTTAAGTTACAACATGTCATTTGAAAAAGCCTTAAAGGTAATTTATGTGGTATGTATTAACAACATTATAAAATATAATTTTCTATTCTTTTTAAAAATATAAATATATCATATATATATATATATATATATATATATATATATATATATACATACAATTTAAAAATGAAACATTGTAATAATTAATGAGACTATTTTACTAAATTTCCCATGTATTTAAAAAAATACACTAAAAAACAATTGCAATTTCTATTATTGTAATTGTAAAATATATGAGTAAATTATATATATATATATATACACTCACCGGCCACTTTATTAGGTACCCCATGCTAGTAACGGGTTGGACCCCCTTTTGCCTTCAGAACTGCCTCAATTCTTCGTGGCATAGATTCAACAAGGTGCTGGAAGCATTCCTCAGGGAGTTTGGTCCATATTGACATGATGGCATCACACAGTTGCCGCAGATTTGTCGGCTGCACATCCATGATGCGAATCTCCCGTTCCACCACATCCCAAAGATGCTCTATTGGGTTGAGATCTGGTGCACTGTAAACCCGAATAAGTTGGCACAACTCAAAAAATTTAAGGCAATAAATTGCCTCAAATTTTTTAAGTAAAGAAATTCAAAGTTTAAGTAAGCAGAACTGACATATTTTTATTTTGTATTTGTACATTTGAATTGTTCTTAACTTGAAATGTTTGAGTACACTAATTCATACATTTAACTTAAAATTTCATGGAATCTCAATGTGAACACTTTTATTAGTATAAACTTAGCTAGCTTTAACAAGCTAGTTTGCTAACATACTATTTTGTTAACTTCTTAACAATAGTATGCTATACAGCAACACTTGCAGCAATATAAAGGTTTTATTTGCTCTCAAATCAAGCTCATGCACCACTTGTCACCATGATGGTAACTATCCTAAAAATAACATTAACAGAAATTCTTCTAAATTAGCATAACGAAACATTAATCATTACTAAATCACCCGCTTAACATTAATCTTGCACAAAAAAACATTGTATTACACTTAATTTTAGCATTTACTCTCCCTTTCGAGTGCCATCGGCAAAGCATGCTGGGAAATATACATCCCAGCCGTTTCAGTTAAACTTAAGTTCGTCTAAATTAAAAGAAATAATTTCATAAAACTCAAAACAATGAAATAGTTCAGTTTACTTAAAATATATCCATTCTGTGAACTTGAAAGAAAAAGAAAGTGCTAAATACTCATAAAAGTTAATTTGACTGAACTAATTAGTGTAATTTAAGTTTTTCCTACTCAAACCAATTAAGTATTTTGAGCGTTAGGGTTTACAGTGTGACTGTGGAGGCCATTTTAGTACAGTGAACTCATTGTCATGTTCAAGAAACCAATTTGAAATGATTAGAGCTTTGTGACATGGTGGAAGTAGCCATCAGAGGATGGGTACATGGTGGCCATAAAGGGATGGACATGGTCAGAAACAATGCTCAGGTAGGCCGTGGCATTTAAACGATGCCCAATTGGCACTAAGGGGCCTAAAGTGTACCAGGAAAACATCCCCCACACCACCACCAGCCTGCACAGTGGTAACAAGGCATGATGGTTCCATGTTCTCATTCTGTTTACGCCAAATTCTGACTCTAACATCTGAATGTCTCAACAGAAATCGAGACTCATCAGACCAGGCAACATTTTTCCAGTCTTCAACTGTTCAATTTTGGTGAGCTCTTGCAAATTGTAGCCTCTTTTTCCTATTTGTAGTGGAGATGAGTGGTACCCGGTGGAGTCTTCTGCTGTTGTAGCCCATCCGCCTCAAGGTTGTGCGTGTTGTGGCTTCACAAATGCTTTGCTGCATACCTCGGTTGTAACGAGTGGTTATTTCAGTCACTGTTGCCCTTCTATCAGCTCGAACCAGTCTGGCCATTCTCCTCTGACCTCTGGCATCAACAAGGCATTTCCGCCCACAGAACTGCCGCTCACTGGATGTTTTTTCTTTTTCGGACCATTCTCTGTAAACCCTAGAGATGGTTGTGCGTGAAAATCCCAGTAGATTAGCAGTTTCTGAAATACTCAGACCAGCCCTTCTGGCACCAACAATCATGCCACGTTCAAAGTCACTCAAATCAACTTTCTTCCCCATACTGATGCTCGGTTTGAACTGCAGGAGATTGTCTTGACCATGTCTACATGCCTAAATGCACTGAGTTGCCGCCATGTGATTGGCTGCTTAGAAATTAAGTGTTAACGAGCAGTTGGACAGGTGTACCTAATAAAGTGGCCAGTGAGTGTATATATATATATATATATATATATATATATAACACAAATGTATATAATAATATTACACAAATATATTTTTACACACGTTACTTAGCTATACACTCACACACACGTTACTGAAACTGACTGGGACATTGACTTCTATATACAGTTATACAGCGAGTTATAAATACCATGGTTTAAACCAACCCCTAAACACAACCCTCCAAGAGAACTTTCCATGATGTTTATGCACTTTTTTTACACTTTAAAAAAAAACGGCATTTAGTTTATATATAATGTATAAAATGTCGAATTTTCCTCTACATTTTATACATTATAAATAAACTAAATGCTGTTTTGTTCAAGTGTAAAAGTGTATAAACATCATGCAAAGTTTTCTCTCTGTGTGTGTGTGTGTGTGTTATATAGCTAAGTAACGTGTGTAAAAATATATATTTGTGTAATATTATTATATACATTTGTGTTATATATATACCTGAATCACACACACACAGTGGCAGATCTTGGACAAGCTGAGGGGAGGCATGGGGCAGTGCCCACCCACGCAGAGACATGACTTTCTTCTCTTCTTTATAGTTCTATGATGTTATTTTAATGACAAATGTCGAGAGCACATCCATGTAATGCGCAAATCTTTTCTCTTGCATGCGGATTTCCTTAATTTTCACACAAAATTGGACGAGCGCTCTCAAATACTCAGTGTTCTCATGGCTCTGTTCCCTCTCAGATATTGCGTGTGCGCGCTCAAATTTGTCTATGCTCTTGCTGTAGATTTATCTTATCTCCTGGATTTAATGTTGCCAGAAGCTGGTGAATGTGATTTCACAAAGTACAACATGTTCCTTGATCAACATCGTTGTCGATCCTGGAACAACATTCCAATCAACCAATCAGATTGAAAGTTTACAGTTTATGACAAGTTTAGGGTTAGGTGCTTCTACATCAGTGTGATTCTCCTAACGTTTCTCTCTGATTTTAGTGATAACTCATGGGTAGGGTTAGGGGTGGAGATAGGGTTAGGACTACATTTTAAGACAGGAATGTTGTTCCAGATTCAACAAAATATGTTGATTCAGGAATATGTCTTGGCAAAATCACGGTGACCACCAGAAGCTATCAACCATCAGAGTTCCACCATTGACCGATAAATAACAGTGTAGGCCTACCTTTAAATTGTAATAAAATTAAGGATCTTTGTATGTCGAGTAATGACATGTACACATTTCACGAGTCAGCATGTCTTATTTCGCCTATAGGCTAGGGTACCAAATAGCAGAACCGCTGCCACACACACACACACACATTATATATATATATATATATATATAACCGCTGCCAAACACACACACACACACACACATTTTATATATATATATATATATATATATATATACACAGAACCGCTGCCACACACACACACATTATATTTATATATATATATATATATATATATATATATATATAAATAAGACACACACATTCACCAGTTGCTTGTAATAAGCAACACAAGTTCTGAAATTAATTCTCAAATGTCTTTTACATTGTACATACATTATTTGAATATGCAAATTTTACAGCCACAACGGGTCAGACCAAAGCAGACCATGTGAACCCCCTCGTGTTTGTACATCTGAGTTTGTAAGTACACACTTATGGGATTTTATGATGGATTTTAGAAAACTTATCTTCTACGAGTCTGTTGGTTATTTCTTCTGGTGGCCGTGCAGCTGAACAAACAATAGCACATTTTAATGTGGTACCTTGCCTTCCTGCCATGCATATTCATGACGAGCCCACGCCTGGCAGTGACACGGGGGTGCGGCAGGGATGAGGCGTGCTTGTCGGAGTGTGTCACGTTTCCAGACCAGCGAATTTTTTTGATTAAAGTCCCTTATCCGTTTTATCATGCATATCCCTTGCCTGATTAAAGTGATCTGATGCTGACACTCACAATGTCAGGGTGAACTGAGGAGGAGCTCTCTCTCCACCTCCCCGAACATGCCTGGAATCCCTAATCCCCTCAAAATACATCCGTCAGTCTGTCCCTGCGTACAGTATGCACACGGGCACCTCGTGTATATCCAGCAATACACAGGCATCAACCCAGTTGCTTGTTTACCAATGTTAAGATGTTGTGTGAAGTATTTGTTAACCTTTCCTCGCTAAATTTTACTGTTAAGATTAAATAACAAGCACTAAAAATTAGTGATTAGCCTATATGGTGAGACCAAGGAGATACATAACAATATGTTTTAACGCCCAACAAAGACACGTTTCAAATATTTAACACGTATTAATCCAAGCCCTCAACTTTGCAAAGTTGAGGAGTTGATGCGGATGGGGCGCATTTGTTAGGAGGAGTGAATTGTTGAGGGATGCATCGATAGTCAGAGACCAAGTGAGAGAGAATCTTTCCCAGAAAATGTTGGCCTAATGGAACAGCTGGGGATGATACAGTTGAAACTATCCAATTGGAAATGATAATTAATGGCATTAGGGCACAGAACGGTTTGGTGCCGCTGAGGATTAAAACACTTTAAATTGTAAGTTTCGTGATGTATCATAACTTTTGTTGTGAATTTTTTTCAAATAAGAACTGTCAAGGTACTCGGAGGCAACTGCTTTCACGATTTCACATGGTAACAGGTAAAAGAAGATTTAATTGTTTCCAAAAAAATAGTTTGGAAGCAATACTAAGTAATGTGACTAAAAGAGTTTATAATACAAGACAATATAATTTAACAAGAACACATAAAAAATAACTCCATAATAAGTTTTTAATTAGTGTTTTTTTATTTCATTTTTTAAAACTTGTTTATCAGTAAAAATCTCTAAATTAATTGATTTAAGAAGCAGCACTTCATAGGACATTGCATTTCCTTAACTATAGAAGAATACAAATTTATTTAGTATCTTATTACACTGGATTATCTTCATTTTTATTCAAAATGTTCTTTAGTAAAATAATCTTGTTTAAGGATAGATTACATTGCAATATAATATAATATAATATAATATAATATAATTAATATAATATAATAGAAAATTTCAGTTTATGCAGTGAAGAGGTTTCTACAAGTTGAGTTTCTCCAAAACATCACCAAAAGTTTTTCCACCTCCACAAAATTTGAGACAAGAAACAATTTGAAACTTTATAATAAAGATATTCTTGATTAAATATTGCAAAAGAATGCAACCCACCCCCAAAGGAAGGGACAGGACAGGCCGGGTTAGTATTAGTTGTCAACCAATGATCAAATAGCATCAACGGGAGGCAACTACAGAGTGCCTTGCTGGCAAAGAAATTTAACGTCCAGATTTAATTCTGATACCAAGAAATAGAATTTCAAAGCTGGATGTCTTATCGTTGGCATGTCCCTTTGCTGGACTGATTTCCCTAGCAAAACCCTGTCACTGCTATTATGTTGAACATGGAACCAATTTACTGCACCAGCTAAACAGGGTTACTGGTGCTCCTGTAACCCCCTAAATGTTTGAAGTTATCACAGACGTGAGGGAGAAAAAGCATTTTGAATGTTGGCTGGAAAGGGGGAAGGTTGAAGAGACTGTAATTGAAAAGTATCAATCAAAAACAAGGCAAGGGGCAGAATGGAAGCCATAATGTTAACCCAGTCTGAGGAGCAGAGGGACCAAAATGCATTTCCTTTGTATAGGTAATTCACTTGCTCTCTCCAGACCATAAGCCCCCAGCCTGGGTCCTGGAAAAAATAATATATATAAATCCTATCTCCGGACAAGGCTTTTGGATTATCAAATGGAGCATGTGCCCATTACAGGCTTGTTGTGTGATAGTATCTGGTCGTACAGATAAGGGCCAACTGGTCAGACGTTTGCAATTTTGATACATGTGAAATAAAGAGATTGTGGTGTGGATGCACCTTTTTCCATGTTCAGTTTGAAAATAGTTCATACTGTACATGACATTCATGCGAAATAAAGAGTTTGTGGAGTGGATGCACCTTTTCCCATCAATCATTTCATGTTCAGTTTGAATCCAATCAATACTGTTCATGAAATCCATAGGCTTGAATAGAGGTTGTCAATCCAAGATGCAATATGTATTGGTAATAGGAATAAAGCATATACAGTACAGTAAATTTTAGTACAGTATGTGTGTAAATATGTATATTAATTATATTATAAATAAATTAACTGTAATATAATACAAATAATATACATGTGTAAAACCCATGAAGTGGCCAAATAAATATGAAATTTGATAAATGATTACTGACACCATGCCACGATCATATATTGAAGCATCCATTTAAGGGTCAGGTTTTTTTCAGGAGTGAATTGTAGGAGTGAATTGAGGAGTGAATTTTTCCGGAGTGAATTGAACTTGAACATCCCTCAACAGTTCACAAATTAAATAAGTTCTGTATTTTGAAATTGATCAATGTTTCATATCTACAATTTCTTCCTCTTTGATTTAGCATTAAACAGATATAGTTCCAGCAATCAGTGTGTAGTTGTATGAAGGTCATACGTGTTGACCTCCAGATTATGCACTTCCAGTCTCTTTAAAACAAGGAGTGTTACCATTCACTACAATAATTGTAAGACATACAAATTCCTTCAAACAAGAATAGTAAAGCAGCTTCCTTTTATGCACTCATTATACACAATTTGGAAATGCAATAGAGTTTTTAAAATATCCCATTTAGCAGACCAACCTGAAAAAAAGGTTCACACGTTGTTTTCAGAGGTATATAAACCCTAAAAAAACAAAAACAAATTCACACTACAAAACTTACTGTACATTTTGGTACATATACGTTTCACAACTGTTTGCATACTAATGCAAATCTGTCAATTGCAAGATCAGGTTTTTGACTCTTAAAATAGTGAAAGATTTGGTCTTGTAATGTGCGCTTGAGTTTACGTGAAGAAATACTGTACATTGAAAACAAAATTCAAACAGCCCATATCATATTGAAATGCCACAGAAGATAACTTTAAATTACATTACAAAACATGCGTTCATTATGACTTCATAAAAGTGGGGGGTGTATGACCGACAAGCGAGCTCATGGCAAACACATAAGTCAAAATCACACCACGTTAAGATTCACCGTGCCTTTCCGAGCGGCCCATCCGGCTTCCTCTGTCCAGTCATCCATCTACCCCCACCATCTATCTGTCTCCGAGCTCAATGCCTACGTGCCTCTTCGCTGGCCCCATTTCCCCCCTTTGCACAAGGAAAAAAAAACAGCACGGCCAAGGTTTTTAATTCAAATTTCATCTCCAGTGCCGCGGCCCGTAAGCTCACTCAGCAGCCACTGGAGTCTAAAGTGACTCTAGGGAGCCCTCTCACAGTTCTATATGCAAATAGGCCTGCACCTGGGCAGTGGAGCAGGCCTGCTGAGAGCTTACTTATGCAAATCTGATTGAGTGAGAGCATATTGCTGGAGCGCGTGCGCAGGCTGCCGACACCACAAGTTATATTTCACAGGATCGGCTGCCTCCGTGTTCTGATAAAGCGGGGAAGAAGGGGAGCGGAGAAGAGGGGATAGAAAGTGGGGGGGAAACGAGAGGGTGCTGGCCATTCCAAGAATGGAGGGCTGTTGGTTTGATGAACACCCTTTTCTCTCTCCTAGATTCCACCCTTCTTGGTTTTATAGCGTCAGGGGGCAGATGGAGTGTAAATGACACAGGACCTCTGTAATTTCCTATGCACACTTTGTAAATGGGTTGACATCTCAATATGTCCAACACACCACCATCACTGAGTGTGGTATTAACCCCCTGATTAAGTGGTAAAGGTTGGATGCAGTTCAATCTCAAACTGAAAGAAGGCCTTGATGTAGATAAATGAGACTGAGAGCGAAGAAAAATAAAAAAGAAACCAAATGCAAGGCAAATCAGTAACTGAAAACTGACAGGGAGAAAGACCAAGGTATAGATGGATAGAAAGACAGACATACAGTATGTATATATCAGGGCCATTTCCAAGGGAGGCAGTGTCTCCTCAAAAAAAACTGGATGAGAAAATAATCGATATTAGAAAAAAGAACACAACGCAAATATAACAAAATGTGACTACAAAAACGAGTGACTTTTACACTTTTTTAAATAAGTAACACAACCCGCCCGCAGGTGAAGTTACAGCGGGGGGGGGGGGGGGGGGGGGGGATTGAGAATGAATAGGGGAAAGTCACGTGAGAGGAGGCATTGCCTCTATTATTGGATATGATCGGTTATGATTGGATATGATCACCGTGAATTATGTATGGGCGCGATAAGTCCATCCTCTTTTTTTCGTGCGTGTTCTCGAATCGGCCTGAATGAAGACAATGATGACGTTAATGGGAAGACTAATTAAAAAGTAAATAAACAACTCACCCATTTAGATATCAACACTGTCACGTCAAAATCAAACTTGAAATGGCCTGAAAACATGAATGTGGGTTTTTTTAGTGAGCAATCAGCTTGGGGAACAATAAAATTGTGATTTTTTACAAATACATTTGTTGCCTAGAATCAAGTATTGTGATCTGTGGAGGGCTACTCCTGCCTTAAAGGAACACTCCGACGTTTTGGGACTTTAGCCTATTCACCTTATCCCCCAGAGTTAGATAAGTCCATACATACCTTTTTCATCTCCGTGCGTGCTATAAGTCTGTTTGACGCACCCACCGCTAGCCTAGCTTAGCACAAAGACTGGATGTAAATGGTTGCAGCTAGCATACTAATCCAAATAAGTGACAAAATAACGCAAACATTTTCCTATTTACATGTTGTGATTTGTATAGTCACAGAGTGTACAAAAAACTAAGTCACATGAGACACAGACATATTTTAACCGTATAAATACTGGGAACTATATTCTCTGAAGGCGAAGCACTGCTACTTGGACGGAGTGATAACCGCAGCACCTGAGACGCGCTCTCTGCTCCTCACCACGGCTCGTCTCAGGTGCTGCGGTTATCACTCCGCCCAAGTAGCAGTGCTTCGCCTTCAGAGAATATAGTTCCCAGTATTTATACAGTTAAAATATGTCTGTGTCTCATATGACCTTGTTATTTTTACACTCCGTGACTATACAAATCACAACATGTAAATAGGAAAATGTTTGCGTTATTTTGTCACTTATTTGGATTAGTATGCTAGCTGCAACCATTTACATCCAGTCTTTGTGCTAAGCTAGGCTAGCGGTGGGTGCGTCAAACAGACTTATAGCACGCACGGAGATGAAAAAGGTATGTATGGACTTATCTAACTCTGGGGGATAGGGTGAATAGGCTAAAGTCCCAAAAAGTCGGAGTGTTCCTTTAAATAAAGTGGCGGCGTAGTCAGCTTATATTTCCTACATACACTTCTTTTAGCGTTAGGTATGTGCCTATTACCAACATAATCCAATCTGAATTTAATTAATACATCGTTCGACCGGACCTAACCGTTTAATATATAAAAAATATAGGTTATGTGTGTTTGCGCACATGATAAGCAACGTAATACGCACACGACGACAGGAAGGTGACGTGACGGCAGTGCGTAAATCGAGTTACCCCTCCCACTTCTGATAGTTTTACTATCCCACGTCCTTATTACGACGTCCTGTGGTAAAATTACTTTACTCCATCTACCCTTGTAAAACTAATCCCGTCCGAAATACGAATAGGGCTAAATGCAAACAGATAGATGTGAATAAACACTTATACATAGTTTCATAGTACAATTAAATACAGGAAAATTATTATTGTAATTATTATTTAAAGAGTTTTACCTAAACAGGAATATCAAATAAAAGTAAAACACTGCTGATGATTTGATTTGGCATTAGTGCCATAAACAGACACCTTGAATGACATATCGAGAGAGGAATATAATTCTGTCTGATGTCACATGATCAGTCAATCACACCAGTGGATGGTTCCAGCAGCAGCACATCATGTATGGAATAACATTATAATTGCACCAGGTGTAGGAGCATGTACCCGTTTGTTAAATATATATGCATGATTGCATGCACTTTTGGTCTCCAAAGCAGTATATCAAATCGACCATTAATTTTTGAACAAATTAATCCACTTCACTGTTACATAATTATTGGAGATAACAGTCAAGGCTGTTAACATATCAGTCATGACCATATACTGACTCATGGATAATGACACATATTATTAGTGCTAGACTCAGGGGAATGAAGCATAGATTAGTGCACTGGGATAAAAAAAATATATATATGTGCGATTACGCAGAGTCTTTTGTTTTGGAGCCATTGTGTTGTGGTCTGTTGTTTCTCTCCATGCAATTCCCCCCAAAAAGAAAAAGAACAACACATTTGTTTCTTCTATTGAAGTAGAAAAAGCAAAGTAACTGAATGGAAACAAACACATTCCTCCCAAAAGTCAGTGATGAAAAAATGCTTTTCTCGTTTGTCTATGCCTCATGCACTTATAATAGCCCAATTAAGGAAAGAAAATGCTTGTTTTCTTTAGGTGTGTCAGAAATTGATTATCTCACCATGCACAGACACCCCAATGTTCAAAGATTACTGCTGTTAAGCCAAATCAGGCCGTTTATTCACACTGTCAAGGACTCTCGAGCCTAAATTGCTCTAATAAGTGATCGTTTTCACACTTGTTTAGTTTTTAAAGTGCTCATGCAAAATACAATAAAAGGGAAAAAAAAGGAATTGGGGGGTTGGTTATGGAGAGCATGCTGCTGTTCCTTTTAATAAGGGTGAACATGTCATCCATGGCAGTCATTTTTCTGATGGTGTTCCTTCTCAAACGTGCCTATGCAGCTCTGCATGAGCTCTAACGTCATTTAAAAAGATTAGCAGATTTGTCCCTCACTGCCGTCTGATGATGCATCAGCCAATCGCAGCCTTGAAAAGATAAGCCCGACAGGGTGTGTGGAGCACTTGTTCGCCCATTACGCATAAAAAGAAGTTAAGGAGAGGAAAGGAACTGACCAGAAAAGGAGAAAGTAGCTCATATATGAGGATCCCAGAAAAGGTCATCTCCGATGCTGGCCCATCATGCCCTGTCTGCATCCGAGTCTCTGACAGATGAGCAACAAAAGGGTCCCTGCGTTTCTGATTGACAGCTTCTCTAATTGTATCCAGTCATTCATGACAATTTGATTAAAATATTACGCCAAAGTCTCGCCCCCTGTTTGTTCCGTTGCTCCAAATCTAATTTTGATTTAAAAAAAGAGAGATTAGCACCACAAGCGTGACTGAGGATGCTGTTCACTTCTATGATCTTTGTCACCGATGTGATTTTAACATATGTATAACTTTCGTTTCGCTCTCTTTGTTTTTTTGTTTTTTTTTCCACCTATGAAATTTTCTGGGAGTAGAAAAAGGCAGAACAAAGATCTATTTTCAGAAAAAATGCAAAGAATATGACATCACTATAAGTTCAAATCACTAATATAGAGTGGTCATTCTATCAAGATCCTGCTCATACCATCAAAACTTTGTCTAGTTAGGGACCTAAAATAGAGGTACAACCAGCTGAGGTGTGACCGTTAACACCGCAGTGACCTTTTCTCCAGGAAACTTGAATCATCGTGTTGAAAACCACATTAAGGTCATATCCATTTTTGCCCAATCTAGATTTTATTGCAATTAGGTGCACTGAGTAAGGCATCAAAAAGAGAAGGGATCCTTGGATCAGTAACTCAATGTTTTACCTCAACCCCAGTGCTAACCTATGGTACGATGAATGAAATATGGCTCTCAATCTTTCTGATAGAGTGATCTCAGCAAAATAGAAATTGTTCGTCCTTGTTTTAGGTCATCAATTCAATTAGTTCATCCACCGCTAAGACTACAATAAATCTGAGCAATTCAACCTCTTCCTCCAGTTAGAACACCTCCTATTACCCTCCCTCAGCCCTTGTGGCTCCTGCCCTTCCCCTGAAAGAAAAATAAATCCATTGTAATATGATAGCAGTGAGCGGGGGCTGATTGGGGGGGGGTTAGGCTAACAGCTAGGAGGATTTCGGAGAGGAAAAAATACATGTATCATTCACCTGATTTGAATTGTAGCTCCCTTTTTTGAACCTCTGCCAATTCATTTTGTACATTAAAAATTGGTCAGGGTTGATAAGATTCCATTTTCACGGTTGGCAATGCAGAACTGGAGAAAGAATACAATTACAGACCCCAGAGTAAACTCTCCGAATGTCAACTTGATGTAAATGATCAAGAGCGGCTGCACAAAAGAACAGGCTTCAACTTCCACGTCAACCCCCCCCCCCCAAACTCTCCCTTTCTCTCTTTTCTCTCACAGGGACCTTTTCACCCCAGTGATCTTGCCCCCGCATAGCCAGTTATGTAAACCAAAGCTCTAGTTCAGTCTGTTCTGGAAACGTTGATAGAAAAACAGCCATTTTAAAGTAGGTTAATTGACTTACAATGTTGACACCAAAAATCAGGGGTTCCCAAACTTTTTGTCAGCTGAACCCCATAGGTGTAAAGTTTTTACTTGAAGTACCCCCTGAAATTTTAAGTTAATATTTCAATCATTTCACGATGATGTCTGTTAATGGTCACATGATATGGAAGTAAAGAGATGCGTCATGCCCTGTTCCCATTCCCCCAGTACTTTCTTGTTCCCTATATCAATAAAAAGCAATTAAGAAATATTCACTCATTGCATTTATTTTGCATTTCAACAGTAAAAAAAAAAAGTCAATGTGAACTCTTTGTGTGTTGTCTGAAAGTACAGCCAAGGATAAATGTCTGGTAATGAGAGCAGTATGTAAATGTCTCTGGGCACATCAGAATTCAAATGTCAACCCCTTTGACACTAAGGCTGTTTGGAGAGACCTCCGTGCTATATTTCGCTCTGGTGTCATCACCCAATGCCAGCCAGGGCGGAAGCAGCTGCATGGGGCGACACCTCATAATTACAGAGCCGTGCTACCGCCATATTATCAGACAATATTGGCCTTTCTCTACAGTCATCTCCATCTAACCTTTACAGACAGCTGCCCTCTTTCTTTATCACGATTTATGCATATGTCCCCTCAACCAAACAGATTAGATTTCGATAATGACCGGCATGGCCCCATTAACAGGAGCTACATGTGCGGACATCGAGAAATAGGATGGAAATCAAAAGCAGGTCAGTCGTGCACAACCTGTGTACAAAGCAAGCATTATCATAGGTGGTCCTGATGAATAAATGCACAAACTACATGATAATGCCTAAATGGCACAGATTTCTGCCCCATGGATCATTGTCATACTGCTGACATAGTGCTTTGGCAACACAAATGTAATCTAATAAACGTACTGTAAGTGTTGTTTTGTCTGTAAGAGTATAATTCATGCAAATTTATTTAGCAGTTCACTATTACTGTTCACTTTTTGTAATCAGAACAACAAATATGTTATTTACTCGCCCTCATGTTGTTCCAAATTTGTATCTTACTTTCTTCAGTGGAACACGAGGAGAAGATTTGTAATGGTTGTTCTTTCCATTTAACGAATATTTTTTTTAAGCTTCAAAAGAACACAAAAATACCATTACATACCAAGTATACAAACCAAGTATCAGAAAAGTGGTCCATACAGTTTTTCCATTAACCTTTAAATGCATGAATGTTTCGCCAATCATTATTACATATTCGGGTCTTTAGCAACCCGATCTATCTCTAACACGGATGGATCTAACTGCCGCAATAGTATAAAATTCTTCAAATTTTTTTTAATAACAATTACAAAATAATAAAATAAGGCATATTTTGTTACCTTTCGAAACATGGAAGGGTTCATTTTGAGCAGATGCTTTTTATCGTCATAATTTTCAGATGTCATTTCCCCAGTACATTCAGCATCTGGCTAATGTTCACGATCTTAACCACATTCACAAAACATCTCATTATTATTGTGTATCAGACATTGCCACCTTGAGGAATAAAGGTGAATTCTGCTAACTGAGTCATCAGAGATTCAATTATTAATGCGGAGACAAAAATATACTTACATTATTACATACCTCGGGTCTCTAGGGACCCTATAAACTTAGAAAACAGACATTCTTTTATACTTTTTTCTTGTTATATTGTTTATAATGAATAGATTGAGGAATACTAAGAAGTTTGATGTCTAACTTAAAAAAAAATGAATGAGGGAGAGGGTAGTGAATGACATCCTGGGTCACTAAAGACCCGAGGTATGCGTTTAAGTGTTAAATTTAGTGAGTTATAGTTATTTACTGATTTTTTTTTAATCTGCTGTGACTGAATCATTGAATCAGTGAGTAGAACTTGAGAACTGGATCGGTTTAATTTGTAAATAATTCATTAAGATCAGTTTGATGAACCAGATCATCCGATTTATTGAAAAGATCAAACTCAAAAGAACACTGTAAAAAGTGATCAGTTGACTTAACTTAAAAAAAATTTGGAAACCTGTTGCCTTAATTTTTTTCGATTAAGCATGATGTTTATTTACTTAATAATTTTAAGTAATGTGGAATTGTCAAGTTCACATAAGTTATTTTTTTCAATTAAGCATTAAGTTTATTTACTTAATTTTAAGGCAACGGGTTTAGTAAAAAAAATTAATTAAGTGAACTGAACACTTTTTACAGTGAATAATTCATTATTGCAAATCAGATATTGCTACTTCTTAACTCTCATGAAGATGCCAAGGGGAACTAGTGTGGACATTACTTTTTTGTGTGTGTGTGAATAACTACTTCGTGAATAATGTCTGTTCCTCACATAAAGCCATCACATTGAAATATAGTGCTTGAGTCAATGGACCACTTTTGTTATACTTTTAAAGTGCTTCTGCATCATTTATTAAGTTTGATAGCCTCAAGTCCCCATTATTGCATGACAAACAGTGACCTGTAGAAATCTTTAAAACTTCTCTGATGTTCAACAGAATGAAAAAAGTCATACAGGTTTAGAACGACACAAAGGTGAGTAAGTATTTTTGGGTGAAATATCCCTTTAAGCATCACAATCAATTGAACACAAGGAGAATGCATATTTCGTAATTGTGCATGGTGCAGCATGGACATGAATACAGCAAAACATACCCCTGCGGACCCACTATCAAAGTCACAAGGAGACTAGATTAGAGGAAATAGACCCTATATCTGTTTGACTGCAGTAAAAGCACTGAAAAAGTGAGATTCAGAGGCGGCAAAATGGAAATATTGAGGAAAAACTGAGTCCAAACAATTGGCACACTCAGAGGACTCGTTTTCTAGTTATAGTCGTATCATCGTATCATAGTTTGGTGACTCACATCTGTTGCATTGCCAACAGAAAACATAAACAGCACTATAGAATACAAATTTTGCTGTTTGACAGGTGGTTTGGCAAGATGGAAAGTACTGAGATTTCTTCTTGTGTGGAGGAGAGGCAGACGGCTAATGGTCAAGCTCCCTATGAGCTTTGTTTCTATAAAGTTGGTGGCTTAGATCCTATAAACAGCCTAAATGTTTTCCCTAAAAAAGGAATAAGAATAAAACAAGATATTTAAAGAATGATTTAAGACAGTTCCCATCGCTCTATCCCATGCAATGTGGACTGAAGCTTTAAAGCTTAAAAACGGACACAAAAGCATCATAAAGTTATCATTAAAGTGGCCCATAATACTTGTGCTCTATATTCAAAGTCTTCTGAAGCCATACAATTGTTTTGTGTGAGAAGAAACCCAAAAATGTTATTATTTTTATGTTGTGAACAAATCATTCATATCAGTTTTGTGAACCAAATCAACTTTTTATTGACATGAACTGACTCAAAATAATGATTCGTTCACTGGAAATCAGCATGCGTGAATAAGTTTTCCTTCTGAAAAGAGACTTGGAACAACATGAACATTTTTGGGTAATCTATTGCTTTAAGTGTTGGCTCAAGCGTTTAACATGTCCACTCGTCCCTGACTGTATTTTAAAAGATTATCTGTCAAACAACAGAACCCTAAAACTTTAGCATAAAAGTTCCAAAGTGCCTCAGCGTGCGATGTGGCTTTGATGTGCTTTAAGTGGGCTGATGAATTTCAAGCATAACATCCTGCTTTCATGATGCTTAAGATCATCAATATTCATTCTGTTCTGACAGCCCCAGTCGACTTTGTGTAACAGTAAATGCTTTAAAGACCGCACGGAAAACATTTGAGGACGTCAGTACGTCTTTGAGATGTGCTCATCAACGAACGCTCATACGCAGTGTACACAACTCGTGCTGGACACAGGTCCTGAGTCTCTTCTGGAGTGGCTCGATGGAAATGGGAGTTGACACCACTTGCAAAGTGGAAATGAGGATAGGCATTGCGCATAGCTGGAGCGGATGCCAGGGAACTGACGATCTCTCACCCCGACTGGAGAAACAGCCTTTGACACCCGCGTGGCACCGCCATCTCTAATGACCACATGGCCATTTCAAAGAGATAAAGAAACACGCTCCGACAACCATCTGATGGGCCTAAAGCTGCATCGCAGGAAGAGGAAATGGATCGGAAGGGGTTACTTCATTATGCAGTAAATTAGAAAAATTCATAATTTATCATTACACCCAGCCGAAATGCCACCCGACTGAGCCTCACCCTGTGAAAAACATCACGCGGAAAGGGGGGAAAAAAAATTACTGTCAGAGGCCTGCAGCAGCCAACGGGCAAAATTAATATGCAAATGTATGCAAGAAATTAAAAAGCAGAATTACACAGGCAAATGAGGTAGCTACACTTGAATTGTTAGGATTATGAATAATTACTGCGAATTTCCTGCTCCTAATATAACTTGTTTTTTGATAAACAAAGACTTAATTATCGAGATGCGCTGGAGAATTTCCGCGGCACTCATTAATCTTGCAGAAAAAACAAGTCCCTGGTGGCCGGCGGTAATGAAGAGAGCGTGCCCTGAATCGGCAGAAAGATCAGAGGCACCAGGGTGCCAGGGTAGCAGGAATGAGATGACAGTGCCACTGTCCCTCACGCGTACCCAAGAGTGTCATAACTTCTTCCCCTAACTATCAAAGGGACTTATTTATGCTGGCAACCGAGCCATAAGTCCAATTTTACGAGGCCTGAAGCGCTTGAGGGATAGTATGTTGATGCGCTCTGGAAATGCCACTTTTGTCGGCTCTCCCAGCTTGGTCCCTACTGATAGCGAACGGTAATGGACCTGAAGGTTGCTGGCAGAGGAAGGGAGTTGGCACACCGTGGCGCCAACCTATGGGGGCCATCGGGGCCAGGCACTTTGGGGACACGTGCCATAGGTCTTTGGTAAGAAGCTGGAGTCCAGTGGAGCGGCGGGGGGAGGTTGGGGGGGGGGGGTAGGTCTTCCCCAAGGATGGGTGAGCAGATAAACATGGACGCACGCTACAGATGGCTTTAATGGGGCCTGCAGGTATCGTTTGTTCTTCAGGGAAATCAGCAATTTTCCAACCTTTCCAACCAGTCTAAGACAGACAGGACGTACACACAAAGCGGAACCTCCACATGATAAACAGAGGATGAGAGAGATGGAGAGAAACACACACACTAAAAAAAGGCACGAACAGAAGTCAAGGGCACACTCCTCCTTGGCTCACTTGGTGTCATCTGATCTGCTGCACTGGTCCCAAAAGTGAAATCTGAACCCAAAATGAAGATGAATCAAGGGCCCAAGTCTGGCAACAATATTTCATTTATTTATTTATTTATTTGACTGCTCGCTCTGAAATATATACCTACTTTATGTTTCTAAAGGCATATATGAGGCACTTCATGTGCAGAGTCAGGTGGGATGGTTGTCCATCTCCAAGACATCAAAACAAACCCAGAACAGCCTGAACAGTTAATAAAGGACAATGGATGATATAGGAAGATTGTGAAAATATTCTTGCTCTGTGGATCTGCTTCCGGCATGAAATATTGATATATTATAAAACAAATAGTTCTGGTCTTTGATCATAATTGGTTAACACAGTGGTCCACCAGTCATGCTTGAATAAACACTACAGTAACAGCTATAATTTGAAACACTTCATTTTCTGGTGTTCGCGCGGCAATTAACGAATTTGCTTTTAAGAGTAAAATAAAAAAATTTCTTTAATATTTAAATTTGTTGAAAAAAGTAAGCAAGAAGTTATTGTCAATATAGTAATGGCTGAATCAAGTGTGCCGCACATGTCCTAAAAAAAAAAGTGAAGCCAAACCATTTTGATTGCCCCCACTAGTAGTTGGTTGCAGTATAGGTCATAAACTCCGCCCTCTCAATGTAATCGAATGGGATATGAGCCAAACCAAAAAAAAAATTAAATTTCGGGAGCGGGAGAATGGGCAGGACCTTGATACCGCGTGGCTCCACATCAGGGTCGCTACTGCGCAGAATCGGGCTGCAAATGACGCAATTTGCACAAGATCTCAATTTCTTCTACTACAATGGAAGGACAGTTTCTCTAGAGTGGAAGGAAGTGGAGACACGTCGTCTATCTTTTTTACAGTCTATAGGCTGAATGGGCCCTTTAGTTGTGACTATATTATTTCTTACTTAATGTAGCTACATCAACATGACCAAACTACATTAAACATACTTATGCACTTAAAGGTGCAGTATATAATATTGACAGCTAGTGGTTGATATGGGTACTGCCATTCGAATTCGAAATATTGGAGAAGCTTGTTTCTCCTGCCCCCTCCTCCTCAGACTAGACACTTACGCTGGTTACCAGATTAAAGACACGCAATAGGAATGAGCGCAATGGACATGCGATCACTGACCTAGTTTTTTTTTTTTTTGGCTTCTGTGGCTACAATACGTTGTGTTTTCCGCCAAATGGCGAAATGGTGTCGAAATACTATTGTGTAAATTGTGGTGGGGATCAATCAATCAATCAAAATGTATTTATAGAGCACGTTCAAATCCAAAATGGACACAAAGTGCTGTACACTAAATACAACAAATGAATACATAACAAAACCCCTCTAAAATACAAAACTCACACGACCCATAAAAAACAAATAAAAACAATAACAACCATACAAAGAATGAATGAAATCAATATAACCAAAGCTGAATTGTCAATTTCAGTTATCAAAGGCCAAAGAATAAAGGTGGGTTTTAAGAAGAAGCCTGTCTAATGTGCAGAGGTAGATCGTTCCACAGTTTTGGAGCTGCTACAGCAAAGGCACGGTCCCCTTTTAGCTTGCGCTTTGTTTTGGGCACACTTAGGAGCAGTTGATCGGCTGACCTGAGAGAACGGGTGGGTCTATAGGGGTGTAGCAGCTCGGAGATGTAGGGTGGGGCAAGACCATTTTGGCCTTTAAAGGCAAATACAATAATCTTAAAATGGATCCTTTGATATATAGCCAGCCAATGGAGTGAGGATAAAGTTGGGAAATGTGCTCGTATTTACGTGTTCCAGTTAAAAGACGTGCAGCAGCGTTTTGCACCATCTGGAGACGAGCAATAGAGGACCCACTGACCCCCACGTACAGTGCATTACAGTAATCCAACCGAGTGGTAACAAAGCCGTGGATTACTGTCTCAAAGTGCTGCCTAGAAAGAAATGGCTTTATTTTGGCCAATTGCCTCAATTGAAAAAAACTAGTTTTAACCACTGACCTTATCTGTCTTTCAAGCTTAAGTTCAGGGTCAATTTTAACTACATTGACTCAAGGAACCCAGATCGGCACGGGGGGGGGGGGGGGGGGGGACTGGGTGTTCCCAGTGGTGCCACCAAAAAACATCCCTTCTGTCTTATTTTCATTAAAACTTAAAAAGTTAAGAGCCATCCAGGCCTTTATGTCATCAAGACACTTAAAGGTATTGTAGGTAGGATTTTTTTTTAAAACTTTTTGCCAAATTGGTTTAAACTTTCTATATATATCAATGCATAATTAAAATGTAAGTACTCTGGAAAAGAGAGTATAAAAATCGAGTGTCTGTAGTCCTCTCAGGGCTGTAATAAACACAGCTACTTATCTCCATTCACTTCCACCCCCTCCATTCTGGGCTCCTTCCAAAACCACGCCCCCAAAACACATGAACGCGCGATGCCGACAGCTCACAGCTGGAGGACGCGCTTACCAGCGCCCAGCGGAGAGGAGCAGTGCATGTAGTGACATCATGTCAGACTCACATGTAATAAAATACCTAACTTTATCATTATGAATATAAACAACTAACATGGCTGTTAGTACTCACTATCAAGCTAGCATATCGATACTGGTAAAGTTTAAAATATATTGAGTTTGATTCGTTAACGAGCTAGTAACATAAAGCAAAGCTAAAAACAGGTTGCATTGATACACGTTTTCCCATTACAATCAGTTACACTGTGATGAAGGTGAATTTCGTGCAAGATTCATTATATATACGCCGTGTTTTGCATGTAATTGTGTCTCTTACTAGTCTCTTACCCTCCTCGAGTCAAACGAGTGCGCGCATGTGGGCAGCGCATGTAGCAGCGGGGGTGTTGCCATGGTTGCGAGAGAGTGACAGTCGCCTAAGCCAATCCATTGTTTCGTCCCGGAAGGAAATAATGAGCTGTGTTTAGTGCAGATTAAACGGTCTAGAGTCACTCGATTTTTATACTCTTTTTATCAGAGTACTTACATTTTAATTATGCATTGATATATATAGAAAGTGTAAACAAATTTGGGAAAAAGTTTTTTAGACCAAAAACGACCTACCCTACCTTTAAGTAATGGACCAACATTTTCATTCTTTTTAAGATCACACAGATAAAAAAACAAACAAAAAAAAACGACATTCCATTTTCAGAGAACTTAGCATGTTTCCTAAATCTTTGCAAACATATTATGGTATTATTTATTTTATTTTTTTGCTTTAAGACAGTCAAAAAAATACATACAGCACCTTTAAAATACATTTAGAGGAAATATTATTAATTATATTAATATAAATATTATAAAAATAAACATAACTGGTGAAAAAAAAGGTAAAAGGCTAAAGATAGGAAAAGTATATGTGACCAAGGGAAAGGAAAGAAAGGAAATAAATAAAATAAATTTAAATAAAACAATTAAAATATAATAAAAATTAAAGAAAATTAAAAAAAAGAATAATGAAAAATAAAACATATACACTCACTCTTTACATGCCATAAGGTCTATCTACAAATATAAATATGTATAAAAAATAAAAATAAACATTCCCAGAAATTTTGTAGGTCAACATCAGATACGTTTGTATCAATTAGCCAACACTGCTGTCACACTGGCAGCTCCTGTCTGTTGTTTCAAAACAAAACCATCTATCCCAGTGATGTCTAGCTTTAAGCTGACAGGGGGCTTTGATGCTGCAATGCAGCTCTCCAATGGAACACTTCCACCCAACACTCACCTCTCACCACATAGCCAGCGCTGTCTGGAGCTGGCCTGATCGACATGAAAAGCAAAATATATCCTTTAAGGAAGCCCTGCCATGCCCAATAAATTACCTCTGAAAAATATGAAAACAAGCCTTTTGACACTTGTCAAAAGTATCATTTCAGAAAAAGGGAGTATGAAAATTAATAGGCAACAGTTCCTCACAGGAGATGGAGAGCAGGATGCAGACGAAAAAGAGTAGAGGTGGTTTTAATCTTCAAAGGCTGTTCTACCAACAAGCACTCCATAGGTGCTGTTAAATCCATCTAAAATCAGCACAGTGGACAATTTGACTACATAATTGTCAAGTCCTACTTCCTTAAAATGATCAAAACCTTTAATGCACCAGAGGACCAAAAGTTAGCCAGTGAGATCCCTCTTGTTTTGCAGAGCCTCGTGAACAATGAGAGTATATTGACTACAAAGTGGCCACAGGAGGTCATGGAACCTCAAACATTAAGAGACCACTAAGACCCAATTAGAAGAATGGCGACCCAGAGCAACACGGCCTTTTCCCTTCAACCGCCCTCTGTGGAGTTTCATTACAGGAAAGATGCATGGATCTGATCTCTAAGGACATTCTGGACAAACCAACAGGGCTCATCTTCCTCTAAACACATGCACACAAACACACCATTAATACAACACCCAAAAAAACGACAAAAAAACAACAACAACAAAGCAGGGTTTATGTCCACGATGAGTTGAGCATGCATGCAATTAGGCGCAGTGGGAAAAAGAAAAGACAACAGATGGTGAAGTGTTGAACATGCCATGATCTGGTCAAGCAAGGACATGGCAAGCTGGTGATTACACCAGCACCCAAAAACAACAACTGCATTAGAGCTGAAAATGAGGTGATAACTGTCGTGATATATGACAGGGTACAAGACCAGCTAGCGGGGAACAGATTACTGAACAACATGTTTTATCCTGGTCTATAATCAAAAAGGCACAATACTTGAGAGCAATTACTCACCCTTATGTTGTTCCAAACCCGTATGGCTTTCTTTCTTCTATTAGGGAGGACTGGGCAAAACACAAATTATGTGCAACACTTCATGTTTTCTTCAATCATATGATGGTTCTGTTTGAGAAACGAAACGAAACGAAATTTACATTGTTTTGTTTTGTTTTTTCACAGAAAATCGTGGCAAGAGGGGATTCAGATAAGAGAAGTGATTCATATTTACAGATTCACTCTTTTTGGTTGGATGTTTGCAAAACTGGTACAATTCAGTGTTTCAGTCTTGAAAGCTACAGTCCCCATTTATTGTAGCAGCAATTCAAAATTTAAACAAACTTTGTATGTTTTAAGGAGAAAAATTAATTCATACAAGTTTAAAACGAAAAGGGGAAGTAAATGATGCCATTTTTTGGGTGAATGAATTCTTTAAAAACAGCAAAATGGTATGTGTAAAATAGTACAGTACTTACCCATTGCATAAGTTAAGAGTCTTTAAAAGCGTTTCTGAGGCTGTATGAATAAATGTCGGCAGAATGCACTACTTTTGCCCAGGGCTTGCCAATAATGTCCATTTGTCCCTCAGCGTCTTATAGAAAGAACTGCCTTCTAACAGCTCGGGAGCCCTAAAGACATGGCTCTGGATGTCCTGGCAGAGAGATGGCAGTTAATGTGTTTGACCAAAGATCTGAGTCCCACAAGCCAGAAGTATCTTGTTTTAATTGAAACCCAGTCCAAACCAAAGCACCAGGATTTCTAACACATGGTTGGGAGTTATAAATGCAAATTTATAGCCCTCGTCTTGCCAGAAATGTGCCCCTCTTGATTTTTAAAAAGCAAAGATTTATATCCATGGTGCAGTGGACACTGTCTGATGCGATGCCAGTTACTGCAGGGCACAGGGGCATGTTTTTGGCACACACAGGAGGCAGGGGTGGGTTCTTGCGGGTTGGAGTCGTGCTCCATTTGCACAGAGAGCGTGAGGGTGGCTGTTAACGGATGTGATTGCGCTGTGAAGCGAGCGGTTTGTGTGAAGAGGTGATTAACATAGGTGGGAGATCGCACGTATACGTGTCATCAAGAGGAGCTGTTGATTCTAGCCTGGGGACCAGAGGCAGAGGTTTCTTAACTCATGTACTATATGTGTGCCAGAGAGAGAGAGAAAGGGTGTGTTTGATTGTTCTCAGCAGGCTAAGTAAAGAGCAAGAGTGCAAAATGCTTAGCCAGCCTTTCGGTTATCATTTGAAGCTGGCAACATTCTGATTTGTGCCTCATTATTCAAAGAATCAAAACAATTTAGCTCTTTCATGCTAAGCTTGTGCATGTCATCACACCAATTGAGCGGTGCAGGGATGATGTCAGGACCAAGAAGCCTAATTCGCCGCTGGTTCCTTCGAGATTTTCCTCTGGGTTTTTTCGATTTAGACTTCTGGGTTCTGACGTCATCTCTGCACTACTCTATTACGACGGAAAATAACTGACTCATCCCTTAAATTGTAAAAACAAAAACTATGTACTAACATCTATTTTTTACATTTAGATGACCTTTTCCGGTCATCTAATGCTTACTTACAGTTAATCTTCAAAAAGATAAGTAATTTAATAACACTTTTAAATGTAATCTTAAGCAAATACCAAAATTAATATCCATTTTTCAAATTGTATATTATAATAATGTGATGCCTAAATTCTCTTATACTGTAGCATTGGTTGATGAGAATTTTTAGTGTTTTACTTACAAAATGGTATGAAATGTTAATATCATTCATTTATCGGTACTTGGCCATAACATTAAAATAATTACTGGCTTATCAGTAAAAGGCTTTACAAAAATACAAGCTGCAAAGTGTCATTTTATTTATATATTTAACTTTTTTATATATTTTTTTAAATATGTCCAGTGTAAATAAGCTTTTATTTTTAGATTTTCATAAATTTTAGCACTTCATCATTTAGTACTTTCCATTTAAGTTTAAGTTCACATTCTCATTTAATATTATATTTTATTTCAGCTTTATTACAAAAAAAGACAATTATTTTCAATAGTTTTAGTTAACAATAACAAACCTGTTTTACCCATGCAGAACGCCCTGCCAATAGACTTCCAATGTTCTCTATAAATGCATAACTATTAATGCAATTGTCTGTTTTTACAGACTGCGGGACGAGTCAAAATTATATTCTGTGGTGATAAACAGCATGCTACCGATGTTGCTGACATCTTAACTTGTTTTGAACTTGAACAATCCTTTAAAATCTAAAAGGATAATGCGGTTAACTATTCCCCTTCCTTTGTGAAAATGTGCTTTCCGGCATTTTCACTTCATTAAAATTAAAACTGAGCCAATACACCCACTCGTATTTCTACCTACATTTCAGTGAAACGTCTTCCAAAGTGGTTAGCCAGGCTTGCGTAGTTGCTGGAAGCCGATTGGCTGATGTGGGGTGAAGGGAGGGAAGTTCAGTAGGCTCATGGCCTCCTCTGAGGAGTTCCCCTTAAGGCAGTCTTCAGGCAAGCTTCAGGACAACACCAACATGCTATCACCACCCTGTGGAAAAACAGTCTGGAGAAGACAGCACTATCCACAGCTAAGAACCCATTTAATTGTAAATTTATAGGTGCATTAAAAGTTAACGTTACCCTGATAACCATTTTCATGCCAACCACAGGGAACAACAACCATTCTGTTAATAGACATTTCAATACCCGTATAAAAGAGACTAAATAAGAGGAGGTTACCTCTCTGAGCATAGCACACATGGCTTTCCATCATTCAGTGAGGAATTTAACATTGCTATACACACAAACACAAAATTAAAATCTAGCAAGCTCTGATTCGCTTCACGCACACTGCCATCACTTTTAGCTGAAGCTTCCAGTCAAAATAAATAGCAACTGATTGGGGGGGTGGGCTGGTCTTTGTGATTAGCCTGTCTTTTATCCTGTGTGGCAGGAACATTAAAAAATCAACTTCATTACAGTATACAGCATGCTGTTTTGCGGCGGTGTCCGTGTCCTACTATCCCTAAAATGAAAAGACACTCGAGTCACAAATTGTTACGTGCAAACCTTGCGCCTGATGAATTTATGAGTAAACTACAACCCCGTTCTTGTGGAAAGAGACGGAGGGGGATGAGCGGTAAACAGGCGGACTGGTTTGAGGCCATCCACAGAGGGCAAATTCAAACATGCATTTAAAGGGATAGTTAACCTAAAAATGAAAATCCTGTCATCGTTTACTCAACCTCATGTCGTTTCAAACTTGTAGCACTTTCTTTCTTCTATGGATCACAAATACATTTTGATTAACGTTCCGTTTGCTCTTTTCCATGTAACAATGAATCTGCTTTAGAAATGATGTAAAGCACCAGAAAATACCCCATGCTACTTAAACTACATATTTATGTTAGAAATATCTTTGCAATGTTCCTCTTTCCATTCAGTAATTGCAACCAGATCAGTGAATCTGTGAGAACCATATCCACAAACGAAACAGGATCAAGTGAATCACTAAAAAGATCATTCAAATTTTAAACCATTTAAATTTTAGTTTTGTTCCTAATAGATGTTATTCGATCTGCGTCATCAATGTTTGCGGCGGCCATATTGTTGACATAGAAATCACGGCAACTGTCAGTCTGTCAATTGACAGGCGAGGCAGTGTCGGTATTATCCATGGTATTATCACTGTATTTTTTTTTTTTAAACAGCGTGATGGTGTGTTGTGTAATACACGTCTGTTCTAACAACAGCAATAAGAACCCCGGAGTTAGTTTTTATGATTTCGATAAGTTACCGACTGTCAGAAAACGTGAAGGGAAGGAGACAGAGTTGAGCCAGCGCAGGAGAGGCTAGCTAGGATAAATAGGCTAAACTTTCAGCCAACTCACCACAGAAAAGTCTGTTCCCATCCTTTTACCACAGGTTTCACACATAATCCGTGTGCAATGCGTGTGCGGTGCGTTGCGTATACGGTACAGAAGCAGGACGCGCTACAGTGCTTTAGTGCTATATGCTGCGTTTGCAGTGCGTATAGCTAACTGATCCGCGGCTGTAACGTTACCACAAACACCCCGTTACTCACTATTTTTATTTTAACACATACTCACTATTTCAACAACGTAAGCCAATTATTCCATGCATTACTTCTATATATTAAGTTGTTCAAGCAATTGGTCAAATATGTAACCATGTTAAACATTTACATGGAACGCACAAACATTTTAAATGAAAACTTAAAATTGACAAAAACAACCGACTCTCATGCCTTTTCTTTTGCATTTACATTTTAATACAACAAATCTTGCATGTCACAAAGAACTTGTTTTTCCACCTCCACGAATGAGACGAGTGTCGTTCATTATGTTGCCTTGTTGAGGTGCATTGTAGTTTGTATACGGATACTGTATGAACGAGATCGTTATAAATATCCGGATAAGTTACGGCTGGCAAAGTGGCAATAAGGACGGATCTTTACTTAAGCTTGATTGGTGTGGACCCACATCAAATAATAGCATTATCTTCTCTTGATACCGACGAGATGAAGCCAGGCTACTGCTCCCCTCAACTCAAATCTGCGCGCGGTTAGGGGCAGCAGGACAGATGTCATGTCAACAATATGGCCGCGGTTAGCTACTTCCGGTGTTTGCGAATAAGGTCTATACAAAGCAAATCATGTGACTTCTGAATACTTAGAACATGCAACACATTCTCATACATATATATATAGCCTATATATATATATAGTGTGGAGACATTTTTGAAAGAAATGGCATTCCTAGTTCTTTCGATATAGCAACACCTTCAAAGTGAGAATGGGTTGCAACATAGCAGAGTCATGTGAACCACTATTATATCATTAGGGTTGGGTATCGTTTGAATTTGAACGATTCCAATTCCGATTCCGATTCCTTGTTTAGATTCCGGTTCCTAACGATTCTCGATTCCGATTCTTTTAAGAGGCGGGGTCAAAAAAGTTAAGTAAATTTTAAATGAGCTAGCTAACCAACAGTCTTTCTGAAGGAAATAGTCTGACCTTCTCCATCAATTTTAATGAACTTTAACTATGAACTTTTTACTTTTTATGAACTTCACTATGAATTTCTCACAGGGCTGTTTTCAACTACAATATAAATATCAAATCTATAAACTTGAATATAAATATTATAAATTATTAATATATTATCACAGGGGTACACTTTCCTCAAGAGAGCTTTATTTTTGAAAACCTCATGAAAACACATTTACACATGAGTGTATGATGCTGCAGGTACTTGAACATGTTACCATGCTCCCACTGAAGGGCTAACCTAGGGCTGTCAAAATTGCGCTGACGTATTGCGCATTACGTCAATAACAGGACAAATTAATACAAAGAGACATAACTACTTGTATAGGTAGTTTAAGTTTAAACATATTTGACAACGTATTAACTTACACAAAAACAAGTAAATCAACTAATGGCGAAGACCGCAGACCTCACTCTCGCTCAACCGCAGGCTCTCTCTCTCTCTCTCGCCCTCACGCTCTCTGCGCATAACGGTTTAAATGAACAACAATAAACAAATGTTGAGTGCTGGATCAAGAGTTTTGTGCAAGCAATTTAAGATCACGACTCTTGTCCTAAATATAGCAGGCTTCATTCAGTGATTGAAACAAATATTATTAACATTAATTGAAGTTTTACAGTATATATAACCGACATTGATCGCTCCGAGCGAGCTGTGGTAAACTGCTGCTATAATGGCTATTTTTTAGGGGGCGTCGGGCCACGCCCCCTTGGCGGGCTCTGACGTGTATGATGTAATGCTAGCTCATTGGCACACACGTTGGAGGCGCCCGCACCATTGGATGTGCAGTTGCCGCAGCACAGCCAATGAGTGAGCCAGACACTCACAGTGCTAGCTGTGCAGCTGGAAAATGCGTTTTGCCACTCGCAAAGCAGACAGCCGCGCTTCTGCTACCGCGGGCGTGTCCGGTCGGCGGACTGTGAATCGAAACTTAAACTTTTGAACGATTCCGGGAAAATCGAAAAGCTTGTCCCGGTTCCAATCGATACTCGATACCCAAGCCTAATTATCATTGCCTATTATTATGTCTTTTATGGTCCATTTTGGTGCTTTAAAAAGTTATCCAGTCCTCATTCACTTGCATTATATTGAAAATAGTAAAAAATATCACTTGTGTTCCACAGAGGATAGAAAGTCTTCGAAGGTAATGAGGGTGCATGAGTAAACGATTCAAATCTTTGTATTTATTCGAACAACACATACTCTATGTTTCTGCGTGGATATCGAATGCATATTGATTTTGCTAATGAATTCCAAATATTTCAGGCGAGTGAGAAACACACAGTGTGTGTAATTAACTTCTCTCCAGCCTCACTCTCCCAACGCTCCAGCCCCTTCACTCCAGCTTTGTCATCGGGCTATTGTGTTTACCGTGCGAGAGTGTGTGCGTGCGTACGACACTGTCCTCTCTCTCTCCCTAAGGATGTTGCAGCAGTAGCCGTCTAATGAAGTCCCACAGAAGGGAGCTAAACCTGTCTTGTTTTTTCATGCTCTCCTTTTGGGCCAAGAACTTAATTGGGGACTGAGTAACCAATTAACGCTGAACGATTGAGGGGACTCATGTGGAGAGCATAAGGTGGCTCGGCTAATATTGTTTGGTGCTGCCTTGTACCGGAGCAGAAGACGGTGGAGGCGGGGGCTTTAAGTGGGTAGGAGGGAGCTTTGGGGAGGGTCTAAATGGAACCATCGTTTAGCCTAGTGGCCGGAGGGACGTTTAATATCGAGGGACACTGATCGTTTACTGTAAGTGCTCGCTCCTTCTCCACCCCTGTCCAGCTGCCGCTGTGAAAAACCCATTAGTGTGTTTATGAGCAAGGAGGACACTGGATGTTCACGCAAACAAAGCCGGATGTCCTTTCCGGAGACCAGCACAACTAGGTCACAAACAAATGCGAGGACAGGCAAGCGCTTCTTTGGAGGGGGGGGGAATCACATTAATGCCACCGGGACAGGGAGTCCCTCAATCCCTTCTTCATTAAAACTAAATAAAAAAGCCAGGTCATTTATCTCTTTTCCTCTAAAGCCATAAACACAAATAGGTTCACTCTCCTATTTTTCTCTCACTCAGTTCTACGACATATATCATTGACAATAAAAGTCCGCTTCTCAGGATTTACTGTACTAAATTGGAATGTAAAGAAAGAGAGAGATAACAGGGGTAATTGGAAGAAATATGGTAAGGATAATAACACCAGGGTTGCCATTAAGTTGTCCCCTTTGAAGAAGTGAGACGCACTGAGGGCCACTGGCATTGCAGCCTAGCATTGGCCGCTAGTCAATGGATTTAATCAAAACTAGCCTTGCATACTGAGTAAGCCAACAATGGTGGGCGAACCCTGGGGGGCATGAACCCTCAAAAGCGTTTCAGCTGGGTCCTCAAATAACAAACGGATGCTAGATCATTGTGTCTGTTATTAATTGGATTACAATTAGCCAGATTTAACCCTTATTAATGGGGCTCCCATATAGATGACGTGGCAGTCTCCGCTGGTACAGCCCAGCCAGAGAGGGGACCAGCGCTGGTCTCAGGATACAGCGGGAACCTGGAGGATGACAGTGACAAATCATCACTAAATTACAATAACTTCACGCCATCCCATGCAAGGTGCAGAGAGAGGGAGGAAGAGGAGGAAAGAGAGAGCATGACTACATAAATCATGACAATCATCCACAAAAGGAGCATATAAGGTGGAGGTACTTATGTAAAGAAAACATATTAAAGAATGGGAAAACGGCTATTTTAAAGAGGGGAAAAAAACTTTTGGCATTATAAAATAAATCATACCATTAATTGTTCATGTTTGTGAACTAAAATTGGGAAGGTCAGTAAATTTTTTTTTTTTTTAAATGCTAGGGTACATTTCTAAGGAAGCCAGTTTATGTCTTAAGAGTAAAATATCAAAATTTATTTTTTGTTTTTTAAACAAGTTTTCTTAGAAGCGATATCTTTATGAACACTCAATAAAAGTTATATCTTTCACATTACAATAATCAGATTGATTTTCCATTGCGATAATGAGAAGTGGGGAGTAAATGCTGCCATGAAAAAAGCACAGTCCATCATTTTTATGGTCCAAAAAGCTTCTTTTATTTTTTTATTGATATTGGTGTGAAACAAGAACTGGAGATTCACTCATGTGTATATCATGACACAATATTCTGTATACATTTATCTTATAAACAAAACTTTTGATATTATTTAATTAGTTGCTTCTTACCAACACGAGTGCAAGTGTGTATGAAAGGTTTTCTAAATGTGTGCATGTTACCAAGGGGACAGTAACCAGGGCACGCTCAGGAGCACCATGGGAGAAGGGGAACATTATTACTGTGTATTCGGCTCAAAGCCACCACAGGAGGCCACCGTACCACATGCGGGCAGTCTTATCATCAAAAGTGTTCGAAATGGCTCATTCATTACATTTGGTGATGGGGTTAGTCGATCACACAAAGCAATTTTTCCTTTATGTTTTTTTTTGTTGCACAATACCTTTACAAACTCCAGATAGCAAATGGACAGCAATGAGACGAGACATATGAATGGCTTTGTAGCTTATCTTACTCGCTCTCGACCCACATACGACAGGAAAAACCTTTGAAACCGAATCTATTCGCTGACACTGCTCATGTTCCCAAAGCAAGCCTCTTCCGACCTCCGGCCTCTCCCACCGTGCCCCCGGTATGTATAAATGGTTTACGTCTTCACCCTCAGCAGCGCACCATATGTTTAACTGCTCTTTTGCTTCCACTTTTTGTCCTCCCAGCAAAGAACCAGTAATGTTAAGGACGTCCTATTTGAATGACACCTCTATTGTATCAGCGGAGGCAGGGACAGCGGTCCTTTGGACTTGAACTTCAACTTGACCTTCTCGCCTGGATCGGATATCAAAACACGGTGCCATCTGGCCCAAGTTCTGCCCCCAGTGTGGGCTCAGGAGCGCAAGGTTAATATCATACGGTTAGGGAGCGGAATAGAGACTGCAATTATCTTCAATTCCAGGACAGAAAATCCTATTATTTGATCCTCGGTCTGACAGATGGAGCGGCAGACACATCCTCTCCCATTCCTGAGCAAACCAATCTGGTGGCTGGAGCCACAGCAACAGAGAAAGAACACAATGGTGGGAGAGGGCAGAGGGTCAGAAAGGTTGGCCCTTTTTTGTGTCAAGGAGGAGTGGTGCTTCATGAAACCTGAGCTGCTCGTTTCTTCTCCTCCCCACAAGCCGGACATCACAATAGAACCCGCAGGGCTGTTTGAAGCCCTCAAGCATTAGCTCTGCTGCTGGGAGCTGGAGAAGCTGATGACGTTATCTTATGGGAACCACTCTCTCAGAGGGGTCTCGCAACCTCATGGTTCATCATCATCATCATCATCATGCTGCTGCAAAAATGTAGTTTTTATAATTGCAAAAGATTATAAAATATTTGCACTATATATTAGGGCTGTCAGCATTAATGTGTGCGATTAATTCAAAATCCTTAACGCGTTCAAATAATTTAACACAAATAAATGACTGGAGCATGTGAAATTGCGTCATTAACGTTCTATGATCTTAGAAGTCTGGAGATTATCACCTTGAGCATCTACAAAGCACCTGTGACCCTCGTAGGTGGAAATTTCTATCCTTTTTCTATCTATTTTGCTTCTTTATTTGCGATAAGATCATTTTAAGTTGCTAAACTCAGGGAAAGTTTTCAGTCCTATGATCCAGTAGGCCTAAGTGAATTCATTCTGATCGCAAATTATATTCATATTTCAACACTCAGGATAATGTTTTGATTTGTCATGTGTATGTTGTTTCTGTGTTTGAATGGCTTCGTATAGGTTACTGTATTAGGTACATTCAGGTCAAGGGTGGCGGTTGATTTGTTGTTTTTTTGGCATCTCCATGTGGTCCGGTTCGGTGTCGCAACTTGACTTGTCTAAAATGTAAACAAGCTCTTTGGCTGTTGTACTGTACTCACGACAGACTGTGAATTCTTTACTTTTTTCTGTAATGTTAGTTTTTTTTCGTGTGTGCTTTGGTGTGCATAAATGTATGAATTATGCTATCGATTCCTTATATCATTTGGTTAATTGGTGTCCTTTTGGAGTCTCCAAGTGTTCTTATTTGGAAAGAAACCTAAATTTACTTTGAAAAAAGCTTGCAGAAAACAGTTATGTGAGAATCACCTTATAAATCTGATGGTTTACTTTGCTAGATAGCTGTGGCGAGCAGGACGAGGGCCTTGAGAGCGGCGCGAGGCCGGTGGCGTGATTACTAATGAAGAACGAGAGAGATTTATGTTGTGTTTTATTTTGTTATATGTGACAGCAGTCGTCCGGGAGAGGCTGCTGTCTTTACTTTTGTTTAGTATTTGTTTCATTTATTGTATTAAAGTCTGTGAACGTTCGCCGGTTCCCGCCGCCTCCTTCCCACAACAACGAACTGCGTTACATTGGTGCCGAAACCCGGGAGGAAGGAGGGACACGCTGTCGGAGAGCCTTCGCTGCTGAGGGGGATCGCGGTGCTGAGGAGGTCAGGCAGCCCGAAGGAGCAGTGACCGCTGATGGCTGCCCGAGGCGGTGGTGCTGGAGCGATTGAACAGCAGGTGGGACGGAGAGCTCACTGCCGTGCTCCTGGGTCGAGGAGGGGTGGCTGCCGTCCGAGAGGGAGCGGAGTCGCCGCTCCCATTCGCCGTGGGCCGGAGCCTGCTGCGGTATGCCAGGATGGGGGCGGAGCAGGGAACGGACGACTCGCTGATGGCTGCCCTTGACCGGAGGAGCCATCGCCGTCCGCCAGGAGGCGGAGGGGCGTCGAGCTGTCCCCCAACGGATGTCCAGTACTATCACATGGCACCACGAGTGAGTCTCTCAGCTGGCTGAGGACCGAGCGGCAGTGTGTCCGGGAACCGGACCAATAATTTTTTTCCCTCTCTCCCCTCTCGTCTCTGTCGTTCCTCATGCTTCCATCTCCTTTTCTCTCGCCTCGTCTATCTGTACCCCCAGGTGCCGCAGCCGCTGTGTCCCGTCCCCCCGGAGGAGGGGTGTGTGTGTGGGGAGGGCTTAGAGCACATTCTCGGGTGTACCCCCCGGCCTGCGAGGGGCGATGGGGGTATGTGGCGAGCAGGACGAGGACGTGATTACTAGTGAGCGACATCAGCGCGACGCACTAGTCTCATATCTCTCACGGAGGGGCGAAAGGATAAAAGGAGGAGGGACGACAGTGAAGAACGAGAGAGGCCAGGCCTGGATTTATGTTGCGTTTTATTTTGTTATATTTGTCAGCAGTCGCCCGTGAGGGGCTGCTCTCTTTACTTTCGTTTTGTATTTGTTTAATTTATTGTATTTAAGTCTGTGAACGTTTGCCGGTTCCCGCCTCCTCCTTCCCACATCGACGAACTGCGTTACAATAGCAAATAATGACTAAATTAACGTTAAACAAGATAAATGGTGTATGTTTAATTTCACGACAAAGATGAAAAAGGCGATTAACCGTGAATCTATTGACAGCCCTAATATATATTAAGATAGATAGATAGATAGATGATAGATGGTTAGCATATCCTTGCAAAAAATAATTAAAACAATTATTGCTGCTTCTTTCCTTAGCCATGATTCTAAGAAGGGCATTTTCTTATTTTAACAACTGAAAATGACAATCTTGATAAGGGGCTGCAAAAGTCATTCAAGAGAGTTACTAAAATGCCATGACAAATCTAGCCACAAAATGACCACAATAGTGGTGTTCGATTGCCCCCAAATAGGCACGCCATGTTCCATAAGCCACATGCAAGACCTTGCCCCGGGCATCCCATGGGCCTTGTGTTCAAGGAAAGATCTCAGCTCCCTGCTGAACGTTGCCTACAGTTACTGTAGCAACACTGATGGTCCAGGACAAAACTACTAAGGTGGACTGAACGCATTAATTGCACTTGGGCAACCAAACCCTATCACTGAGCATTGATAGTATCATAGCAAACATTTCCATCAGTGCAGCCATCTATCAAGAAAGATAATTGACTCCCTGTTAATAAAATTATGTTCAGTGTCCCATAAATTGCTTAGATAAATTCATTTTGTTTCTTTAAACGACACACCCAGCGTGAAGACCATTAGACAGTGAGACCTAATCGAAGACCCGTAGCTCACAAGCAAGCATCCAGGCATATTTTTTTAAGCAGTGTGATTTTGATATCGCTGAGAGACAGCGATCACGGGCTAACGGGGCGGAACGCAAGTTTGAACATCCTCTTTAGGACCCCTTCAGAGTTCATTAGAACATCTACCAGCACTTCATTAGAAATCTTTCAGTGGGCATGAGATACGTGTCCATGTCACATTAATTAAGTCTCCTGCCTCTTCTATTTTCTCGCCGATGTCACCAGCAGTTATTGGGCCTGGGCTTGGCACTCGTCACTTGTCTGAGACATGGAGAGGTTGAGGGAGTCGTCTGAGAGAGCCCTGATGAACGCCACGGACAGTTCGGAGTAAGAGAGCTCGCCTCACGCTGATGAACATGTCTTTTTGATGACCACTAAACCCACTCAATGCCGCTGCCAAGGGTAAATCGAATTAAAGATTGCAATTTGGCCCGCAGACTTGGACTTGGCACTTTCGTTTTGGACAAGTCTTTCGCCTGGAGGATCAACGGCTTACGAGGCACAGCTTTTTCAACTTACAAAGAGTAAAAGCACACACTACACTGGCTGAATCCAGCTCATATATGGAAAAGAAAGAGAAAAATCTGTTCATTTTTTTAGTTTCTCTCCTGTTTCCTCAAAAACAGAAATTAAGCGTGTATCTACATTTTATCATGTGTAGTATCACCTTTGAAAATTGCAGGTAGTGGAGTGTTTAACATTCTCTTGTCAAGCATACCCCTGCTGGGACAATAAATGCCTGTCCAGTTTTGCTCACAGCGGCGGCGGCAGATTAGAAACAGCAGGAGGACGGTGTAGTGTGAATACAATACCGATAAGAACGCGCGTCTTAGCCCCATTGCTATGCCTTTCCTCGGTGAATGTGAGAACCTGCTGTTTTCTAATATTTACACACAACTAGAATAGCAAATGTACCATAACTGCATTGAAAGAGCTCTATCTCTCTCTGCCATGTAAAATCAGTATATTTCTTTTTTCCATGTGTGGGTATTTTGGAATGGGGGCACATGGGGACGGGAATAAATACAAAACACAATAACAGTGAAATTTATTTCATCTTAAGGAGGAGAGAAAGATAGAAAAAAAAAACAGAGGTGGTGTTGATAAATCACACATAAGAATCTATTCTTTTATGCCCCCAAAACACAAATGAAGATACGAGATGGATACATTTATCAGATGCCCTAACAGAGAAGAAATGACCACAACAAAGTAAAAAGAATGAAGTCTGTGATTATAATTAGCTTGGAACCATCATTGAAGACCTTTAATTTTTACATTCTATCCCTGCCAACTACCCCCTCCCCTTATTCTGATACTAACCTGTGGCTCTGAATGTTGGAATTGCAGGACAGAAAATGCCACTGTCCCTAAAAATATAAAATAAGCATGAATGTAGTTTGTATTCCAACATGCAGTCAAAAGCTCCCAAAATCTCTTGGCAACAGAATAATTTACATGCTTCCGTAAAAACACTCCCATTCAAGAGTTTGGAGTCGGCAATTTTTAGAGTATCTTATGCTCACCAAGGCTACTTTGGTTTTTAGTTAAAAAAAAAATAATCCAGTTAAAACATTAATATTGTGAAATATTGTTACACTTTTTTTTTATATATAGTTTATTTTTTAATGGAAAAGCTGAATTTTCAGCAGTCATTAACTCTAGTCCTTAGTGTCACATGATCCTTTTATAACATTATAAACGTATTTTGATAAAGTTAATGCCACCTTGCTGAATAACATTTTTAAAAATACAAATACATATCTTAATGACCACAAACTTTTGAACAGTAGTGTAGCCCTAATAATGAATTAAAATAATTTCCCTCTTTTAGAGTATGGAGAACCATCTTGCCATTCCCTAATTCACAAAGTTTCATGAGTGCAGCAAGTCGATAAAAGCCAAAGTTTCGAAACAAGAACACTAGTTACCGTTAATAACAACCAACCCCCTTCCGAAACATTGAGGAAAGCAGAGAGCCAGTGAAACCTCTGTGAGGAGAAATTATTTTCCAGCATGCAGCCCTCCAGCAAACCCCAACAGCCCAAGACAAACTCTTAGAAACTAAGAGAGTGGATATAAACACAGGTCAATCAATGGCCACAGTCAGGACCATCAGAGCAGCATGTCCTCCGGTGAGGTACAGGTGGTAATGTTGCGTTTAAGGTTTGCCTCACCCACCCTCCTCCCCCCAGCTGTGCAATCATTATGTACTACTGCCCCCTACTGCGGAGCAATGGCTGTGCGCCCTGAAGGTCAGTGGTGAGGAAGGGGAAGAAAGCGCACAGGGGTGCACTTTAGTCCTCACTGTTGGAACAATCGATGCCGGCATCAGCTCAGGGCTCACGCGGTTCCGCTCTGAAAACAAACATTAGGAGAAACATCTTCCCCCTTCACTGTTCTTGCTGGGCCAACTGAGTCTAACTAGAGTTAACAAGGCAACCAAGGCCGTGGTCCCCCCTCAGCAAGGAAACCAGAGAGGGCGAAAGGTGGGAGATTGGCCTCAGAGGAGCTATGAAATGGGCAAATTGGGTATAACAGCATCAACGATGGTTTTTGTGTACATGAGAGAGAATCGCTAAATCTGCCCTAGGGTAGATGATGATGGACAACTGCAATCAGTTTAGTGTTGAAAGAAAACACAACTCAGGGTTTTTGGGAACTACACAAGTTGCAATGGTTTGGAAACTTAAGTGCATCAATTTACCGTGGCTTACCCAGGTTTTGTATACTTTGTGTTTTGACTTTACACGTCTAATTTCATAGAACACGCTGGAGCATTGAGAAATCAAATTCAAAATTTCAGATTCATCTAGGGCTAGGTAAAACTATCCTTTTTTCCAATTAACAATACAATTTACACTTCATTTCTAATTAATTGGGATCTTCATTCCATAATAACATCACCTCTTATTTAAAAGGGTATATCTTTTGCTTAATGCCTATTTTCAGTAACACACAAAACAAAAATGCAACGTGACTAATGTAGTCCAACTCAAAAACAAATGGCTCTTGTGAGCCTGTTTTTAAATCAATAGTTCAAAACAAAAGTTACCTGTTTGAATCAGTCTGAAATGCATTAACAGAATGACAATTTCTATTTGTATGCAAAATGGACATTCTAACTGAAAGGTAACCAAATAAATCAGAATTTGAAAATCAAATCAGTATTAAATATAAACCAGACCCTGTGAATCAGAATTGAATCAGCAGATCTGTTTTGATACAGTGCATTGATTCTTTCTTAGATTGTGGCAGCAACATTCTTGTGCCCCCAAAAAATACACGCCTGAGTTTGGTTTTATTACAAGTGCATTTCCCCAAACTCCTGGAAAACATAACTCTGCTCTTCCAGTCACGACCCTGTATACATGGCATATCTATTATTCATGTATTCTAACCTGTCCTCATCAAATTATTCCTGTCCCCTCAATGTCATATCAAATTTACTGCGATTACAAAGCAAACAATTCAAGATGACATTTGGACCTAAAAATACGCCTGCGAATGCTGCCGTGCTTTATCAAAACCAGCGATAAAGTTACAATGCATAACAAGTGGTGCAGCCACAACTAACTTTTAATGATAGCTCTTTGAAGCCATTTCCTAGCGGAGAACAGGAAGTTAAGAAAGACTCAAGTGAGAGTGACATGGAAAGTAGGACCCAAGTGCTAGTCTTTTGTCTCCACCTGATCAAATGGCAGCCGAGCAGAAAGACGCAGAGCCCCCTTCTCCAAACGCACGTACGGGGCTCAGTGGCGTCTGCCACACGTTCGCCTGCCTCGATGCAGGTATCAAAGACCAGCTCGCCTCTCCCACAGATGTCGAAGTGCCAGCCGCATGGTGGCTTTCATAGCACAACAACAAGGGGAAAATGTGGCGGGGGAAGAGTCGGGACTCTGAGCTCCTTCAGGGATTTCCTTATCGGGGGCAAAGCAATCCCCTCTGGACCTCATCCGCATAGGCTTGATTATTCAAGGCGTTACAAAGGAATGAAAATAACTCACAACTCAAAGCCACTGTCGTTTTTTTTTTTTACCTCTTATTTATTATCATTTCACTGCGAGAGAGTGTGCCCAACACCCTGCTAAAGTTTAAGAAAATGAAACCACAGAGAACAAATACAGACCAGACAATTTAAAAGATACAAAAAAGGAAACAACTTGAACTAGAGTTCGAAGAGGATTAAGAGTTCTTCTTGGGCCTTCCTCTGGTTTTCTTCACCGCTGGCTCAGAGGAGGCCTGAGCTTCTTTTCTCGCCGGCCGCTTTGCAGGAGTCGCCGCCTTTTTAGCTCCATTCACGTCTAAACAGGTTACATGTTCATATTGTTACTAAATTTGATGAAGATTGCAAAAGGGTAAAGCTAGAGATTACTCTAATGTCCATTAACATGGCTTACCCTTTTTCTGTGGAGCTCGCCTCTTCTTTGCAGGGGCGCCTTCGGTTTCATCAGCAGACTGGCCTTTTTCCTCTGCTTTCTTTCGCTTCGGAGTCTTTCCATCAAAAATAAAGATACGAACATGAGGATGGAAAAGATGGAAGAACAGTGGTCAATTCACTTGCCAACAGCAACCTTGGAGGAAGTTCAAATCAAATATTAAGCAGGGACCCTTTGCTCTATATTCACATGGAAACCATTGCATGCACCTTCAGCGTTGTGAACGCTTGAGGAAATGTGATTATGATTCAGCTATCCAGTAAATCCGGAAAGAACAAATAAAATCATTTGAATTTCAAACGCAATACATGTATACTACCATTCACAAATCGATGGTCAGTTAATAATAAATGTTTCTTGAGCACAAAATCAGCATATCAGAATGATTTCTGTAAGATCATGTGACACTGAAGACTGGAGTAATAGTGCTGAAAATTCAGCTGTCCCATCACAGGAATACATTAAACATTAAAATATATTAAAACAGAAAATGTATTTGTAATAATATAAAAATTGTAATAATATTTTATCAAATAAATGCAGCCTAGGTGAGCATAAAAGACTTCTTTCAAAAACCTACCGAACCCAAACTTTTGAATTCAATATTGAGAATTTTTCTCAGAACTCCAAACAATAAACTTACTATGAGTTAATCTATTTTAACAATTTCATCAATCAAAAATCCTTGGGTTTTTTTCCTCCTCAAATGAAAACTCTAGCATTGAAGCTCAAGTCCTCAATTCAAGGAAATCGTGCTAACCGAACCAGGGGTTATGAAGAAGATGCACTTAACGACAGCAATCAAATTCTCCCTTTTCTTCACTCAGACTGCATAATGAATGCTCGCCCCTCTCTCGGACTTGAACTATCATCCTTACTAGCCCCCCCACACCCCCTCACATTTCCCTTCCATTTTGCCAATTGCTGCCTCATGATTACCATCCAGACCCTGCTGAGCTGAACAGATTGGCTCGATAATTACATACAATAACGGCAGTGGGCAGGTAACCCTCAGCTGGCATGGGCCAGCTCCCTGGTGGCACCTTCCATATGCAAACTGCATTGTGGGAAGTGAGGAGAGTCCGTCCCCTCCCGTTGTAAGTGCGGCTCGCTGATTGCCGGCCCGCGCCGACTCCAAGGTTACCGTGTCAGCAAATTTGTGATACATTAGCAGGGAATAAACACAGGCACTCAGGACCTGTCTGTGGGAGGAAGAGGAGGGGCCACTGGGATAAACACCCGGGCGCTGGAGAGAACCTGAGATGCAGACGGCTTTGTTGCCAAGAGCTCTTTGTGCCGGACCCCATGAATGAAGCCACAGTCTTATCATTTTCACAAAGTATATGCCATCAAGGGCATCTTTGCGGGCTCGGACAGTTTGTTTTACACAAAATACACATGACGGCTGCAGAATTCACTTCTAAAGATCATATCGCTTGAAATCCAGATAAAACGATTCAGTGATTAACAAGATCTTTTGCAAGTATTCAGAGATGAGGTATTCAGAGTGAGCTCTCATACCAGCTGACACCTTGAGGGTGTTGACTGCAATATAGGATAAGAAACTAAGGTCAAATTACGTTCTTCCATTTGAAATGCAGAGATAAATACTAAAAATTAAGATATTAAACAAACCATTCATAAAAATATTAACATCATGACACCGAGTTAAAATGAGGTGCAGAGATAAATACTTAAAATTAAGATATTAAACAAACCATTCATAAAAATATTAACATCATGACACCGAGTTAAAATGAGGTGAGCAAAGAGCATGTTTGTGTGTCGGCTGCAAAATCCAAATAAGCTCAAGAAACGTTTGTTAAAAGCATTGCACGTTAATCGTATTTGAAAATCAATGCGCTCGACCGCATTTCCTACTAACCTGAGCAATTAGTCTTGGATCGTGTGTGAGCATTTTCAAATTTGAATCTGCTTTCAAAAGGTAAACAAATTATAGGATGTTGAATTGGCTTTTTTTTTTCAACGCCGGGCTTCAAAAAGGGACTGTCAGAGCATTTTCAATGTGCCGGGAATGAGGGAGTGCCACAGAGGTCGTTTTTTGATGTTCTACTGAAGGTGGCTCTCACCTTGACAGAGGGCGGACCCATGCCGTTAGTCGACACGGTGAAGTCCAGCTTTTTGTCATCCGTCACCCCGATGGTCTTCAGGCCTTGCAGCAAAATACCTCGCAATTTTGCATAATCTGGCTTGTCTGTGTATCCGAGAGCCTTGACCTCTTGCATGAACTTCCCCATTTCCTCTGGAAATGGAAAAAGACATTAAGCACAACATTTAAATCTTAATGCAGATGGATTTATTTATTCAGACATAGCGATACAGCTGCACAATGTTAAAGACACTTCTGGGTCAATAAACAAACGAAGAGCATTTATGTGTGTGATTAAGCGCAAATTACTTGGACCTCTGTCTCAAAGAAGTCCGACGTTAATAAGTTGCAAGTGCACGTATGTTTGTGCGTTTAGCATAGACAGAACAGTCCCTGTAGGGCAGTGTCTTCACAGCAGACGCTCACACTTTAACCTTCAGGCTAAGTTTAGAGGAGAGGGGCTGACATTTGTCACTTTGTTCCTTATACTTCTCCGCTCACAAACTGTTGTTTACTGTCGGCTGCTAAAATAGTCACACCAAACAGAATTAGTCGTGATGGCCGTGCTAACAGTGCCGCCTCCCATCACCTCGGTGTTGTGATGCGCCGTGTACGCACAAGACAACAGCCTGAGGAGGGATCTCGCCGTCTGCCGCGCGGCTGTCACACGGCTTAAGAACTGCCATCACATCAGCGACTGAGCAAAGGGAGCCAATGACATCTTTGATTTTTAAATGACACAAAGAAAGAACGCCCTAAAGTTCTGCAAAAGTACAGACTGCCACATACTGACTGCAAAACTAGGCAATGCAGGGGTCGAGAACGGAGAAGGGTGAAAAACAAGTTTGTTTAAAAACTTCATCTTTTATTTATGTCACTGCTTTTTGGTCGAGCGGGGTAGCTGACACAATGGTTATGTGCATTTTTTTTGTTAGATTTACTAAATATTTCACTAAAATATTTGTCAACAGAAAATGTGTATCTGCATATGTATAAAAAGTGGAAAGTGATCACACTCCAGTTTAAAGTTAGTGTGAGAAGTTGCGAGAATTAGCACTATATATGATAGATTAGCTCTAATTAAGGCTAAATCAGCAGGTCGACACTCATTATCACGAGAAGAGGCCCTCATGCTCTTGTTTGCGCATCAGAGCTCGAAAGTGCGTCTATCCAATTACCGCTTGGCAGACAAACAAAAAGTACTACTGCAGAATTCACAGGTGCTTCTGCGGTCGCGACCCAGTTAAAAAATAAATATGCTTAAATGCCATTTAGTTGCGAGAAACTGCTTAAAGGGGATGTCTAATGCTATTTCATGCATTCTGACTTATTTACACTGTTAAAGAGTTGGGATTCTCATGCTTAACATGGCCAAAGTTTCAAAAAACGAGTTGGACATATGACAAATACACCAAACACACTCCCTCAGGGTTTGTACAAGTTTCGAGTATGGCCCTGTATGACGCCATAAAGGGTGGAATTCCTTGTATGGGCACTTCTCCCAGAAGAGCGCGTGCACACATCAACCAAAGCGAGAGCAATAGAACGCCCATCAACGTGCTTCAATCGGGTTACGGAAGCCGTCAGCAGCGCTGTCATTTTGTTTTTAGACCACGGAATCAGTGTGTTTTGGTTGTGAGGGAAAGATAACCTTGTTCGGCTTCCCAAAGAACCCAGCATTAGGGGAACAGTGGATGCAGTTAGTTTTTCCAGGGCAGCACCTTTTTTCTCACCTGGTTTATTTTCGGAAGTGAAACAGCTTTTCAAGAACTCATCAATATTGTCTCTACACCTGAGGAGGAGAATATTTAAAAATGGATCATACAAAATCTTGAAAATGTATCTATTAAAATTTATTAAATCTAACCCATTATCATTTGTATCCAGAAATTAGTTTGAAGGCAAATTAAGGAATCAAATGAATTAGTCATATAGCATTTTTTTATGCATTAATATTCATTGGCCAATGGCAAAAAATAAGCATGGCCAAAATGCTACAAGTGAGGTTTAAGCTACTCACCTGAGTTTGGAGTCTTTGACATACAATGGGTCCTGAAGTTTGTCCTCCCACGGCAGACGGCCACAAAGCCACTGGATCATGCAGTAGCCCATGATTTCCAGGTCTGCTCTTCTTGAAGGGGCTGAAATGTAATATTTTCCCCCACACTTAATAAAACATTAACTTAAGAGGCCATTTTTAAGGGGTTGCCCACTTTTGTAGTATTTGATACAAAGTATCAATACATCAACATTTAAAAACATTATTTCCAGGGTTTTTCCTGCATTGAAAAATTTTTGGCGGCCGCCAAACCGAATTTTTGTCCAGCCAAAGCCTTATTTGATCGGTGAGTGACGTAGATGCGCACTCTCACCGTCTTCAAACTAAGCGCGTCTTGCTCTCTCTCTCTCCCTATTGACAGTTTTTTGACACTATGGTAACAGGTCGGAAGACCGAAGTTTCACATGGACGTTCAGAGATTGTTTTCCTGAATTACCGCTGGGTGTGAATTGTGCTAAAAAAACGTTGCCTTATCTTCGCTGAAAAGCGTTTCACACATTCAGCTGACATAAACCACACTTTCAATAAATGAAAAATGATGAATGATGAAATGTTTTCTGCATTGACACAAATCTTGTGCGATGTTCTAACTGTCGGATAATCACACAACGCGTGCCGTACACGTCCGCCAATGACACGTCCAATTCGCAAACTAATGACTCCTTTGAACCAATTCACTTTAATGAATGGTTAATGATCTGTCCAACACTGAACTCACGAGATGTCTGAATCGGTGTATAACAAATCGGTAAAACTTTACAATAAGGTTCTATTTATTAAACTCTAGTAAACTACATTAGTTAACATTTACTATTAACAAACTGCGCTTCTACAGCATTTATTAATCTTTGTTAATGTTAATTTCACCATTTACCAGTCGCCTACAAAAGTTGTGTTTGTTAACATTAGTTAATGCACTGTGAAGTAACATGAACAATCAATGAACAGCTGTATTTTGTATTAACTAAGATTAACAAAGATTAATAAATACAGTAAAAATTGCTCATGGTTAGTTCATGTTAGTTAGCCGAATACATTTACAATATGGTTTGATTTTAACATTAGTTAAGGGTTACAAACAAATAATTTACTCAGAACATCTAATAAAATTAGAATGTAAGTGTGCTTACCCCATTTTTTTAGTAAGAGTGGATACCAAGATTTAACCTTAATAAACTACAGTTTTTTTCAGGTCATTCATATGACAATGTGTAGAAACATTACCAAAAAAATCATTTAGTTTAGACTGGAGTGAGGTGAAACCAGAAAAAAAAGTGCAAAGCAAGTTGTTGTTAGCTAGCTGCTAATTTTATTCAATTATATATGATAGAAAATTAGACTATTAGTTAAAAATAAACTTTTTAATGCTACTTTTTTATTCTACTCTTTGATATTGATATGATTATATACCAAAATAATTATCAGTTCTAGCAAAGAAGGATTTTATCTTAAAAACCTAAGAAATCCAGTGGTAAAATCACAGCTTTTTTTTAAAGGAGGGCAAGAAAGGATGACAGTGTCTGTCGGCCACCACCGAAGACCCAGGAAAAACCCTGATTTCTCTTCATAATTTTGTCATCGCAAGCTTTACAAAAAACTTGTATGATGTCCTGCAGGGGTAAAAAAAAATATCTAGTTTTCAGGCCATAGGGATTCGCCTAGTCTAAACTTAAAAGTGACGATAGACCTGATTGTTCCAATTTCTTACCGACTCCTTTGTGCGCATCAATACTAGTGAACTCAATGGTCCCGTCATGACACCTCTTTGGGTCTTCTTTGTATTCCTTTGGCACTCCTTCAGGAGAGTATCTATAGGCCAATCCATAATCCACTAAATATACCTGGGTTAAAAAAAAAAATCAGAATCAAATTTTTCCTGTGCAACAAAAATGTAAATCACTGCTAAAATAATTACAGAAAATTAAAAAGACTTGTAAATGAAATAAGGTTACTACAAATAAATCACATATGCAGCTGCAAATAGACTGATTGCCAATTAGCAGTGTCACATATAAAAGAGGCCTGACAATTAGCACTTTGATAGAAGAGTTTTCAAAGCAACAGGAAGCAGCTAACAGGGTTCCAAAGATACTAAAACAGTCAGTGCACAAATTGCAGGTGCACCTATTACCCCCCCAAAAGTGCAAAATTATTTGATGTGTCCAGGTAAAGTGTCTCAAAAATAACTGTATACACCAATTTGCAACAGTAAAGATTAACAGCTCGACAGTGACAAACATCACTAACTTTTAAGAAAAACTACTTAAACTATAACTTTGTCATGCAGTGTACAAAACTGCATGACAAACGCACAGAAATATAATCAAGAACAAAAGTGTCCTCCCTAGGCACCTGAAAATGTATGTAGTCTGAAGAGTCACTTTTTACCCTGCGTTTTACACCTGGACATGTTTATGTTTAGAGATCAAAATGTCTTCAACCCACATTTGCCAACTGTTAAACAGTTTGTAGGATGGTCATCTATCTCAAAGTAGTCATTATTCCTCTACAAGTTTGTAGAAATGGTTGTACAAAAATAACACCATTTTACTAGACCATGTGAATGCTACAAGGTTAACATTCTTCCTTAATGATGTTCCAATACTGCACAAACAGCAAAACACATTAAAGAGCAGCTTGATTTATACTAAGATAGAGCTGTACGATTAATACGTAGCAACCATATTCGCATTAAAACTATGTAGCGTACGCCAATTTTAATCGCAATAAACAGGCATGTAAACACCTTAATCACATTATTACCACTCTGACCAAAGTACGCATGTGTTGTGCACGGATGTACACTAATGTCGTGTGTTGTTCACACAACTTCATGAATAAACTCCATGACATTATTCTGAATTTTTCTCTTCTCCAAATCACTAAACTCTGTCAACAACTTGCAGTGTATGCAAACCCGGCATTGCGATGTTCATCACAGCGCCGAATAATATCCAGTACGTCCATATAAATGTTTTTTGAATTTGATGCGAGTAGATTTAAACAATGGCCAGCAACATGCATACTGTATGCCTATCTGAGTGTGGTATAACCATACTTATAGCAGATCATAAGAATAATGAAAATTGCATGTTAACTGGAGTAAAGAGTTCTGTTCGTGTCTTACTGCGATTGACCTTGATTATTAGAAATAATCGCATTATTGGTGCACATGTAAACAGTCACTGATGTCTACGGTAGTGATCAAAACAGAGCAAATTACCTTATGAAAGTAACTTGGCGCTTCAAATAACGATTGTATCGATTGCATCGTTACATTGTTACAATCGGCACCTGGCGACTGTTAAAAAATTTATTTGTCATTGAATCATTCATTCAAGAGACTTGAAAAAACGCTGATTCATCCAGTAATGAAATAAGTGAAGAATTTATAATTCAGTCCTTGAATCATTCATTCAAAAAAGTTTTTTTTATTTTTTATTTTTATAATTTATTCAGATTAATTAAATGTTTTAAATAGACTGCAGCAATTAACATTTTGTCAGAATCTCTAGTAAATCATTTTTAGTTGCACGTACCAAATCGTGGTAACATTGAAAAAATATATATATTCTCATTTTAACCAGATTCATGCAGCTGTATACTAGGATGAGTCAAACCTTTTCATTTCCAGTCTAATCTAAAGATCTGCATTTGATTGATCTTTTCAGGATATTCTGGACAAAGTGAACTCAAAGTGAACTCAAAGTGAACTCAAAGTGAACTCAAAGTGAACAAAGTGAACAAAGTGAACAAAGTGAACAAAGTGAACAAAGTGAACAAAGTGAACAAAGTGAACAAAGTGAACAAAGTGAACAAAGTGAACTCTGTTTTTGCACCCTCGTCCATCCTTCACTTATAAAGTGTATGCATAATACATTTACAAAATTACATTTATTTTTTTTAAAAGCTGCAAATGTGTCTTTAACTACACGTTTACTTTGTAAAAGAAACTTGAATCCATTCAAGCGGTTACTGATTGATCACCTTACTAAAATGTATGTTAACATTACTTTCAGATGTTAATATAGTAACCACTAGCTTGTGATTTTACTCTGTAAAAGATTTGTCCGACTGATTTTAACTGGAACTCATGAGTTTGAGTCTTTTGGAATCATTTGTTATAAGAACCAGTTCATAAGAGTAATTTACGTTCAGTTCAGAAAGCATTCTTATGTTCCTATCATACAATAACACTTCAAATCATTCCTATATCTGATTGAAATGAAAATATAACTAGGCATTTGTCTTATTTAGTTTACAACCGGTGCATTTCAGTGTCTGTGTACTTAACACACATTTATAAAACACAGAAATACATATATTCAGAAGCAAAGAAAAGACCCAAGTAATTTAAAAAAAAAAGGATGCTCAGACTCACCAAGTAAGCAGTGACTAATCCCAAGAGGCCGAGTTTTAAATTGCGACTTTAAAAATAGCATCTTAATAATACACCACTGATACATTATTAATCTTCAAATTAAATATTTGCCCCTGCCCAGGCCCCCCAACCTTATTTGCTAGAGACAGCTTCAATACTGTCTCTAATCTCTCCAGTTTATGAGCCGCATTAAAGGCTTAAATTGTTTTGCTTTTTTCCCACCCAAATCTCATTAACAGATGGAAAAAAAAAATAAGACAAGTAGTTTCTTACATTGCAAATCACTGGTACTCCAATTAAAAGAAGTATTAGCTCTGTATAGTCCTGCAGTTTACACACCCTGTCTATGTCTCTACAGTTAGAGCTGTACAGCCATGGCAACAGAGATCTGTTAAACATGTGGAAGGCTTGAAACAAACCTGATTGGGGTTGGTGTAGGACAGAAGAAGGTTGGAGGCTTTGATGTCTGCATGCACATATTCATGGTCATGGATGTACTCCAGAATGTCAAGCTAGAGATGAAAGATTTGTTAGAATATGAGATTTTATAATAATACTGGAATAGAAGATTCTCTCTCACTGCATGCAATGCCACAAACAGTCATGTTGAAGATTTCTGTGCATCTTTAAAAGGTTTTTAACAAAGTTTAATAGTTATAAAAATTAATTGCGCTTATTGACATGTTAAATAATTATTTGTATATTATTCTATAGAAGAGTGGCCTCCCTCATTGCTTATTTTATTTTAGTAACCCCACCTATTATTGGAAATTTTGGTTGTGAAATAAATTAATCACGAGTGACATATGTGAAGGGTATTACAATGACATGAAATATTTGCTTTGTCAAGATGTCAATATGAAGTACAATGTCATACCTGTCAGCAAAACAAACAAAACATAACTTGATGCACCATTAAACTTTCAGCAGTTTACTTATTCTGATAGAAGTACACTTAGAAGAAACCTACAAGTCTGAGACCCAGTTGAAGAACCAGTTTCCTTGGAAATTTCTTATCATTTCCCTCAAATTTCTTCTGTAGATCTGTTCCAAATCGATCCATGACCATAAATCTGTACCTGTCATGAAGATTAATGTGAAATCATTACATTTAAGCGGCATTCTTGTGTGTTCAAACGATCAAAGACATTTGTAACTTCCTAAAAATTTTATTAATAAGAAAAAGAAAAAAAAATGTTGAAAAATTAAAGATTTGTTCATTATGTAATACTTTTGAAAATTGTGATTTTTTTCCCCTACCTCTTACCACCTTTCTCATGAAAACCTGAGCCCCAATATTTTGGAACTCCCAAATACTCAATTTTCCTTGACTTCATCCAAGCCCCAACTGAATCAAAATATAAAACATTCTGTCACAAACATGATTCACATTACTATTCCACTTCCCAGTGAAAAGAAGAACAGTGAGACATCAGTCCTAAAACTGAACTAAGACGATCACACTAACAGTTAAATGCAATCACATGATCAATTCATAAAGGCAAATTATTAAAAACTTATTATATAAACTTGTTGGTGCTCAAAGTAATATACGAGTATTCCCCTGGGACCAAACTGTGAGTGTGCCGCAAGGTAATCTGCTGGTGGGACAAATATTTACCAACATTACAATATTCCATTGAATAAAACATGAGCATCCCTTAGTAATATAGCAGTTAATTGTCAAGGGAGACTGACATTTGGATTGTTATTAAATAAAGCGCAAGACTGTGGCCTTGGGGCAGCCATAAGAGCCACCAAAAGCAGAGAGTTGTGGTTTGTCTGTCTCCATAAGGCCCTCAATGGTGAGCTCAGAACTTTCTTTAATTAAAAGAGTTGCTCTTCGACTTTTTTTCAGCCTGGCTCATCATGCATATGAGAGTGTGTTTGCAGTCACAAGGGCATACTTAGATCAGGTTTGGCAGCTCGCATGTAGAACTTCAGTTCAGAGAAGAGAGGGCCATTGTCACTTGGCTCCTGCAAGACAGTAAAATAAGCACCAAAAATAAATGACATTTAGAAAAGAAAAAAAGAAAAAGGAAAAAACGTGAACCCTCATACATTTAAAAAAAAAAAAAAAAACCTGTAGAGGGAAAGTGTACTTCCATTATCACATATCCATGCCATTTTAACAAAGCACAAAATCTTATTTGGAATGCTTGTAAAATGTAAACATTTGTACATTTTCCTCAAGAAAATGTGATTGGTACATGCTCATGCAAAAGTTGCTTGGAAGCTAGGTGGTTGCTTCTCTATGATATTACGGTCTCTGGCACTTTTTTTGTTTATTTAATAATAAATGTAATGACTGTCGAAAATTGCAATTTTTATTTAATTCTTTATTTTCTGTTGTATTCTATTTTTTTCTTCTAGTTACGGGCACAGAAATTATTCTATTGATAAATAACATTACATTAAAACTAATTCTGACCACCCAAACATCACAGGCATTCGAAGAAATTCAAACTCTGGACATATACACACAAAAAGATACACACTGTCCCTTACCACTTTAATGACATAAGGTGCATCAGTGCCAACAGATCCTGAAGAGTCCTCATTAGCTAAAAGGATATATGACAAATTTACATTTGAACAACTGATAAATAAATCCAAATAAAGCATTAGAACTTCATACTTTTAAAACAAATATTACCGAGATACAGCAGGCCAAAACCTCCCTGCCCAACAGCAGATCCAAGCTTCCATTTTTTCTTTGCGTTATCTGTGAGGACTTCTCCAGGTGGGAATTCTTCAGCCAGTTTCCTCTTGGGTGGAGCTCTCGCTTTCTTCACCCCACCTGCCTTGGACTTAGGTGGCATTTTTCTTAAATGTATCAAACAAGAGAAACCCAAGCATCATTACAACTGAATTTGGGACCACTACTAGGGTTTAGGACTAGGCGTTGTATGGAGTTTGTTGTGATATATCGATATATTCTTATAAATGATATAGGATGAGATGAGGCAATACAGTTTCTATATACAGTAGTCTGATATTACGAGCGCATCTGAAAAAGAGTGGAGGACACTGAGTGAGCTGCTGTGGGGAAAGTGCCAATTTGTCCTAAACATGACATGCTTTATATTAAGGGCTTCAAAATAACTCGTAAGATATACACTCACCGGCCACTTTATTAGGTACACCTGTCCAACTGCTCGTTAACACTTAATTTCTAAGCAGCCAATCACATGGCGGCAACTCAGTGCATTTAGGCATGTAGACATGGTCAAGACAATCTCCTGCAGTTCAAACCGAGCATCAGTATGGGGAAGAAAGTTGATTTGAGTGACTTTGAACGTGGCATGATTGTTGATGCCAGAAGGGCTGGTCTGAGTATTTCAGAAACTGCTAATCTACTGGGATTTTCACGCACAACCATCTCTAGGGTTTACAGAGAATGGTCCGAAAAAGAAAAAACATCCAGTGAGCGGCAGTTCTGTGGGCGGAAATGCCTTGTTGATGCCAGAGGTCAGAGGAGAATGGCCAGACTGGTTCGAGCTGATAGAAGGGCAACAGTGACTGAAATAACCACTCGTTACAACCGAGGTATGCAGCAAAGCATTTGTGAAGCCACAACACGCACAACCTTGAGGCGGATGGGCTACAACAGCAGAAGACTCCACCGGGTACCACTCATCTCCACTACAAATAGGAAAAAGAGGCTACAATTTGCAAGAGCTCACCAAAATTGAACAGTTGAAGACTGGAAAAATGTTGCCTGGTCTGATGAGTCTCGATTTCTGTTGAGACATTCAGATGTTAGAGTCAGAATTTGGCGTAAACAGAATGAGAACATGGAACCATCATGCCTTGTTACCACTGTGCAGGCTGGTGGTGGTGGTGTAATGGTGTGGGGGATGTTTTCCTGGCACACTTTAGGCCCCTTAGTGCCAATTGGGCATCGTTTAAATGCCACGGCCTACCTGAGCATTGTTTCTGACCATGTCCATCCCTTTATGGCCACCATGTACCCATCCTCTGATGGCTACTTCCACCATGTCACAAAGCTCTAATCATTTCAAATTGGTTTCTTGAACATGACAATGAGTTCACTGTACTAAAATGGCCTCCACAGTCACCAGATCTCAACCCAATAGAGCATCTTTGGGATGTGGTGGAACGGGAGATTCGCATCATGGATGTGCAGCCGACAAATCTGCGGCAACTGTGTGATGCCATCATGTCAATATGGACCAAACTCCCTGAGGAATGCTTCCAGCACCTTGTTGAATCTATGCCACGAAGAATTGAGGCAGTTCTGAAGGCAAAAGGGGGTCCAACCCGTTACTAGCATGGGGTACCTAATAAAGTGGCCGGTGAGTGTAGTTAACACGTATAGTTTAAAGTGGCTTGCTCTGACAGATACTTGGCTTGTTTAATGCGTTTGATATTAGGTGTCTGTCTTAGTGCATAACTTACTTTTCACAGGTATATTTTCTATCTATAAATATTACCATTTTGCTGTCAGGAGTGGACAATCCTTATGCAAGCGAGTCTCTGCTAAATTTCACAGACTTCAGGGAACAAGCGCCATCTTACACATTGCATCAGCCTACATGGTTACAATCACTATTTTCATTTTCATAGCCTTTAATATGAGGACAACATTGGGCAGGATGGGAAATAACAGTTTTTTTTTTTTTAAAGCAGAATTTTGTTATTTAAATAGAAAAAAAGTAGACAATACAGAGATATATACTGTATATCGGCACTCAAGCCAACAAAAACCGAGATATTTTTTGTCCATTTTGCCCAGCCCTCCTAGGGATAATACTTTTATTTTCCATTATTTCTAGTTATATACAACATTTTTTTCATTACATTATATATAGAGAGTGAATAGTTTAACTGAAAACTTTACTTAAATTCAGAATGTCTAAATACATTTTTACAAATTATTATTTTTTATTTACAGACCTGGAAATCACACTTTTGAAAATGCATGTCGAGATTTTCTATGACTATGGCAACCCTCTCAGTGTCAAATATTTGCTTACATTTGGTTAGTGGCCTACAATTAATATATATATATATTTTTTTTTAAATAATAATAATACTTTTTTTTTTTAAACAGGGTAGAATGAAAAGAATTTTCATTCTGCTTTCATTCATGAAAGTCCTCCTTTCATTCACTTTATCAGAGCAGGGTAGAATGAAAAGAATTTTCATTCTGGAAGGCCTGACCATCAGATGTAGTCTAAGTCTATATTCATATATCTGATTATGGACATAACTTGTCACAGCTACACTGCACTGAACACATGTGCTTTTTCAGAGATACAGGCCTACTAACGTTAATACACTAGCAGTACCTGTACAAACAAGACTAGGGTGTGACTGACATGAAGGTGAGTGTTCTGTCATAATTATTGACATATAAACTTTGATATATTGAATAGCCAGACTTTCAACATGAGAGATGTATTCGTATAAGCACTACAATTAATGAGGTCAGTGACGATGACATTTAGGGATATAGTTTCAATTTGCAGTCCTGCCAATGATGCTGTTTGTTTCACTTTTATATTTAAAATAAAAACAGACATTAATAGCTTTTCATTGCTTTACTTTGTTTAGGAATGATACAAGTATTTAGGAGAGATCAACATGCGGTTAATGTCACATGATATTATCAATGAAAGTGACGCTGAGTTATTTATATTGTATTTGGGGGGAAACTGCGACTCAACTATTTCAACTCGCTATGCTAGCAGAGTTAGCTGCCTTATGCCGGCTTTGTATCACAACAGAGCCGATAATTTGTACTCATAATCCGCTAGTAAACATATTTGGACATGACACTTTATCGAAGCAGATCGAGAATATTCTACTAACCTTTCCGCGCGTAAGTGGCAGGTTGTAACAGCTCTTCCTCTCCAAAGTTCCCGCAAAACGGCTCTTCAGAGTGAAGCTCAGCGAACGCGATTGGTTAGAAAGAGGGCTGCGTGGTTCCTGGTTTTGCAATGCCTTATGGGATATGTATTTTTCATTTGTTTTTCCACAAACACTTAGTAAAATTACGTTGTTTTAATATCATAATAAATAGGCCAATTTGAAAAAATGCTGCAAAATATTTTTTTTCTATTTTGCAGAACATTTCAAGATTAGTAAATGTATTGCAGTGTTTCTTTACCGAATTACTGCATGATATTGTATTTGGTTATGTTTTTGGAGGGGGTGGAACTCCAAAATCTGTAATATGAACATAAATAAATATGAATTTAACAGAAATGATTTCTCATAAATTTTTAAAAACTAACATTACTGGTGGGTAGAGAAAATACAACATTTTGTCAACTTAATACATACAATTTTAAATTGATATTTTAAGGCATTTACTAGGCATTTACAATTATATATATGTAGGCCTATATATATACAAAATTGTTTATTAGTATTAGTTTATTAAAACATCTTATAGAGCACTATTCATATATTTGAGTCCAATTTGTGTAGTGTAAACTTTGAGTTTGTCATACTCTCTCATACTGTTACACATTTAATCTAAAGTATTTACAACCGCAAGTAATCCTCAAAAAATATATTAGGCTCTGTTTCCCCCTGTGCATATTTGATGTTGACTTATATAGTTCTACTAGCTTTGAGAGGCACATAATTCATGAATAATTAAGTGTGTAATGTGGTATCCTGTAACTGTTTTGTACAAGTGCTATGCTGCGAGTTTAGGTTTTCTTTTGCGTAGTGACTAGGCCACAGAATAACGACACAATAATTGACAGAAGCAGATTTTGGAGGACATTTAATGGTTTGGTTTCTGTAGCAAAAAGGGAAACATGATGTGTCCAGAGATGTTATCTTATATGATGGATTTTATAGTTCAAAGGACTGACGTCTGAGCTAATGGGATGTCTGACATAGAAGTACATGACATCAGAGCTACATATTGATGGAAATTTTGGTTAGTCAACTTCGTGAGACATCGCTCAATCCAGAAGAATGACAGGGCACTCAGAGGAAGAAACAACATCTCTGTCCATGAAGGAGGGCAGAGAAAAACGTGTATCATTTCCCCCAGATGAGGAGATGGTGTCTGACTTTGTGGAGAGCAGGGTTAAACTTCAAGAGGGTGAGATGGCATTGATGTTATGCTGACGGCCTCTTCAGATCGGTTGTGCTTGTCTTTGTTCATGTCACATCATACATTTGACACAAAAGCAACATAAATAGTTATAATATGGTAGGGGGTTTTTTATGTTCTTGAAAGAAATCTCTTATGCTCACCAAGGCTAAATATATATTAAAATTTTCAATATATTATAGGTAAAATATAATTTATTCCTGTGATGGCAAAGCTGAATTTTCAGCATCATTACTCCAGTCTTCTGTGTCACATGATCCTTCAGAAATCATTATAATATTTTGATTTATTGTTCAAGAAAGATTTATTATCATTTCTTATTATTATCAGTGTTGAAAAAAGTCTTTATATGGTCACTTTTGATCAATTTACTATCACAATTGATCAATTATTGTTTTTTAAAAATACTGGGCTTCTTAACCTGAATCATAAGGTAAAGAAAAAGAAAATAAATGAATGTACAAGAAAAATATTTTAATGCATGAATTTTCTAATTCCTGAATCCTATATCTCATGGAGCTGATTAATTTCCTTTTTTTAGGATTAAAAATGGAATATTCTTGTTGTGACTCTAATACGTTTGTTCTGTTTTAGCTGACAGTCTCAGTCTGACAGATATAATTCTGGCCTACAAGCAGAGCTGTGAAAAGCACCAGGTGAAACCAAACACAAAGGCTCTTGATCAATTAAAGGTACAGTGGAATAATGTGCATTAAAACACACGGCACTTCTCACGCTTTCATTCCCTGCTAATATTAGTTTATTTGTGCAGATGATTTGGTTTGAAATAGCTATGTGTAATGAACATTATTTGGTGAAAATAACTTTGAAATGAAAGAAAGAGGATGAAAAGAAAAATAAACACATTTTAATCCCTCTTAGGGAGCAGGTTAATTAGCCAACCACGTTTCATTGAACTAAAAAAGCAAGACAATAACAAACAGGTAAATGAAAGGAAATGAGAAGCGCACGCACAAACACACACACATACACACACACAAGCATGCATGCATAATTCAAGCTCCGCACTTATTTTACATTGACCAGCAACGTTAAGAGCATCAGTTTTCTCTTCTGCATAAATTTACGATTAGATCAAGGAGAATTATTTGTGGAAAATGAGGGACTTAGCAGTGCTTACATTAAACACACTCTCGGCATTATCTCCACGCCGCTAATGAACCCCACTGCATTTGAAAGGAATGTAGGTGGTCCCCCTAAAAGGGTGAAATATGTATGCTTAAGCAGAAGCTAAAAGGAAGGATATTTAGTTGAGAACTGCGTGTGAATTTCTAATAAGAGAATGCTAAATGAAATTTGCTGCTTAAAGAGCATATTTATCAAATTAGGTGCTTTTTTTTTCCCAGGCAGGATCATCCCAAGAGGATGGCTGCAGAAATCTATTTAAAGCTGTTATTGTACCCGTGGGCTTTCTCTATTCTTTGATTTTTTTTTATAAAGTGGGTAAAACAGTATTGCTTTTGGTTACGTCTTCATAGAAGAGGTAAACAAACAAAAGGCCTGTGTGAAGGACCCCAGGCCCTCTTAGTTCAACACAAGCTTAAATGCTTAATAATTTTTTTCACCCTCACCCTCATATATAGGCTACCCCGTTTTCTTTGTTTAGCGTCATAAGCTAGTGTCTTGAAGTTTCTCACTCGAAGTTTTCCGTGTCCACTCCGTCTCAGAACACACAGAAACTTCTTGATATGAGTTACTATCCCAGGGGCTTGTAAATGAGTAACGTTTCTTGAAGTGTCACCGCCACTGAAGTGCAAATCCTGTCGGAGGTGGTGGCAATTGTAGTAACAGAAAATAACAAAGAGAAAAGACTTACAGAAGCGCCCCATACAGTATGAGTGCTCGCCTCAGAAGCCGAGGAAGCATCATCAAACGATTCAGCATTTCACATCTCCCTGCAGGATAAGGCGTAGATTTTGTGAAAAGTTTGTATTTCAGACTGAACCGTCCTCCCATTAGAGCGAATGCAGTGCTGCAGAGCTCCCCAAAAACATCCTTGCTCCCAGCCTAACTCTGTCGAGCTGCTTAGCTCTGAGCGATGAACATTCATCAGAAAGCCACAGAGTGTCTGAAGTGAAATAACTGTCCTCCCTCCCCCCCAGTACGGAGTAGAATTTCACATCTCTCACATCTAAACACCGTAGAGTATAAATAACTTTCACACTTTTAATCTTTAATGTCCATTGCACTCTCTAGACTGAGGATTCGCAATGATTTCTTTCTTTACCGCATGAAATGGGCATGTTTATTTCCTTCCCAGTTGTGTGAAGATGCAACGCTGCAGTCACCGTCCATGTAGCCAATCATGTTGCTTTTTAGGCTAGTTATTTATCATTTTCTATGACAAGCACCAAATTGTTCTATTAAATGTGTGTGTTTTTTTTTTCCCCGGCACTGCTGCTGATGAAGAGCCAGGGAGACAGCGTAACAATTTTAAAAATAAAAAAAATTGTGTACATTTTAATTTTGTTAATGATAAATTAAGTTATTAATTTGGTCTATGCTCTTTCTAGACACTGCAGGTTTAATTGCTAATTGTTAACTGGGAATGAATATATTTGCATATTAATTAGATCCCAATTTACATTTTTAATTTGCTGCCTTCAAAGGGTGTGAGATAAAAGGTCGTGTTATTTTAAATAATTTATCCTTTATTGCAGAAAAGATGCTGAAAGGAAAATGTGCGGCTGATTTGAATCCCTGAGAGCTTTTACTGTATAAAATGTTTCGAACTAATTTTTTCAACTAATTAAATGAAGAAAAAAAGGAGAAATATATGCTCTCAAACAGTTGCTAATACAAAGCCACCCAGACTGCCGAGCGCTGGAGTGGGTCTCCTGGAGTCTGAGTGAAGAATTGGAAATGCACTTGAGATGCCGTCTGTGGAAGTCAAGTTTATAAGCTGTGTCCCATTCTGCCTGGAGGAAGCAGAGCTCTTTTTATCACTTCATTTTGTCCTCTCCCTCCTGACACATCAATGCATTTTGTACTTTGTCATTTCATTTTCCTCAATACACAGCACAGAACCTTGCTTAGCAGCAATGGGCTTCAGAAGTTTCCACATTTATTAAGATGGAAAACATCAAACAAAGAAAGAGAGGTACAAATCAATGGCCTTAAGTCATCCTTGTTGAGACTTTTCTTTCAGAATGACATTAAACCGGGAGAGTGTTCGTTCGCACGTTGCGATGCTTAATTTGTTTTGCTCTAAACGCAAAATCCCATATGACGTCCTGTTCGTGTTTACAGCAGGTTGACTGAGGGACTTCATCAGTCCGTTGCCTGATAGATGCTAACTGCCATCTGCTAGCTACAGTCTAGCGGCTAGATTGCCAGATTGAGCTAAAATGATCTGTGCTGTGTGACGTACTAGAAATTTACATAAACTGTGCGATGTCACTTTCAAATGTTGATGATTACATTTTGTTTGAGGTATTATGGTGTCTGTATAAGCTTCACAAAATACTTTAGCATTAGCTCATTGGTAGCCTATCACACAAATACACAATAACAATTGAGACCTGTTTTCCCCCCCACATAGGCCTACAGGAAAAGTCCTGCATCATTTTTATCCTAGAGACCAATGCAATACATATGTTGACACTTTTATGTTTTTTTTTTTTAATGTTCTTTCTAAATTTGACTTTTGGTCAATGTAGTCAGGTTGATACAGTTTTGTTATATAATAAATATTTTATTTTAATTAATCCTTTTTTTTTAGATGACACTGTACGAATAATATTTTAAGTTAAATCCAAACATTTTACAGCGTACATGCTGTCATAAACATTTGTGACATTCATAATTCTTGCTTTCAATTTTGAAATATTCAATAATGGCAAATATTGAAACCCTGAAAATCTTTTCTGAGTACATAAATCTCTTGATTTTGATCCGTCTGTCTCTTTTTCATGCAGCAAATTACTTGTGTTACCGACAGAGCCAGGTGTTTTGACCTGTCAGGTAAGTTCAATAATTCACTATTTATTATTTTGCTATCCCTCTTGAACAGCATTATTGTTTTTTCAAAGCTATAAACACCGCCAGAAAAATCCCCCCAGTGCTATCATTTCACCTGAGATTTTCATCCCTTCATCCGTCCAAGTATTCCAGCATTATTCTTCTTTCCATCAGCACGTACTTGGAATCACTAGTCTGACCCGCTGTAAACGCTCTACCGCGCGATCCTAAAACAAACAGAGAATCTTTCAAATTCATAGACACAACTCTGGGAGGAGACGCACACCAACCGTGACAAAATAATGGAAGGTTCAAACATGCATTTTAGCAATCAGATGTTTTGTTTATCTTTTCTTCAGTTGTAAAACTCAGGTAATTTGCCCTTTTGTGCTGCACTAAAATGTGGAAGGCTATAAGTCTATTTGTTCTGGGAATCTATGGAAACTATGGGGCCATTAGAATATGTAGCCATAACTGCTTTTTTTCTTTCACAATTGTAAACACAATGAATCAGTAAAACACTGGCCCAAAAACCCTTCACTTTTGGAACTGAGACAAAACAAGGTATATGAGCATCCTGACAAAGTGACATTGTCTCAAACCAATGACGTAAGTTTGAGGCGGGACTATCGCAAAGTCCGAATAATAGTGCGCCCAAAACCCATGCCATTGGTTGACCCTAAATAATATGTAAAAGTATTTCAGAAATGAAATGCTGACTGACTGAGCTAAATTAAGCTTCCTCTAATAAAAATTCATAATAAAAAAAATTGTTCAACCCAATCTGATGAGAAAACGCATCTATATTAATGAGGTAGCCTAGTGATTTCGTTAGAATTCATACAATGTGATTTGTACGGAAACATACGATAAAAACATTTTTTTTTTTTAAATAAGCATTAAGATCCACCCCTAAATAACCGTCAGTGGGGCGTACGCGGATTGCATGAAAACGTGCAAATGAAATTGTACAAATTCATACGAATTAGTCAACAATTCAGCAAAATGTAAAATAGTTACGAATGTCCATTAGAGTTTCTTGAGTTTCAGCGGTCTGAAATATAGAATTATAGACATGGACGGCAGTGATTATTAGGAAATATTTTTCCGCTGAAAGCTCTGTAATATTGTCATATTGACAACCTAAACAAAATGTATGCTCCGTCTGTGTTTTTTATATTTACATGTGTATTTTAAACTATTTTGTATGTGTGTTTTAAGTTGCTTAGCTGTAAAGATAGCCTATTCCCATTATCCCTGAAGTGTGGTTTAAGTGAACAGCAACTACTTTTTAGCTACCACACTTTGATAAGATCAGAACTTTGACGAGCCTGTTAATTGAAATGTACATGCCGACGCTGAAGGGCAGTTTGGGATTAAAATGCGCTGTCCCTTTGATGACTGAAACAGCGGTTATTGATACCAGTAGACGTGAGCTTGATGTGCGGGTCAGCATGTTCTGGCTTCCTGCGCCCTAGTCGCACACTGATGGCATCTAACTCTAAGTCTCAGTGTCATTATCTGCACATGGCAGAGGGGATTAGAAAAATGGGATTTCTGATCCCCCCTTCCTGTGGTACAGTTAAGTGATTATTGTTAAAAAAAATTACAAATGATTATGCTAATGATGAATAAATTATTATCTCCCCAACATGCAGCTCTGAGCGATCTGGCTTCTCCCCGACCAGGAAGATAAGAGTTTATGAGGGGAAGGGGGCCTTTGCAACGCGTGTCTAATATAGACGGACTGCTGTGGCCATCAAAGTATTTCTCAGGGCTTTGTTTAAAAGTCATCTGTTCCTGCATAATCAGAAGCTCTTTGATTGTCTCCTCCACTGAAGGGAGGGGATCAGACGTGATCGTGTTATGTGTGTTAGTGTCTAATATGTCTCACTTGAAGGGGCAGATATTTTGTTCTCTAGGTGTATGCTAGTTTATCCAGTGCTGTACGAAATTTGTCACAGCAAATGCGCTTCACACTTTGTCCAGGCCAGGGTGATACCACTTTTTACAGTGTAAAAAGTGGTATCTCCATTCTGATTGCTTTTCCAGGTGAACGGTTAGATTATTGCTCCTGTGAATCTCTTGAAGAGATCCTGAAATCAGTGCAATTTGATTTTATCAGTCTGCAGGGGGCCGAGCTGGAGGAAAATGTAAGTATATGAACATTTGCTTTTAACTCTTTTGTCCGCCATTGACGGAAATTTTCGGCTTTCTGTGTTTTCACTGTTATACCGTAGGGGCCGCTATATAAATCTTCTGAAAGAGATTCTCCTGATCAAAACACAGGTGAAAAAGAAGCAGAAACTTATGTAAAATAACGTGATCATCAATATTAAACGCCACATAAGTCCAAACTCCCTAATGTTACCGAATGAAATGTCGACCCAGGAGTGTGGTTGGACTGTGAAGCTTTGGGAATGTTGATGGACTCGATCTAGCCTACTCCATCTATGTTTTGATCATCGTTCTGAATCCGATCTGGATCTTTGATAAAAACGCGATTTTCTCAGCTTTTTGCTCAAAATGTTGCTTTTTTTTTAATGAAACTTACCCATATTCAAGTTTTGCTAAAAAGGGTGGTACAACTGTTTTTTGGTTTGTATTTGATTTGTCACAATGTCTTTCTGTGTTGTTACCATTGAATATAATAAAAAATGAGTAGCCTACTAAAAAGTTTTGCTAAAAAGGAATGCAGGAGCTATAATAAAATGTTTTTTGTTTTTTTAAGCAGAGGTTCTGGTCTTTCTTTTGACATAATTGCATGTTCAGACATTCATATAGGCCTATAGGCTACAACAAAGTATTCTGGAGGTCATGAAACTCTGGTGAATAAATGCTGACTTGTGGCAACTTTTTTCAAAAACGCTAGTGGGGGAAGAGTTAAAGCTTTTTTTCACACTTGGTTCAATTGTTGGGTCACGGACACGGTCACTAGTCAATTTCAATTTTCAAAAAGTTTTCCGAACCGCGTGGTAGGGTCAGCCTGCAACATCTTTAAACAAATAAATAAATAGATGGCTAATATATTAATAAATTATTTTGATGTATTTTGTTTAACGTATATTTACAATTTATCGTTGAAAGAAATAACTTGATTTGATAATGATTCCAATATTTCTTCTTGAGTCCAGCTCCCATGAGTCTTTTTGGAAGGATTCATTGAAAGAGCCAGGCCGACATCCGACTCGTCATTTGTTGTGAATACCTTAGTCGAGCGTTATTTATTGGGCGCAACAGGAAGTGTTTTCGTTCCATTATTTCGCGCTAGACGATAAATGTATCTCCTTACATTAAATTAGGATTTCACACTCTGGTAAAATATGACTTTTGACGTGGCGATGTTTATTTATCAGTAGTCGCGATCAAGCGATGATGTGCCCTGCAGAATTCGCGCCGCCGACAACCAAACTCTGACGCCAGATTAATGTCAGTCCGCCCCAAAAGCTTTGTCCAAAATATAATTTTTTTATGTCAGGATTCTTTTTACTTGTTGATACTAATTTATTTTCTCTCATATAAGGGAGCATCATCTTTGCTGGATATGTTTTTGTACTACGAATCAGCTACGCACCTCAACGTGTCCTCAAACTCAGGAATGGGATTCTCAGGTTGGCTTTCACTGTCACACCTCCTCCGACGGGTAAGATTTACTGCACATCTAATCCTACTGCCCAATGGGTCGTGAAATATGTAATTCAGTTATAATATGTAATGCTAAAACGTTTTAAAATTTTATTAGTAGGCTACACTACAATATAAAAATTATTCTTTAATTAAATAATTCAGTGGAAGTGAACGATTCTTACACTGAAAAGAGTCTTATTTGTTCATAAACAAAATAAACTGAACAATATAAACCATGTAATATAACGATTTGCATTTCTGACTCCTTTTTAAAAAATATTCTTTTAAACATTACATTTATTTAATCCTAAAATTATGGCAGATATAACACGTTATGGCAACTTGACATTTTAAATTGACATTTTATTTTAAAACACACATTAACACACATAAAAAAAAAAAAAAAACGAAACGTTGCCTTCATTTTTTTTAAAGTTCAGAAACACACCTTGTGTTTTAAAAGTGTCATTAAGTGTGAACCAATACCTCACAGTGGTATTCAGATTGAATTGGAAGCAATGAATCGCATGCATCAAAGATGAAAATGTTCGCACTGCTGAATAAAGCCTCATTCACACTTTGATTTTAATGGACATCATTATAGTCCTCATAAAACCCCTGACAATATGTGTTCATTTAGGAACAGCTCTAGATGAAAGACAGCATCACCTTACGGTGATGAGGACTTCAATGGTAAAAACCAAAGGCACGCTCTCAGGCAGTATTATATGAGATCAATCAAAATCTCCCAAGAAAGGGAAAGAAGAAAAAAATCTGGACACTTTTGAAGTGGTGGACTATAGGATGAAACTCCGGAATGGCCTGCAGATCTTTGGGAACCTCCCGTCAGAATTGTTTTCCGGTTTTGACGTTTCTGCTTCTGTAGACAGGGTGGTTTTTGATGAGAAAGGGTGAGACAGAGAGGCCAGTCCGCAGCGAGGGCAAAACCAGGCCTCTGAGTCTCTCTGTCTCTCTCTCTGATGGTTTGCTGTCTGGTCTCTTCAGAGTGGATGCCTGTGGAGGCTGGATGCTTGCAACATGCCTATGGTGGACTACGCCGCACAGGCCTTGTCAAAAGCCCTTCTCACCAGCAGGCTGACAGTGCTACACCTTGAAAACACCTGCCTGAGCGGCAAACCTCTCTTCACACTTGGTATGCCCAGCACACACCATTCAATTGAAGTGTATGCGAGCTAACAATGGAAGAAAGTTTGGGTGCTTGCTGCCTGAGAATATGACCCTGTGCTGTGAAATGCAAATTATGCTAACAGGTGCATTGTGGGTTATGGGGTTAACTACATAATTTGACTCTTTATGTGTTTGCTCTCAATTAAAGTTGGCATGGAATGAAAGTTGCAATGGTATTTACTTCTCTATTGCGACCAGGGCTTGATATTAACACCTGCCAATTACGCTTAATTGGACTCATTCCGCAGATTTTGTGCTCACACCCAAAGTGCGTGCACATAAAGCTACATCTCAGTACTAAATTGAGTTATTTTTAACTGCTTATTGCACTTAAACGGTCAAATACACACACAATAATGTCAAAATGCCGGTCTTGGCGAGTATTCATGTAAAGTTATGTTTTAAGTGAATGTAAACGGTTGAGAAAGAAAACGCATGTGTAACAGTGTAATGGATCCGTGCGTCAGGCCTTAAAGTGACAGCAGCCTAATTTACCTGCTGCCAAATTCTGAGATAATATTAAATATATCTATATGGCAGTTTTTCCCCATGGTATCGATGTCAAAATCGTGGCCAGTGAAAATGCTGAGTGGCTAGTAACTTTGGAAACCACTAGCCACAGTGGCCGGTGAGCAAAAAAGTTTGTCAAGCCTCGATTGTGGCTAAATCATGAAGAACACAGCAAACTGCATCAGTGCTAATATAAACTCCTATTAGGGAGGGCCTTTTTGTGACATTTGGCTTGGTTTTGGTCTAGCGAGTGCTGTGCAAAATTTCCCACTGCATAAGTACATTTACTCAAGGGTAGGCAGAGTTCTATCACGACAGCACAACATACAGTCCCAAAGGGCGCGTTATCTTCAAAAATAACACCTAATGTTCTTAAAGTTTTTTTTTTTTACAATGCAGAAAGTGCTAATATGTAAAACCTACAAGTTGCAAGTTGCTTTACCTGCTCTAGTGTGAATACTGCAATATACTAAAGTACAGATAGCATGTGTTTGAAATGAGCGTTCTCCATGAGCGGCCCTGGCCAGCAGGAACAGATGAAGCAGGACAAGGGGAGGAGTGGCAGATTTTGGCCCAGTGACCCTAACAGCTAGACTGGGCTTGGATTAGATGTCGTAATCTTCTTCCTGTCACTTTACACATTGCTGCACCGATCCGTTCAGGACACTTCGGCCAGCTCACTGTGAGATGGAGTCTTTCCCACGGCACTATAGAGCTTGTCTCCTAAAAAGGACACAGGACTACAGACACAGCTTTTACAGACATGTGGCGGCCCTTCAAGCCTGTGAAGGACACTGTCATAAGGACATGTATTATTAAAACATGTAAAACCTATGGAAGCCTGTTTTCACCTCAGAAAAATAAGAAAGGTAATTGTGAATGTATTGTATTTGCGATCTCACAATTAGTTTGATCACAGTTGTGAATATCTAATATGTATAAATTTGGCTTTTCCCCTTATTTCCTTAAGATTGTGACATTGTATTTTGTAGGTCAAAATCGTATTTTTTACTGACGAGGCAGTAAAAAATACATGAAAACTTCCCCATAGTCCTATGCATTGTGTGTGACTGACTGCAATGGCGCTAAATAACAGAGCTAGATCATGGAGCTGTCTACATTGCAAGTGGTGTGTGACCGAGGTATTGTCTGCAAAAAAAAAAAAAACTACAAACACATGCAAGCAATGCATTCTGGTTAAACTTGAATACATTCCATTAAAAATAGCACTTTAAAATAAGCTATTTTTGTAGTGTAGTACTTTCTTACAACTTGAATTCTGTGCAGAACACTGTGTTTTCTGCATTGCTTCGAACATTGCTCAATCACCACGGCCAGGGCAAACAAATCATATTTACTCCAGTTCTGAATGAGAGTTTACAATCTGAATTGAATTTGAAGAGATAAAAAGACAACACAGCAAAATATTGCAACAAAACACATCTTTCTTGAGTTTTCCTCATGAATGGCATGCAGAAACATACTGTGTAGTTCAGTGTAGTCTGATTCATGAACAAATTACTCTTAAGAACTGTATCTTTTTATTGAATAATTCAAAAGACCAATTTCAATCAGTCTGCGGATTGTTCATTAGTTGGTCAAATTGCGTCTTGTTAAAGATACATTTTGATTGAGTTTTTTTTTATTTTTTATAAATACGATATTTTAATAAAACATCAAAACTTGCAAATACTTTTTTAGTATATTTTCTTTTATATTTTGTATTAAATTTGATTGTTTTTAAGTTACTGAATTTTTTTTTATTAAATAGTTTTTTTCTTCAATTAAACATTAACATTATACACAAATTAAACGGCTTTTTTTTGCATTTTGATCCAATTCTAGAATGAAAAACTGAAAGAAAAAGAGAAAAATTGTGGCTAAATTCATTTATCACGATGAATGGTCAATCCACTTTAAAATTTGGTCCCGTATTGTGGGATACCGTATTATATGATGCAGTATATAGCCTAAGCATATTATATTTGGTCATCAAACAACAGTTTGCTGTCACTGCTGTATCATCACGCTAATGTCTGAATGGAAATGGCAGCCCCCGAAAATGACTGGGTAAAAGAAAGATAAAGAAAGTGATGTTGTAGACATAGGCCATTAACAGAACCCAAGTGAAATGACCTTAAATGAGACAGAGGAGTGGAGTGGCACATCCTATGTCTTCATGGCTCTGTCTCTTTAAGCGGCAAGTGGATCCATTTGATATTTTGGGGCCGTTCGGCCGCCCCCCTCATTCTTCCCAGCGGGACGCCCAGCTTCTGATCATTGCTATCGATCGGTGGGGCCCTGATTGCGGGACTCGCTGACTCGCACAGTGGAGTCCCTCCGATCAATTCAACGATCCCCCTGTTTGGTTCCTACTGTGTATGATGACGATGTTGGCATTCCACATGCAACCGAAAGGGTCTGATCAAATCTGCCGCATTGATTTGGACAGACAGCTCTGTGAGGCCACAGACAAAAGCCCATGAAAGCTTCTCTGGCCCTAAAAGGGACACGTAATGATGTTGACGATTAAAATGATGACCGTGATAATCACAGCGATGTAAATAAAAATGATAATGGAGTTAGTCCTATACAACCTCAAAGTTTTCAATAAGCCTTTGTTGTCATTTGGGTGAACCGCTGTGGGCATTCTTAGAAATTCGTTCTTCTTTTTTCTTCCAGATTGTCTTACATGACATCTTTTTGTTGTTGCACTGTGACAGAGTTCTTTGGCACACATATCTCGGCGAAGGACAAAGCACCCTGCTTATCGAAGATTTTTCTCAATTCTTGCCCTAGTCGGTGCTCTGAAAAGGAACGTCGCTTTGCAGGAGCTTTACCTCTCTGAAAACAAGCTCAACGGCTACCAGGACTCCATGCAACTTGCAGACCTCCTTAAATACAACAACACTCTTAGAGCCTTGGACCTAAGCAACAATACCACGTCTGACTCAGGTACACACATTTTGTTTGAGGCTGTATTTTGCACTTCCAATAGCACGGTTGAAACCCCTTTTTGTGGTTCAACTATACAATTGGTTTCAGCTCTTGTGTAGTCATTTCTCTTTGTTCCACAGGTTTGGAGGAGATTTGTGATGCTTTGAGCTTTCAGAAGACTGGTTTGAGAACGCTGATACTGAGTAACAATCACATCACTCATCGTGGCATGAGCCATCTACAGAATGTTCTGGTGAGATTTTCTCTCGGGCAAGATAATAGAGATATGTGCAATTTTAATCATTACAACAGCACGTCTAGACTTACGAAGTGTGATTAAAAAAAGCAGAGGAAGTAAAAAATAAGTAACACATCTGTAGATTGTGCATCAGTAATTTGCGTTTTCACAAATGCTTTTCACAGTTTTATTTAAAGAAAAAAGGTTCCCCAAGAATACACACTCCCTTGTCATTCCAAACCTGTATGGAACAGAAAAAGAGAAATTTGGAAGAAATCTAAAATCCACTCTTTTCTATTTAAGTAGTATGAATGGGGACTGGAAGATTAAAAAAAGATGCAAAAGCACCATAATAGCATCAAAACATAGTTTTTTGACTTGTGTTTTGTAGTCACTTGAAGCCATACAGTAGCTATTTGTGACTTACAAACTGAAATTATTATTCACTGATAATTTTGTGTAGCGGGTCACTTAGCCAGTGAACCAAATCAGTCGGATTCATTCACACTGGGTTTGTGAACTGGATCAGTTGAATCATTGAAAAGATTCATTCATGAACGATTTTCACTGTTTAATGATTCAATTTCAATCTGTTCCTTACAAAAAAGCTATCATGTGGCTTTGGAAATCTCGACAGGCCTATTCCTGATTTACTTTCATTACATGGAAAAGAGTGGGATGTTCACCTAAAAATTCACCTTTCGTGTTTTTGAGTGGGTCTATATAGAATAAACTGCGGGTTGCACATAATACTAAATACAATGATTTTCACTCGGTACGTTTTTCAGCTATTTATTCATTCCTGTTTTATCCGAGTGTGGCTTTGGTTAAAGATGAAATGTAACACTGCATGTGGCCTCTGCTGGGCTTTGGAGAGGAAGTACCCAAACCGTCAACACGACAGCTACTGGATATATCTTCTTTTTTTGTGTGTGTGGTCTACTATGGCGGAGTTTGACACACAGAGAGAAAAGAGAAGAGAACAAAAGGAAATGGCTTGTCTCATCCTCACTAGAAAGCTCATCTCTAATCCTTAATAATATCTATTCCTCTTCAGCAGCTCTGATTGTCAGAATAAACTGTACCTTTCTGTCATCTGAATGGCGATTTAAATCAAAAGCTACAAATTAAAGGCCTGCTTTCTCTTCTCTCGGCCTTTGGCGTGTTCACAGAGAATTCATTCAGGCCAAAAATAAAGCCTGCTCATTCCATTTTGCCTGTACCAAATGGGAACAGTTTGATTAAATAATAGATATGTGTTTAGAGGGCTTTTTCATGTGGTCTGTCATTAAGAAGGATAAGTAGACATCCATGCGGCCATAATGAATATAATTAGTCCGATGGCTGGTCGTGTCGAATATGACACAGGAAGGGTTGTTATTAACCTTTCTTTCTTTTTTTCCCCTGGGGTTTCTTTAAAGGCAGAAGAAGAGAGAGAGCGAATAAATGGGTTATTTGGGCAGACACAGAACTCTCTGATGTCAGCGGAACATAATTAAATCACAATGTTATCCACATTTTACAGGGGATCCTTGTCTGACCAATTGGAAATCGGATGACTGAAGTTGTCAACCATAGGCTGTTAGAATGACGCTACTTCAGTAAACTTGAAACGTTTATTATGTTAACAATAATTTGCGGTATTTGTAGTAGTTAACTGGACTTTAAATAACTAAATGTTTATTCATTAATTTATTAATGAATACGTTTTTATATAGTTTGCTTTTTTAAACATCCATTTATTTTTCAGCCTCACTTGATTGTTTTTGTATTATTAATTATTATTGTTTCTATTATTGCTTTTGTTCCTTTGATTTTAATAATAGTGCATTTTATATACAGATATATATACAGTGTATATATATATATATATATATTTACACATGTATTTTTTATATTGTTCTCCCAAAAATTAGTTTTCATGTCTTTCTAAACCTGAATGACTTTCTTTTTTCTGCGCAACACAAAATACAACATTTGGAAGAATCTTGATAACCAAACAGTTTTGAAGCCTATTGACTTCCATTGCAATGCAAATAAACCACTGCAACATTTCTCAAAATATCTTCTTTTATCTTTCACAGTTGAATAAAAAGAGTCCGATTTGGAACGACATGAAGGTGGGCAAATGATGACAGAATTTTTGGGTGAACTATCCCGTAAAGTTGTTTGTATTTACGGATAAAGAAATATACCCGATAACATAAAACCAATACTTGACAAAAATTCTTTTGAATTTTTAAGTGTTTTGCATTTGAAATGGCATTTTCTTTATTTTATTTTTTTCTTTCTCTTAATATTTCATTGGGCTTGTTGGTTGTGTCTGTATACATATACTGTATATGTCGATGTGTGGGTGTTTACATGTTGAGTATTGTAACAGTGACGCAAATGAACTGTCAGTTGATCTCTGAGCTTGTTTTTTTTAGCTGTCTGTAGTTTTTCATTTAAAGCAGGAGACTAAGTGAGAATAATGAGTGTAGCGAGCTGGCCTGGTGTATGTTCTGTTACGCAACATGGCTTTTCCCTCATGTGCTCCGCTATCTCCTGCTTTATATGGCTGCTAATCGTGCTTCATAAATGACGCGGCTAATATGCTCTTGAGAGTCAATCTATTGCCACGCCACGGTGTGTGACACTTAAAGCTCTCAAAGTGACACAAATTCACCATCCATAATTGGATTCAAATGCACAGAAAAAAAGGACACTTTTGAATTCTAAAAAGTGATTTAAAAACAAGCTCATCAGTGCATGTTTTCTTAAACATCCTGTTTTGTCTGTTTTTTTTTTTCAGCCCCACTTAAAAACCCTCGAAACATTAAACCTTGGCAAAAACAACCTTGAGAACAGAGGCATTCACACGCTAAAGGAGTCCCTCATGATCAATCGCTCTTTATTGCAACTTGGCCTAGCTGCCACAGGAATAACATGCGAGGGTAGGGTTCGTAATATTGTTTTTCTGAATTTCTACCTCTTTGGCACATCCTCTCTTTATAGATTTCCTTTTTTCTGGAGTTTATTTCTGTTTCACCTTATAACTAAGCCTGCATTTTCTACCCATGGTGCCAGGTGCTGTGACTTTGGCTGAGATCCTTGCAGAAAGTCGACAGATCCAGCGGTTGGACGTACGGCAGAATCAGGTGCTTGCTGGGGGCCTCATGGCTCTCTCATTGGCCTTAAAGATCAACCGTTCACTCATCAGACTGGATCTGGACCAACACATGAAAGAGGAAAAGGTGAGATGTCTAATTATAATTCTGACTATCTCAGTGTGTAGAAAAGTAATTTTGAATACAGATGGTCCTTGGGTCCGAATTGAAAATAACAGAGACTTTTTGAAATTGTAGATTTTAGGACTGGAGTATCATGAAAAAAAAACCTTTTTTTTATAGTGTGTATATATTTTAGGGTTTTATTGGAGACATCTAACTATTAACTAATACCAATTTACATAATAACTATAGATGTTAAATGAATTCAAAAGATTTGTATCTGACAAATTAAAATCTGCCCAGTAAATCCTATAGAAAGATGAAATCATTCATTGGTCCACTGGTCACAAAGTATAGGAACATTGTTGTTTAGGGCTGTAAAAGAGTATTGGCAATTCATTTTGTATACTTTTGTATGATCTATTGATGACCCAAAAACAAAAGACAAACTTAATTTTCTGCACTTTCTTTACCCATCCAAAAAAATTGGCGGCTACCCAGCCCAAGTCTAACGATGAAAATCCATTGACTTTGGGGCATATTGTGGATTTTACAATCACAATTAATACTGTAAAGATGTTTAAGCAAACTCTTCAAAATGTTCTAATTTTTGCCATTGCGTGTTTCTGTATCAGTGAAGTTCAACTGAAAAGACAGAAGTTACCGTCCAAGTTAGGCAAAGATACAAGTTGTTGCTGATCACTTAGAGCTGCTGCTTCACACATCGTTGCAAAAGCCCTGAAAAAAGGATATTGCAACTTAAGAACATGCCAGAACAGAAAAAGTTCACTTGCCATCTGTTTGTCATGATTTTATCTCCTCTATCTTATTTGCATATTAAAGCGTTAATTAAAATCATGAAAGGACAGAATGCTCTCTTTAAAACAGATTCTAAAGCTTGAAACAGAACTTGATTAATTTTTTTATATCAGTCATTTGTTTGGATTCTGATGTTTTTACCTTGTCAATCAGTTACACCTCGAAATATATTTTCATCGATAAACGGCCCGAAAACATGCCATCTGCCTTAAATGTGTATAAATGTGTCATATTTAAGCTCAGCTGAAACAGAGGACAATGTTATTAACATTTCCACCATGATAGATTACAGCAGGGTGGTATTTAACCGATGGAGAATGAGACATTTCACTGTGGCAGTACAAGAAGACACACTGCTGGGATTTGTCTGGGCCACGCACAACGTGGCAGAACGACTGACGATTGTATTAAAAAGCAAATCTTTCCATCAGAAATCAGTGGGTGGTCAGATCAAGTGTTCTGATTCAGTTTCGTAAAATTCCCTGGGACTGAGAAAAGCGAAAATTTCATTCTTCAAAAGAAAAGTGTGCGTGTGTGTGCGTGTGTGTGTGTGTGTGTGTGTGGCACAATTTTACATGCGCATATTTAAAGAGAGGAAGGTGGTAGGGAGGGAATGTAGGTCCTTGGGTCTTTGTTTACAAAATCTGATTTGGCGTGTCTGTTGAAGCTCAAATCCATTTGATCATTGGCCTATATGGTGTTAATTTTTGATTATTTGCTGATCTAAAATATTTATTGTGGGAGTCTTAGGAAATTCAGAAAGTTGGGACCATCTCTTTATCAAGGTGCTTATAGTTATTTATCTTAAGGTCATACTTTGCACATTCATGAACTTTGTTAGAAGTAACAAGATTTCTCATCAAATTATTACAAGACCTGATCTGTATATGCTTATTATATGCCAACAATGATCTATTTATGTCCATAAGAAATTTTAAGAAGAAAAAAAATTCTTACAAAATACGTTCTTGTCTTAAAGCTACAGTTTACTCAAAAATGTCAATTTTGCCTTATGGAACACAAAATAAGATTATCTTGAAGAACTGTTTGTACAATGAAATTTTGTATATACCGGTACAATGAAAGTCAATATGGTCCAGAACAACATTGGACCCCACTGAATTTCATTTATTTTGGGGTAAACTGTCTCTTTAAGACAATGATGTACAACAATGGCATCTTATTATTTTCTTTTCTGTTTGCCTAAAGTCACTGTTGTTGTGCATGGCAGAGTCAGGTTGCTGTGATGTCTCTCATTAAGGATCATTAGAGATGCAGGTAGGGCTGTAGAGGGGCAGGTGGTCTTGTGGGACAGACTCCAAGTGGAACTAAGAGTTGGTTAGTGTTTGTGGTCGGTCATGGTGTCTGACTCTATGATGGCTGGAGTTGAGTGAGTGAGCAGACAGAGAGCAGGTCCTGCTCATGGGACCTCTGATGAGCTGCTTATGATGAGCTTCACACACACACACACACACACACACATGTTGTGTTTTCATGTTTTATGGGGACTTTCCATAGACATAATGATTTTTATACTGTACAGACTGTATATTCTATTCCCTTACACTAACCCTATCCCTAAACCTACCCATCACAGGAAACATTCTGCATTTTTACATTTTCAAACAACATCACTTAGTATGATTTATAAGCTGATTTCCTCATGGGGACCAAAAAATGTCCCCACACGAACAAGGATTTCGGATATTGCCATCCTTGTGGGGACATTTTGTCCCCATAACGTAGGGTTTGCCAGGCCACACATACACACACACACACACACACACATGGCATTGCAGCTCAGTTTTTGAACTTTTGTGAATACAGTAGCCTATTTACAACCTTTGGCCCTAAATTGCTGTTTTCCGTTTTTTTCTTTTTCTTTTAAAGTTTTCCACAAAGTAAAGCCTGACACTCTTAAAATGATAGTTATTTTCTATTTCAATTATAAAACGTTTAGTTCCAGTCCTTGATTCTGATTGGTCAATAGTTGTGTTTTATTCACGATAAAATACGGCTATGACCGTTTCACCCAACGGTTCTGTGTATCACTGCACAACACGCTTAGCAACTACTCTTAGCCATGTAAACATATGTTTGTTCTCAATTAATATTGTTCATTGAAGCTTACTGTATTATGTAGAAGACTATTGTGAGACCACTCATGTGGTCGAATGCGTTCAAACAGCCACAAAAAGACCGCCTACTCTCCACCTACTGACCTAATGCGTAAACATTTTGGGAAGCGCGCTAGCCAGACTGGATTTAAACTTTGTCGGCTGAAGACCCAGGTTTGGTTTGAAGACAAAAAACATACCAAGCACAATGTACTCTCGCCATTCTTAACACGGTCTCACAGCATTCGGCGGGGTCTTGCGGCTGTCAGAGCAGAAACGAAAGCTGCTGCTCTCCGTATGTTTTTCTGTTGTCTCCGGCCGCGGTCACAGTGTAAAAGCTTATTTTGTCCAATAGAAGACCTGAAAAAACAACAACATGCGTTTACCTGCCCATAGACACTCCCCTCGGAGAAATCTGGACAGAAGTGGTTGAAAGTGGACAAAGGAGACGGATTAAAACACCAGTTGTAAAAGGGAATGTGTCTCCCTCGTCTACTTGTGATCCAATTGACAAAAACACATCTACCAGGTGTAAACAGGGCCTAAGAGTCACCGGACAGCAAACAAATGCTTGTCTCATCATTGTTTTCTTCTGCTCCTATGTCTTTTTTTGGATAACACTCAAAGCCTCTATGCGTTGGTGCTATCTCTGCTCCACAGCTTCATATTTATTTCTGCTTTTACCTCTCCATTGCCTTCCAGATTCAGTGCCATCAAAAAAAAAAAAAAAACATTTAAAGTTATTTGTGGCCTGAACTTTAATTAGAGAATTTGAGTTTGTGAGTATTGTAACATGTTCCATATTTTAGTGATACTTTCACAGTACCTTGGCTTCTCCCATCAACTTCACATGTTTGTAGGGCATGAAAATAACAGCCATATATAGCAAAGCAGTCAAGTGTCATATGTTTATCAAAGCTAAACCAAATCACACTCTCACATCTCTCTGTTTCTTTGCATCTGCTCTCACTGCCATGGAAAAAAATAGCACTTGTTGTCACCAATATCTTGTTGTAGAAGTCAGTCTGCTTAGAAACTAGACTCTATGTACTCACTAGACACTGTATAACTTGATGTGAACAAAAATGAGGTTATGAAGCATACAGTATGTTGCACTATTGTGTGAACTTTGTCGTAATTTATGTAACATCTAATCTTTAGCGGTCTTTAATAATGGTTTTTGAGTAATTTGTCAGATGTATGACATACTAAACAGACTATCTGCTTCCCTCACACACTTGTTTTCATTTGTGTTAAATTAAATACGGCATATAATTGATGTAGCATTCAAAGTGACCTTTCTACTGTCCTTAATTATTGCTGTCCATGATCCCGTCCGCTGTTAAAACTTGTTCAGAATTTGCAGATAAACTTTTACCCTTTCGCCATCCAAACTTTGAGGTGAAATCATCTTCGCGGTTTCGAAATAAACCTTCTGTCTCTTTGCATTCACAATCCACACGCAGTCTTGCTCATTTCCTGATGTAGTTTTGGGGGCAAAACAGGCATATTTGCCAGCTGTGTAATTTACTGTGGCACTCATTTGCATATTAAAGCATTAATTAGCTCCTCTGAGCGAGAGAGAGGGAATAGTGTAATCATTGGACGTGTAGTCGCGGGGGACGAGTCTGTGTTTGGGTCTGGGGGGAGGCCGAGAGGAGAGCGCGGGAGTCTCTGGGTGCTTGTGTTGACCATGCGGCGCGTGCTTGTCGGCTTTGTGTTTTTTTCCCCTCTCTTCCCCGCCGGAGGGTGGATGAGGAGGTTGCGCTGCTCAGTTTTCCAGCTTTTTCCAGACCCTTTGAAGTGTCACACATGATCTGTCTCCGTGTCATTTTAATGGCTTTACTCTCCCCCGTCACTGCAGTCAGAGGTGCGACCAACAGTTTCACAGGAAGTAGAGGTTGTTGTTGTTGTTTTTTTTCATCTTCTTTTCCATTTGAGGGTGAAAAAGGGGGGGGGGGGGGGGGTGTTTGGGGGGTTGAGGATTGTGGTTAGAGCATTATGAAAAACAAACTGACGAGATGCAAAGGCCTTTTTTGAGGTTGCGGTGGCAGAGTTTGTGGCGGCGGTACAAAATGGACACAAATCATGTGACGATATCAAATCATATGAAGTGACTTGGAACATAACACTTAATCTTATTAGTAATATTTCAATGAGTGAATATTCTAACTTTTGGACTTTTGGTCTGCAAACAGACACACACAGGGCTCAACAGTAAGTTGACAGAAAAGTCACTGAAAATTTTACATTGCAATCACTGCATTGTGATTGTCTTTAAAGTGTCAGTAAGAATGTTTTGAAAACTACAAAAGTAATCATATTCCATTGTGTTTCAGCAAAGGTGTGTTTATAAAGGAATAACATTTTGTAAAATAATAATAAATATATAAATAAAAAATATACACTAACATTGAGGTTGGTAATATTTTTAAATGTTCTGGAAAAGACTCACCAAGGCTGTTTATATATATATATATATATATATATATATATATATATATATATGATCAAAAATACAATAAAACTGTAATATTATAAAATATTATAATGCAACTTAAAATAACAGTTTAAATTGATTCATTTCTATTATTTATATCTGGAATGGCAAATTTTCAGCATCATTACTCCAGTCTTCAGTGTCACATGATCCTTCAGAAATCATTCCAATATGCTGATTTTGTGCTCAAGAAACATTTATTATTATCAATGTTGAAACCAATTTGTGCTGATTAATATATTTTTTTTTTTTTGCAAACGATATTTTTTTAATGCTGTGATGACTAGAAAGTCAAGTAAGAAAATAAACATAAGACAAAATATGTTTTTTGAAATATAAAACGTTTGTAACATTATGCATATCTTTACTGTTACTACAAAAAATAAAAATACACAGGTAAAAATAAACATTATTTTGTAGTGGTTCCAGTGAAAATTATGGCAGTAAATATCAGAACTACTGGCTTGACTGTCAAAACATCTTTATTGTTGAGCCTTGGCATAAATAATACAAATTATGTCATCAATTATTCACCTTTATGTTGATTCAAACTAGGGGTCGACCGATATGTGATTTTCAGGGCCGATGCCGATATCGATTATTACAGATCAAATAGACCGATAACCCATATTTTGAACCGATATATGTCTGGTGTAAAAATGTAAATTAATGTCAAAATTAAGAATAACAAAGGGTTTTGACAAATACTTTCTTTAAATGATTTTAAACATCTTTGAATCTGAGAACTGTTATTAATATTAATAATTATAATAACTTAAAAAGTGCAGGGAGCACCCAGCAGCATTCTGTAAACATTTTGTAAAACTTAAAGACTCTATTTTAATGTTTAAATTAAATTTTAGTAATCAAAAAGCATTTCTAATTACTTAAACTTATTCAATTTATTTACAGTTTAACAAAAATTACATTTGTAGGGCCCTATGAAAAAACCAAACTTTTATTTTGATGGGTTGCCGTGGAGATCTTTGAGTTTCTGTGTGTTTATGATATGATATGATATGATATGATATGACGATAACTTTTCTCAGTTGAAGCATTAAAAAGCTCATGAAGTGACTAAGCGACTCTGGAGGTGTTTATGCAATCATGTCCTCATATAATGATGCGGCTGAGTGTGAAACAGCGTAAGCGTCACGCGTGCTCCAGTGAGTGTGTGTGGTAAATGAAATCACGCGTCTGCGCCATTCATTTAGAGACACGCAGGATTCACATTTAAATAGCCTTTTTGCGGTTTGAAATTCGATTTGATTTGTACTGACCTGCTTTTATTAATTCATCAAGAAGTTGACACATTCCGTGATATTCCGCTTTATACAGTAAATTCCGTTTTTATGACTGGATTTCCTCTGTTTTCTGCATCGCGGAAATCACAGGGCTCTATTATATTGAGGTATTTTGCAACTTCAGTGTAGTAATGTATTGCTTCTTCAGCAAAGTCTGCTGCTGCCTTAAGAGACAACTGATGATCAGTGAAGCAGCTCCAGTCAGCAAGTGCTTTCGGTATGAGAGTGCAAAACTTTCAGTGCCTTCAGCTTTCCGCGTTGATCAGCCGGACTCTGACTGCCAACAATTAATCAGATGGGTCATGGGTGGGAACATTAGTCTAGTCTACAGAGTGGTGAGTTCGACAGATGTGGATGTGTTAGAGACAAATATTGCGCATTTCAAAATAAAATTATTTTATCGGCAAATCGGTTTTGAAAATGGCCGATACCGATAACCATAAAAATGCTTAATATCGGGGCGATAATCCAACCCGATCTCACGACCAATTCGTCCGAATTTGACGAGTGATTAAAAGATGGCTAATTCGTAACAATTTGTACGACCTCACTCGTACGAATTAGTAAGATTTTTGCTAAATCGTACATATTTGACGAGTTGCCCAATTCGTATGAATTCGTACGAATGACCTACCCCTGACCCCGCCCCTAAACCTACCCATCACGTGGGTTTAGACAAATCGTACAAATTCGTACGAGTGAGGTCGTACGAATTGTTACGAATTAGCCATCTTTTAATCACTCGTCAAATTCGGACGAATTGGTCGTGAGATAGCGTTGGATAATCGGTCGACCCCTATTTCAAACCCATAAGTCTTTCCTCAAAGAGATAACGTATCACCATATCTGAACCGAATACAAATTCTTTACAGCTCTGTCGGAGAGGAAAACATTAATTTTAGGGTGAACTATCCGTTTGAATCGCTATACTAATGTATAAGGTCACCACTGTACGTGTCCATATAGACAGGTGGGGTAAACGTACAGTAGAGTTTGAGAAGCCCTTGCTTCAGTGGTTCTTTGTTGAGCTGTCTCAGAAGCCTTTGCCTGGAACACATTGGCTCATATTTTGATGGGACTGGATGCTATCTTTTCCCTCTACTCCACTAGAAATGGCCCATTGGATGAGTTGGTCCATCAGAATTTCAGAATCTCCCTCTGGGCATGTCCACCAACTCCATGCTCAAGCGCCCTGTGTCACCAGTCACCCACATTGAAGGCTCATCTGAATATCATGAAACCCGTGAGTCACTGCCTTTATCAGAAGGGCTTTGGCCTGGAGAATATTCTTTTCCCTTTCAAATAAACAGTACAGCAGTGCCATGGCCTGCATATGAATATGGATGATCTATTAGTTCTTTGTTGGTGTGCAGCACTCCGCTCTTTCTATTTTCTGTTTACAGCTTCAACGGTTGAGTGTTGTAACCAATCACAGACTTTTTTGTTTTGCACATGAATGAAGCTTTTAAACTTTTGACAACCAGTCCTAAATCATGAGAGATTAAAGGTTAACAAGGTAAGGTTAACAGTTTTGTTTTTCACGCTGCCCTCATGGCCAATGTGTCTTATTGTCTTGTAGTGATGTGTTGTATAAAGTCAAGTGGTCTGGCTGATATTGCCATTTAAACAACAGTATAATAATAAACATTCATTTAATATTGAGCAACTTATTACAATATTGAGTAACTAACTTATGCACTTTGTCTATTTTTGCTCCGCAAATGAAAATAGTATCAATCGAGTCCCAGCGAAACACAGCAACACACAGCACTGGCATTTAGTGAATGGATCAGTGTTTTTTAACAAATCATTTGAATGAACGGTTCATGACTCACCGACCAGCCTTTTTAAGTCTACAAGCAAAACACATTTGTATTGTTTAGGTCATGAATGAATCGGTGTTTTAGAACGAATCATTTGAATGAATGGTTTTAATAACTCTCCAAAGCACGACCAGCCGTTGCATGTCTACAGCCAAGACATATTAATGGTGTTTAATTCATAAATGAATCAGTCTTTTTCAATGAATCATGACTCACCTAAGCCAGAACAATCTCAGATATGTCTCTAAGTAACACATAAAAGTGTTTCATTCCGGAATGCATCTGTGTTGTAAATCAGTTGAGTAATTGATTCAATTACTCATCTAAGGATGATAAACTGTTTCTCGTATCAGTGTTTTTTTTTGTTCCTAAACCGATCAATGTTTTGAATGAATTGGTGGATGATTCACTCATAGGGTACTTTTACACGACAACGATATGCTTAAAAAGGAGAAGTTTTTCCTTTCAGTTTTCCGCGTACAGACGACACCATTGTCAAAAAGATCACCATTCACATGGATCCGCGAAAACAACTAAAAACGCTGTATTCTGCTGTCAGGCCATTAGATGGCGATGAAACACTAGACTGAACACATAATACGCATGTGCATGACATCATCGTCTTCAGAGATTCGCGTTTTTGGCGTTTTTGTTGTGTTTGTTTTGTTTTGTTTGTGAAAATGGTGTTGTGTTAACAGCCTCATGTGGACGCTTGTTGCCACCTACAGTTGTAACGATGTAACTTGCATCACTGAATAATACCCATTACTCACCAATGTACAACCTAACAACAAAGCATTTTAATGGCAATTGTGATTTTCAAAAATAATAATAATGATTACAGTCTCAAGAAAAATAATCAGTTTTGTTATAACTGTACTGTGCAGCCCTAGCTCTGCATACTAGTGTAAACGTCTTGTAGTGCCCTCCTTCTCACTCTATCTTACCCTCTCTGGCTAATCATCAGAGGTGAAGATGACCTATAAACACTGATAAACAATCAATATTTTTTTTCTTTAATATGCATTTAACACACCTCTAATGCTTCCAGTAAAGCTCAATTTGTATATGGATATTTAATTGGTTTATACAGGTGAACTCAGGGCGTGTCACAAAAAAACACTCATCACAAATCAAGTTTTCTGGCTAATGTCTTTATATACATTATATATCTCCATGTGGTGGGACATTTGTGTCAATGACAAGCCACCATGACTGACAGCAGGATTACAACAGGATTATGGTCGACCAATTTATCATGCTGTGCTCAAAACAATATAATATAATATAATGAAATGAATTTCTTTAATTATTATTAAATTCAATTTAATTCAATTAGTGTATGTATGTATGTTGTTTTTTCATGCAGTTACAATGAAAAAACTGAGTCAAAAAACGAAAAAATATGTCTGTCTATCTATCTATCTATCTATCTATCTATCTATCTATCTATCTATCTATCTATCTATCTATCTATCTATCTATCTATCTATCTATCTATCTATCTATCTATCTATCTATCTATCTATCTATCTATCTATCGTAGACCACAGGAGCCCTCTGTTTGTCCTCTTGTCCCTGTGACTGGAGTGACGGGGCAGTAGTCAGTGTGTTTGGCCACTAAAATCAGGGGGAGGGGTGGGATGAGGTGGGCAGGGCACTGCCTGTCCCCGTCCTCATCTCTGTCACACCGGCATGGGCTGCCTGGGCTCCATGGAGGGGAGATAATTGGATTTGTTGTCACCTCCAGTTGCTGCCAGGAGCGGGCGTCTGCTCCGGTTAGCGATGAAGACATCATCGTGACAGGGACCCTGGGAGAGGATCAGCTGGTGTGGTGGGCACCACTATCGATGCTCTAGAACTGCCATGTCCAAGCGGGCAGGCGTTGGCCAGCTGTTTCCCTGCCCGTGACTTCAGGCCAGGCCAAAGAACGAGCTCCAGATCCAGGGGAGGGGGGATGGGGGGAGAAAGGAGAAGTTGACCTCTGGCCGGATAGCGCTATAGATGTTAAGGTTTGAGTTGTGCCATGTTCCCCTGCGGTTCCTGCGTAAGGGTTTTAGGCCCAGGCCAGGGAATCATGCCACAGCAGACAAGCGTGGCGGACAACCAGGGATGGCACCTGCTTGGCGTGAGTGTGAGGTAATGATGGGCTCACAGGTGAACGGCCCCAGAGGTAATCAGTAATTAACTCGCAACTACTCCATCACCACAGCTTTGGGTCTGAACCGAGTACCCCTGCCATGTCCTACAGACATTAATGCCCTCCAAACACTCCTTGCACATGCTCCGACGACATCAGGTTGTTTATTTTTTGTATATGCTATCAGTTGTTTGAATATGTTTAGCTTTTTTTGTTTTATTGGGAGTCTATTTGCAAGACTCTAAGGAAAGAGTGTCAGCAAGGGCTTCTGGTTTTATTTTTAAAGCTTCAGTCTTGGAGGAAAAAAAACCTTTTCCACCTGTGTAAGAACTTTTTTGAAGGGACTTTTGAAAGATCGTCTCTGTTCTGACTTCAGTGAGGAGCTGTTCAGTGGCTACAGTGGAACGGCAAGGTGAATTCGATTTATACCTGGAAGTCCTGCCACTGTCTGACTGACCTCCAGTCAGCAATCCATGCATGCTGTTTTCCATTTTCCTGTTGAACCAGTGCAAGCCTATACATATCCATTCAGTAAGCGCACAGTTAGCTGTCATTTAAACACTGGCAGATGGAGATGGCACAATAGTGCCCTTAGAAGTCCTCACAGTGTATTTGGCCATATTAAGTCAATTCAAAATAAAGGGAGTGTATGTGTTTAGTCCATATGGCACTGCAGACAATGACATATTGCACACAAAGTTGTCAATTTAAATTATGACTGTAGACTTATGTTCAAATATATATATTATTATAATTTATAATATTATTATTATATACTGTATAATACTAACGACATTTAATAATTTTCAAGTAATATATAGGCCTAATATTTGTTAAGTTTGGGGTCAGTAAATTTTTTTAAAGAAATGTATATTTTTATTCAGCAAGGAATCATTAAATTGATCAAAAGTGACAGTAACAACTTTTATTTATTTATTTTTTTTAAGTTGCAATGTGTGATATTTCTGAGGATCTATTGACAGAAATGCAATATAAGATCCATAACTATGTGTTCAGCGGTGTATAAAGACCTTACTCAATGAACCGTTATGTTTTTATTACCTTAGAATGAGACATTTATATCTACATAACCGCGGGCACCCCCTTCTATGAAGGTCGACATATTGTGACGTCATGTTTCTATCGCAGCCGACAGCGAACAAACAGCGCTACAGACCGCGTTTCGTCACTACCTTGAAAGAGAAGCAGCAGAAAGCTAGAAGCTAGCCATAGACACTGCGAGTAGTGACTTTTCCCTTGTCAGTGGTGTAAAATATGTAGTTGGATTGTCTCATGTAACTTAGTTCTTCTCCCTCGCTGTGTTATGGCTTTGACAATCAGCTGATTAGTACTATTGACCGTTAAACAGTAACGTTACAGGAGTCACCAACCCGTCGATCGCGGTCGACAAGTCGATCTTAGAAGCATTTTAAGTCGATCGCGAAGAGTTTTCAAAACCAGAGAAAAAAAACAATATTTGTATTCATTATTATTTATTAATTTGTGTGTAGTAAATGGTGTCTAGGCGATGTGGAGGCCTTTGTGGTGGCACCTTTGCGCTCATGCGGACGTGCCGAGTATAAACAATGCTTTACGCTTTAACCAGCTCAGCCACAGCCCTACAGCATAACAGCTCATATCAGCCAGCTAAACTTTTACTACCCTGTTAGAAAAAATATGTAGTTGAATGGTTTCATGTGGTTCTTCTCCCTCGCTGTATTATGGGTTTGCTATGTGGGGAGGAATGTGCTGGTTACGTTCGTGAGACAATCAGCTGATGATTACTATTATTATATTATATATTAAGACCCTTAATCCTCGCCTGACTATGGCTTTGTAAACTTTATCCATGATGTGGTTTATAATGGACTGTGGTACAGAAACAGTGACAATGTTACACACTCTTGGCTTACTCTGGCTATTCTCTGCTGTCTCAGACGCCGATATGTTTGTCCCGTTTTAGCCACCGTAGCTTCTTCGAAAGGGAGGGGTGAGCAGTGGGCTGAGCCATTAGTGCAACTCGCAACCGAACCACTAGATGACGCTAAAAAATACACACTGCACCTTTAAAATATGTTCTTTTGAACTTTCTTTTCATCAAAGAATCCTGAATCACAACTTCCACAAAAAATATTAATGAAGATAGTTAAAAATGTTTCTTGACCAGAAAATCAACATAATGTATTAGAATGATTTCTGAAGGGTCATGTGACACTGACTGAAGACTGGAGTAATGAGGCTGAAAATTCAGCTTTGCCCTTAAAGGAATAAATTACATATTAAAATAGTATACAGTTATTTTAAATTGTATTTTTCATTAAATAAATGCTCCATTGGTATTTGTGCAATTGTCATATGTACTTTTATATGTAAGAAATATATATAAGCATAATTCATATTTGTATATAATACTAATAATACAATAAAATACATAATAGTTTCATATTTGATATATTAAATCAATATATATAAGCACAATTCATATTTATATATAATACTAATAATACAATAAAATACATAATAGTTTCATATTTGATATATTAAATCAATGCATGTATTATATGCATATAAGCATGTACTCATTACTTTTTTTATATTAAACGAAATATAAAGTGAGCACTGTGTAGGGACCCTGCAAAGGTAGCTAGTGTTTGTGAGGTTGTGTCAGTAGCACAGGGGTTCTGTCTGTGATGTGCGCTCCGATTCTGTTTTTGGAGCGCGATGGCATCCGTAATTGGGGGAAATGCGGATTCGGTGGGCCTAGACATTCCCGTCCCCCAGGGATCAATTACAGAAAGACTCATTCAGCTCGGTCTATTCAAATGAACACCTGAAGAGCGGGGACAGTGTGCTGTTTTGAAACTAGAGGTATTACGAGATAAACACTGTCCCAGTAAAGACCTCATCAGCAGCAATTTGTATGCATTTACGCAGACAGTCAGGGTTTCGTCTCTTACCGCTGTTGTCTTACCTTCTTCCTCATGCTTTTAATCACATCTGTACAAAAAAATAATAAAAATAATAACCTTCCACTTGGAGTGTACACACACAGGCGGGTAAAAGTGACTTTTTCTTTGACACATCCACATTAAGCAACAGCCAGTCTAAAAGCACGCTTAGCAACCGTCTTACTAACAAAAACTTGAGCGCTTTCTAATAAGGATGATCTGAAGTATCAAGTGTTATTAATAACCCTTCAGGCACATATTTTAAATACATTTGTTCCTGTGATTCACTCCGTCTCTCTCTCTCTCTCAAGGTTTTGGGCATTTGTACAGTGTGAAGAGCTAGCAGTGTTTAAGTCCTTCAGACCTTGCGAAAGTAATGAATGCCAGAATGTTTCTAATCACTGAATCATTCATGCTGTATAATTTGCTGTAAATAGCCAAGGTGCACCCTTGATTTACAGCTTGCTCAAAGATCCTTGACACCACTTAGCAACTGAAAAACACTCCATATATACATTTGAGGCTTAGTTTAGCGCTTTGAAAGGAATTTGAGCTGTAGCTTTTCATAACATCTCATCTTAACCGGTCACCCAGACCCTAAATTGATGCACAATGATCCTGAAAAGTTCGTCTTTGATATCAAGAGTCACCTCGCGGTAAATAAAAACAAATCTCCTGGAGGTTTGGAGAAGTGGCTTCTCGGAAAAGGTTTCCGGTCCACGTTCTGTCACTGCGTTAACGGTTCCACCTGTGGTGACCTTGTCCCGCCGTCTCTCTGCTCTCGACAGAGAGCGTGAGATGGATTACTGTGACCGCTCGGCTACCTTACAGATGGCGCAGTACCGTCACCGGCACCTAATCTTCATAGCGTGCATCGAAATGACTCATTAAAATCAGCACAGGCAAGACCGGCAGAGAGGACGCCCAGCACTAGTGCAGTGTCTGTTTTCCTCACACCTTCCTCCTCTTCTATGTCTTGGTCCTTTTGTTAAATTCTCTCTCTTTCTTCTAATGTGGAATATCAATGCTTCCCCTTTTGATTGATTGGATGTTATTGTCATAGTTGAGCAGAGGGAAATGTGTTTTGAATTAGAGGCAGTGTTTCATTTCTGTTTTTATATTTAAATGCAGCAGCACGGCTTCACTTTCATGCAGTCATCTGATGAAGTGTGGGTTCTTTGTCACTGTCGCCTTCGACTTACTTAGGGTTTAAAAGACACTAAAAATCATAGTTTTGACTACACTGACACGGATGAGAACAAAACTTGAACTCAATTGAGCTGGATAATGACACTATATAGGCTTTATGTCGAACGTCACATGAACAAACAGTGAAAGTCTCGCCGCATCTGCTTGTCGGAGAAAGGGTTAACAGCAATATGAGCTGACGGCGATGTCTATGGACTTTTAAAGTAATTTGCTAACCTAGCTAGTTATTTTTATTGTTGACGTCTCATTCAATTTTAATATTCAAATATTACTGAGAAGAAGAAAAAAACTTTTAAATATCAATCAGCATATGCGATGGACATCAGTTATGCTTTGAAGGCATGTTAAGTAAAACAGCTTTATATTTAATGAAGCACAAAAGACCTGAACCGGAAGCAAAAAAAAAAAGCTTGAAAAAGGCGAAAAACCAATGCAAGCTGTTTTACAGAATACGGAAGTTGCTTATAACCCCCTTTCTGTAGAGCTGTGAAGCTGCTTTATACTGAATTTGTTTCATAATTGATGAATTTTGCAACATAGACACTGTTATTGAACTGAATTGAATCCACATTGACTCGAGCTGAATAAAGACACTATTGCCTTCTATAGAGCCGCTTTGCAGCTAATATGGAACGTTCTCAGAACTTTAGCTAATGTTCTGGCAAGGTTCTCTCAAAGTTATGATGAATGAACATTCTTCCAGTAACGTTCGATCAAAGTTATCAAAACGTTATCTTAAAAATGTTATTTATACATCATTCATGGAGCGTGTTTTTGTTTTGTTTTGCTGTTACATTCAGTAAGAAATTTTAAATGTTACTACTTGTTTCAGAATGTTCAGAGAACATTCAAAAGTAACATTCCCGTGATGTTTGCAAATTGACACAATGGAATGTTTCCCTAACGTTTGCATAACAAAGGAAAACATTTTTTTGAAAACCATGTCAAAAACTGGACATGAACATAACTTAATGGGAGCGTTAGCAAAACGTTCTCAGAAATTGTTTTTGGTGTTACAGCTGAACTTGAACTGGTTTCATAATTGAACTGTTATTGAACACTGAACTGACTTGAGCTGAATAATCACACTATTGTCTTTTTAGAGCTGCTTTAAATTTGTCTCATTTTTGATGAAGTTTGCATCATTAATACTGATATTTTCTTGTTTATTGATGTAAAGCTCTATATAAATAAACATGACTTGACTTGTTCTCTATCCGCAATCCCTCTTTTAGAGCAACAATCATATTCGTGTAGCAACAACAGTGGAAACTACCATCACACAAGCTGCATCTTTTCCAAACGGGTGGATCGATGTCTCGCGCGCTCTTAGGCTGAACAAACAGAAGAGTTTAGCGGGGAGGGAAGCCATCGGGTCAGATCTGCTCCTAGGCGAATAATCTCTCTTCAGCCACACGCGAGAACAAAGCCTATCTGGAGCTCATCGCCACTGTGATGATATTTAAATGTAAAGCTGAGGAGATCAATTAAATTAGCTGTGGCTTCAGCCAGCAGTTCTCCAGACTGCCCCTGAGGTCACAGCGGTGTACTTTTCAGCTCTCGCCTCTGGTAATCGCTTCAAATCAAGCCACTCTTAAGCACCGCGGCCCACCTTAATTACACGTATGAGGTTGAGATTTCACACCTCTGGTAAAGAGAAGATAAAGTCAAATTGATAATAAACGCCTGAAAGATACATTTTTGAATCAGCCGGGAGAGCTGCGGATCGCAAAGCTGGCTGCCATCCTTCACGGAACTGACACAGGAGATATATATTCATATGATTCACTGTGTGTGTGTGTGTGTGTGTGTTTGAATATGTTTATGATGATGTTCAGGACTGAGCCACTTGCTTTAGTGCTGTAAGTTTAATTTGACACAATGTCACTTTTGTCTGATACACTTCCTATATGAGTGTACTTATTAAAATTATCAGATTGCGCATTCATTGTGAGTAATATGTGGTAATTATGAAAATGCGTTGTTAAGCTAAATAGAATAATTATTTTTGCAGTTTCACACAAATGTAAAACAAGAACGATAATTTCAATCAGTCTCGCACAGAGCGAAATATTTATGATTTGTGTTTTTATTATTGCAGCAGTAGGTTGTGGAACAGCACATCGGGATTTATGAAAAGTGTCATTTTAAAAGTCTATGACAAAACCAACTAGTTCCTTATGACTGACAGTGAATGATTTCTTGATTTTTTTTTTTTTTTTTTTTTTTTGGTCTAAAAGGAATTGGTATATTTGTGGAAGATATTAATAAGCAAGTCTTTTTTGGAGCTTTTATAAAAAAATTTAAGATGTATTTAATTAATGATTATTTGCAGATAATTAACTAGGAAAGAGAACACTGATTTAAATAAATTAATAGTGAAATTTTAACCTTAATTTGCTAGGACAATATTACAGCCCGGTGTCTATTTTTTATGAATTTAAAATATAAAAATGAACTTGTGTAAATTATTAATTTAAATAGTTTATTTTAAAATATTGCTCACATTAGTAAACATGTGGTCCTGTCCATCTTTCTAATATATTTCTGAGATCACAATTGTTTTTTGTTGTTTTTGTTTTATCGCCTATAATTTACCCAACTTTAAACATCCATCATCTCTCAGGCTGAAGTTTACAGATCCATTTAGTGTGCAAGAGTGACATCTACCTTCAGAGATGAGAAGTAGATTTACTTAACGCAGGACAGCGGAGAGCGTACTTTTGATGCAGGTCATTGTGTGTGTGTGTGTGAGTGTGAGGGAGAGAGAGAGAGAGAGAGAGAGAGAGAGAGAGAGAGAGAGAGAGAGAGAGAGAGAGAGAGAGAGAGAGAGAGAGAGAGAGAGAGAGAGAGAGAGAGAGAGAGAGAGAGAGAGAGAGAGAGAGAGAGAGAGAGAGAGAGAGAGAGAGAGAGAGAGAGAGAGAGAGAGAGAGAGAGAGAGAGAGAGAGAGAGAGAGAGAGAGAGAATATGTTGGTAATTATAGCTATTTATGTTAAGAGAAAAGACCTAGTCAGATGGCGAAGTGCATTCATTAACATTTACTTAGCGGTGAAGTCATTATCCTCTTTCCCACTATACAGAGATGGAACAAAAAAAGAAAAGAAACAGAAAAGAAAAATTAATGTGCCGACACAATGACAAATACAAAATCCAGGACGCACTTAAATAGGATGTATGGTGAGTGTGAAAATGCAGTTTGACTGTTCGAGTGAGGAATATGTGTTTGGAACTGCGTTCATACGTGGAGTGACTAATTCTCATTGTCATAGTGGTAAACAAAGAAATGATGCAAGCAAGTCCGATTGTTTCAAAGATTCTTTCTGTTGCAGAGCATTAGCTGATTGTGTTGTCTGAAATTTTTATTTGAGAAGTATTAAACTATTTTTAAGAGCTTAGTTGCTGCTATAGTAGTTTTACTAATACATGTAGCACTTTCCCATCCTAAAATATATTTAAAAAAACGATTTATTTAAGATTTAAAATGGCACCTTTGAAAATAGACTTCAATTGTATTGCATGAATTAAAAATAATATACAATACAAGCATAGTTTTTACTGGCATCTCAAATGCTGAGTAATTTACATATATTAGCATATAAAGTAATTGGCACAGATGCCAAGAAAACACTGGAAAACAGATTAATTGTCATCCACCAGCCACAGTGACATTGTTAAAAATGAGATGCTTTTAAGAAGCCAATTATCAGAGAGTTTTCAAAGTAACCCCTTTTTCATCATCGAATATCAACTTAAAGCCAGCTTCATACAAATATGCATTGATTCCATATCCAATCACAAAAAGTCCCTTCATATGTGTGCACACTGCATACTGCACACACTAAGGCAACTTTTAGACCGTGTAGATGTCAAATACTTTATAATTTTACGCCAGTTTCGCATTAACTTAATATAAGCCTAAATAAACCACAACATTTAAGGTAAACTAAAGATCAAGCGTCATAATGATTTATTGCAATACATCATAAGCGAACATGTTGCCATCGGTGATGTGTCACCTGTCCTGTGTGTGGAGTAGTTTTTGAGGCATATGGGCACAGGCTTTCTCTTTCACACACACACACACACACACACACACACACACACACACACACACACACACACACACACACACACACACACACACACACACACACACACACACACACACACACACACACACACACACACACACACACACACACACACACACACACACACACACACACACACACACACACACACACACACACACACACACACACACACACACACACACACACACACTAGTAATAGATTCTGCTATGGTTTGCTGGAGCTCTAGTTTTATCCCCTGTAATAATTGGATAGTGCCTCCATTTATAAGGCTGTCCAAGGGAATGCAGAGTGAACAAATGAGCTAGTTTAGTTGCCAAGACCACTGCTTGGGGAGAAGGGCTTAAATGACTCCCATTTTCACAGCCATTGTGCAACGGCTACCTTAAATAATATTGAGATTACACGAGGGAAGGGAAGACATGCTGAGGATCTATTGTGCAGATAAAAGGAAAAAGGAAATTAAAAGATTTTAGGAGAAAAAAATAGAAATGAATGCCTGTGTGACCAGACAATGAAACAACATACTGGCTATGAATGATATGCTGATATATACCAATCTGTCTGATATAAACCAGAAATTGCTATGATTGCTACTAGATCATTTTTTGTTGACATTTTGCTATATAGGAATGTCCATGAGATTTGTGCATGTATTAAAATAAAAAAAGATATATATATTTAAGCAATTTTAATTACTTTTATTTGTCACTGTATTCTTGTAAATAGGTGTATATGTATATACATTATATTATAAATAGAATCTAAAAATATTTTATACAATCTCTGTTCATATGATTTATTACACACACACAGAATATGTACAAAATGACTTTTTAGATCCTTTTTATTTACATTTCGCATAAGTGTATGGGAATCTTATTTTATGTCATTTTAATTTTGAATCAAAAAAATTTATTTAAAAAAACAACAATTATATTTACATAAAGTTAGCAGTATTCTATGTAGCTACAATAATCAGAAAAATGCTGTTTGAACTTAGGTGTATCATGTCACTCCACAGGACAAACCCATGTTTTTCGAGACAAGCGAATAGTAGAAGAGGAAATCAGGGTTGTTTACACACTCAGAGACGTCCAACCTCGGACAGATTCCCCAAACCGCGCCCCTCCTCTCAGACTCAGCTGGTCAGAGAAAGCCTCCTCTCCTTGCCCCTTCATTCTCAGCCTTATTTGTATTCGTTAATGACTTTATAATTCCTGGCCAGCGGGAACCTGCTTTTATCTCTATTAGTTTAGTAGCCTGGCAAACAAAGGGAGTCTGGGGCTGGTGGCACCATGCCAGCAGGAGCCGCCACCATAAAGGCTCTTGTCCATCTGTGTCGCCTTCTAACGCAGCTCCACTCCTCCTCTTTTTCGTTTTGTTCTCCCCGGTGCCGTTTCTACAGATACTTCTGCACCATCCCTGGCTGATATTCCTCTTACCGGCGCCTGTATTGATCTCCGCGATGGCCAATGAAGTGTGAAAGAGACTTCTGTTTTTCCCAACAAATGAGAAAATGACAGCTCGCTCCGTCGACGTATGAAAAAAGCACTCGATCGCAAATATCCCGGGGTGACGTTTCAAAAAACGCGTCTCAGAATGTGACCGAAAGTCATTCGTATTGTCAGGCCGGGATGCGATATCTTTATTAGGGCTGAAATGAACCGAGTCGAGCGCATTTACCTCCCATTTCGGATGTTTTTCATCTCTTTGAGGGTCATTTCATATGCTCGGAATATCATTTCGGCTCAAGCGGGCGTTAATTTGACATTTGTAATGCATGTACAATGTTCCATGAATGCATTCATAAGGCCTGAACATCTCAAACTTTTTGTGAGGCCTTTTATTTTGCTTCCCGTCTCTCTCTCCCTCTGTAACATGTCAGAAAGACTGCATCCTCCTCTCATCTGAGATGCTGGTCAGATCAGGGGGCCCTTCATTGTATATTTTACCTTGGAGTTGTTTTGATCTCGCTGAAGACAGGGAGCAGCTTTTTTCCCATTTCCCTTTCTCTCCCTCTCTCTTTTTTTTTATTCCTTCGGCAGCGCGTGTGTCTTTTGCATGCATTGTCTTTGAACAATGCTCTGTTTGAACAGTGTGCTCGCAACTCAGGATACAGGCGCGCTCGACGGATCGACTTTTATCACCTGCTTTTCCCAGTGATTCTATTAACGCTTCTGTTTCATTAAAAAAGGGGGACGCGGCCAACAGACAGGCGCACCGGTGAAGAGACAGACAAGAGTGACTTCAAACAAAGTCAGGCGAGAGATTGCCACAGCGCGCAGACAGCCCTTCATTCGGGGGGACTGACAAAGCAGGGCCGGATGAGGCGTAGAACTGTGTGAATGTGTGTGTGTGTACCTGTGAGGTGCTAAATCATTAATTAGAAGGAAGCCACTTCTGCCTCTCTAATGCACTGTTGCTAATCCATGAACATTGAAACATATGGTCCCGTGTTCGAGCTAGTCCAACAGGCTGAGTGGGTCAACAGTTATGTTTACTGGTGGAGGTCACCATACATTGATGCATACAGATAATTATCTAAAAAAAGAACAAACAGAACTATAGAGATAATTAAATGAGAATATGTTTAAGATCACCTATCCAAGAACCTTTATTTATTCTTATTGAATGTGTTCTTTTATCTAAAGCAACTTAATTATCACTGTCACTATATCAAATTTCTATTAAAATTCCACGTGAAAAAAGTGACATGACAATCTTCTTGGACTGACACCTATTGGCATGGGTACATTTATTCAGACTGAATAATTCATTATACATGCAAAAGTTTCTCCCCCACTACAGATTTTAGCTGCTCTTTTTAAACTGTTGGTGGTAGGAATGCAGTCTATTATGTTCACTACTGGTCAAAGATTTGGGGTTGGTGAGTTTTTTTATATGTTTTTGAAAAATGTCTCACCAAGGTTGCATTTATTTGATCCAAAATAAAGCAAAAACAGTAATATTGTGGAATACGAATTACATTTTTTATTTTTAGATATTTAAAAATTTTCTCATTACTCTAGTCTTCAGTGTCATCAATGTATTATGTACGAAGATTATTATATATAGTGGCTTCTCCCACTTTTCTCAGTGATATTTAGCGCCAGTTTATCAGGAAGTGACGATTTGCGCAAAACTTAACTTTGCATGGAAACATAGCTATTATGGATTTTAAAAAAACAGTTTGACTACAAACAGTTTTAAAAACTGTTGTCACCTTGCCTAGGTGACAACAGTGTCAGTGAAAAGCATTATAATCTTAATACTATATCAGAAACTCTTTAAGTTCAATAAATGTAATGATGGATTTGAAAGTCTGAAACTGGAATCAATATAATCAGTACATAAAAGAAATGTGAAAAGTTATAAATAAATAAACAAGGAAGGCACTGAAAGGTTTCCAAAGCAGCTTTAATGTGACTTTAATTTAAATACAATTTTAAACGTTTGGTAACATTGCTATATTAATAACAGTAAATTATGCCCGATTCCAAGTAACTAACCCTAAACCAACCCCTAACCGTAGCTCTGTATAAAGTACATGTAGTCAATTAATATTACTCTTATACTAATATTACTTATTTAAGTAAGTACAATGTAACTGTCACCTTAAAATAAAGTGTAACCTTTTTTTTCTTTTACTCTAGTATGAATGTTGCATCTCATAAAAAAAAAAAGTGTTCACGTGTGGTGTTTGTAGCCCGGCAGTCATTATGCTGCAGGCAGCGGCGGTGAACTCTGACTCTGGCACAGGAAGTGAAGTCAGCAGCCGTGTAGCTGCTGCTCCAGAAGGCGATGGCTGTGTTCGCGGCGGGGCTCTTCCTCCCCGTAGCAAGGTTGGCACGGTGCGGAGGTGCTGGTGGCGCGGTGCTGGTTCTGGCGCTCTTGGCTGCTGCGAGCGGTGCGTGCCCTCTGTCATTCATGGGGAGTGGCTCTGTCCAACTGTCACTTCCTGACAGGCTGATAATCAATCTCTTTATTAACTGCTCTGCTGCAGACGGCCTGCCCGGTAGGGAGGGTGGGCATCCTGCACGGTACACCGCAGCACCGCACTCCGCTGGGGTCGGAAAGGTTGGCACCGCAAGACACCGTCGCTTCCAGGCAGGGCCCATCTTCGTTGCCTTTAGGAATCACACCGGCGTGGCCCAATCGTCTCCAAAAAGTGCGGTCACATTAACGAAATTTCATGTGCAAAAAAGGTCCATTGTCAATAGTGTAGATGTGTACACTGTAAACCCTAATGCTCAAAATAATTAATTGGTTTGAGTAGGACAAACTTAAATTAAACAAATTAGTTCAGTCAAATTAACTTTTATGAGTATTTAGCACTTTCTTTTTCTTTCAAGTTCACTGAACTGATATATTTTAAGTAAACTGAACTGTTTCATTGTTTTGAGTTTTATGAAATTATTTATTTTAATTTAGACGAACTTAAGTTTAACTGAAACAGCTGGGATGTCTATTTCCCAGCATGCTTTGCCGATGGCACTCGAAAGGGAGAGTAAATGCTAAAATTAAGTGTAATATAATGTTTTTTTGTGTGTAAGATTAATGTTATGTGTGAGATTAAGTAGTGATTCATGTTTTGTTATGCTAATTTAGAAGAATTTCTGTTAATGTTGGCTTTAGGATAGTTACCATCATGGTGACAAGTGGTGCATGCAGCTTGATTTGAGAGCAAATAATCCATTTATATTGCTGTGCTCATACAACAAGTGTTTCTGTATAACATATTATTGCCAATATGTTAGCATTTACTATGTTAGCAGATTAGCTTTTTAAAGCTAACTAAGTTCATACTAATAAAAGTATTTTGAGTTCTGCCAACTTATTTGGGTTTACAGTGTACTTCATAGATTCAAGTTATATTAACTGAATGGAATTAGTACTATTAACTTTATTTACCCAAGTTATCTTAACAATAAGTTATTGAGTTACTTGAACACAAATCAAATATTTTTTTAAGCTTAAATTGTTTGAGTTAATAAACTTAAATGATTTAAGGCAATCGGTTTCCTCAAACGGTTTGAGTTGAACTAACTCATCAGGTTTTACAGTGTATAAAGCACTGGCTTTTTCAAACCAAGCAGCTTTTTGTTGGTCAGCATGGTGAATTTGCATGACCAACTTGAACATGAGCGAAATCTGAGTGGCCAACGTTTTCACCCTCACACGAAACTCCAGATTCAGCAAATTCCTATTGCGATGACTGGATTTCTCCTGTGGAATTGTGACGAGCAGCGGTAAATGTGACAGCACTTGAAGCCGTACCTCACAAGCCAACTGTGATTTGCTTCCCAAACTTTTATCAGCCCGTCGCCACCAAACTGAACGTGTTGGGTGGGTGGGGGTGTATATGTTTTCTATAACTTATTCCTGTGAATGCAAAGCTGAATTTTCAGCAGCCATTACTCCAGTCTAAACTGTCACATGATTCTTGAATATTAACTAATTCTGAGTGGCAAACTGTTTTGCCCATACATAAAACTCCCAATTGCTCAAATTCCTATTGCAATGACTGGATTTTGCCCGCGAATTTTCGCCGAGCTACGGTGAATGTGACCGCACCTGAAGCCTCACAAGCCAACTTCCCTTTTTTTTTTTTTAGCTCGTCACCACCAAACTGAACATGCCAACGAGAGTAGGGATTGTTTTTCTACTCTCGCTCATCGCTCGCATGTCAATTCCACACACTCTAATGGCAAAGTCATGTCAGATGTAGCATTGATGAAGAAACAGGGCCGTATCACATTAAATATGAATAAGCTACACCTCTCTCCCTTTCTGTTGCTCATAGGTCTTCCTGGTGGAAACGCAGAAGACTCTGCTGAGCAGGATCTCCGATCTGTGCGTGGGGAACGCGACGGCCGCCAAACTGCTTGCTCCTCCGGACCCGGCCGAGTGCGCCGAGACCACTTATTCACTCCCCACCCAAACAGCTGAGTAGAAAGACATATAAGCACAATAATTCTATGGCAAATAACGATAACCATAAAACTCCAAATCCCTGTAATAAAGCCGAAGCCTCTCTCCCTAATGAAACAGTGGCCCTCCTGCTGTTTCCTGCCTAATGTTCCCGCCGAGGCTTCCTCCACTTTCCATAAAGCAATTTTGCAAGCCCACTCCCAACGTGAATCATCTCGAAACGAAGAGAAGCCTCTCCCTCCATCTCTCCTTGTGTCCCCGGAGGGTGACGCTGACTAAATCTGTGTTGATACAGAGGTGTGCTCTAAATCCTGTTTGCTCGGGTTCCATCTCTCCTAATATTCACACTCGCGCATGAGGCCCCTTCCCTGCCCGCATCTGCTAATGTAGCGTATCGTCGTCTGGATGACAAGACGACATCGACGAGCTCCTCACAATGTGTGGGAAGGAGAACATATGTTAAATTTAAGAAGCTGGGATTTACCTCTGCGTGGGTCTTAGTTTACATGCGCTACTCGACAACAAAGGACGAATCGCCGTTCTGTACGGTTTACGTTGTGGATGCACATGTAAGGTGTTATATCTGAAAATATAGGCGGCTTTTGTGGAAGTCGCACTAAATACCATCTGCCGTGTCTTGAAATTCAAAGTAATTAAGAATATGTTTGGTAAATGAAAAACAACCTTTGTGAAATGCAATAAATGAGAGTTTGAACGGTGAGATTGAGTTTGTAAATTTGATTTGAATTTCCGTTAACATTTCCACAGTATGTAATTACAGTGTTTAAAAATAGGCTTGTTTTTTTTGTTGTGCGTGTAATCAATTAGATTTAATTTCTCCAGCACATGCCCTTCGTTTATTACCAATTAATGCCGTTTACCTATTAATTCTTCAAAAGAAAAACTTCAAACTGTGAAAAAAAAAAAGCTACAGTATTCTCACTCAGAGATTTGAATGCTTTTCTTGGCAAATCCCAAATTACTCAAAGATTTCTTGATTGACAGATGAGGGGGGATAACTGTATTTAGCCAGGGACCATCTTTCCTCGTCTGGTGTGATTTGGGTCTCATGGAGGATTGGCCCCCCTGGTGTCTGCCCCCCTCCTCCTCTCGGCACGGGGCAGGGGCAGATTGACAGAACAGCATGGGGGCAAGCGCCGCTGTGCCAACAGCCCCCCCACGCTCTACCTGATGTTTTTAACAAAGGCTTCCATCTCACCAATTCCGCTGCCGAACATCGCCCAGCCAGCTTCAACCCACCCCGGCTCTGGAACAAACAGACTTTGAAACCTGATCGCAAGGATGTTGGGAACAGATGCACAGACGCTGGGAATGATGCGGCGTGTACGGCTGTCCTCAAAGATAAAATGTCAAACATTTCTCAGTTCGAGCCCAAGAAATTGGGCTGTTGTTATTGAGCAACTGCTTGTAATTCAAAGGAGGATATTGGTGGCTTCTATGATAATATAATGTAATAGAAGAGAAGCCACCAATACTGTATATATATAGTTTTATTTAGAGGGAGACAGGGGCTAGTTGTCACACTTTTTGACTTCAGTGAATATTTCTCAATGAAGGTTTAGTTTTGAATGTCAATTTCTGCACAGGAACAAACACTAAAATCTTTGTCAAACAAACACTGAAATCGCAAAAAAAAAAAAAACACATGTTGTCACTATGGGATAAGTTGCCACAATTAGAACCTACCCCAAATATATTCTATATTTTTTATATACATTAATTTAGCTGAAAAAGCTTTAATATATTTTATAATATATTAAATCTTTGTTATAGCTTTTTCAGAAAAAGAAATCATTTAAAAATGAAACAATTCATAAAAACGCAAAAATGTAAAAGAAAAAAAGAGTATTGTTTTGTTTCAACTTGGCTGAATACATATATATATATATGTATATTACTTGTGATATACTTGCACATAATTAGTTATACAACACAATTGAAAGCTGAAAAGATATGTTCAAATGTGTTGGAGAGGTACATTTATAATTATCGTATCTTGACTTTCAGTCCAACTTCATTAATAATGCACATTGTTCTTACTGACCCCCTTCCAAGCCATCATCAATCACTGGAAAATTTCACTGACTTTCCAAAGGGACAATGCGAAAGGAGCACACACCGTCTGACGCACATTTCTTGGAGGTGTTCCCCCATTTTGATGAATTTCCGGCCTAGGCACCCAGCATCCCTGCTGTATGTGTGGCTGCATCTCCTCCTTCCTCCTGTCAACATGATCCTGCGCACAATCAGTCGCAGAGCGCACACTCGCCGGGTACCTTTCCGCTCCTCGCCACGTCCTCTGGCCTCATCTGCTCCGTCTGTTTTATTTGCGAGCAACAGAACATATACAATTACATGTCACAAATTCAAAATGATCTTTAATTCCTATCACTCTTGTATTGTTGCAGGGAAAATGGATCAATCTCGGGTTTTTTTTTAAAGTCTTTCAGACAGTGAGAGTTATTAGTAGTTCACATAGTAAAGCTACTTTGTTGACTTGCCAGGCTTTTTACGGGCAAAAACAAGGTATATTGAACAAAACAACCATAAGCATTATATGCATTTTACTTTTGCTTATGGTCTCATAGTTTGTCAGCATGAAAATATCTTTCATTGAAGATATCTAGAATATTATTTTGATACAAAGTTAGTTATAATCCCAGACTCTGCCCTGTAATCAATACAAATACATTTTTCAGGCCCGCAAGTGAGTGCAGCCAATGATAAATATTGGCAGACAAGAAAAATTTGTCATTTTTGTCGATTGAAGGGAACATAATGATATTCACAAGGAGACCCCCACTGCGATGCAGACACAACTGTTCCTAAGCAACAAAACACTTTCCCCCCCTCCAAATGCAGACAGGGTTTTGGTTGACTGTTTGCAGCCACAAATATTCAGACCTCCAATGTAGTGATGAGGGTAAACACAACTGTACAGACTTCTGTACTTAAATTGACACATTTAGCTCCTGGTTGTTATACTATAAGTATCTATAAGCAATGTTGGGGGTAACTCATTACAAGTAACACGAGTTATGTAATCAGATTACGTTTTTCAAAGAACTAGTAAAGTAACGCATTACTTTTAAATTTACAACAAAATGTTTTGAGTGTTATTTTTTTAAATAAGTAACACAAGTTGTTGTCTGCATAGGAAGGATCATTTCACTTTTGGTGTGAAAGGGATACGGTATATTTGTTATTAAAAACACACAAGCAAGCCCAGCCCAGGTGAGAAAAAGTAACGCAAAAGTAACGTATAGCACTACTTTCCGTGAAAAGCAACTTTACTTTTTAGGTAATATTGTAATGTATTACTTTTAAAAGTAACTTTCCTCAACACTGTTTATAAGTAATTATATACATATAATAAATACAAAAAAGCAATTTAAACATAATTGTATTATGCTAGGTAAGAAAATGCATTTAATTTGCATTGTTTTATTCATTGTGGCATTGCTGTATAATCCTAATCCTAGACAATATTAGACTGAATAAAGGTTTATATTTTAATTATATATTAAGACTGAAATAAACATGTCTAGAAAACAGAGCAATTCATACATGCTGCTGAATTTGTTATTTTATTATATTATTAATAGGCATGCTTTATTGATCCAAAGGTGCAAATATAGTTGAACACTGCACAAAAAAAAAATTTGCATGTTGATATTTATACAAGTTTGCAATAGTAGTATATTATTTAGGTCTAACTGTTCAACATACTGTACATAAATGTTTGTACAGAATTTGGTCAACTCGGTTTTCTCAATTTCAGTGGTTGTGGAGGGGTTCTTGAAGGAAAAGACTCGAAATGTCTTATATTGCTTGGGTAGGAGTGCCATCTAGTGATGCATTCAGTAACCTGCCAGTCTTGAAAACATTGTGGCTTTAAAAAGTATACACTACTGGTCAAAATTTTGGGGTCAGTAAGATTTTATTAAAATTTTCTTAGAAATTAATACTTTTATTCAGCAAGGATGCATTAAATGAATCAAAAGTAACAGTAAAGACTCACATTATTATAAAATAATAATTATTTTGAAATTTAAAAAAAGAAAAGAAAAAAGTATCATGGTGTTCACAAAAATAAAAGCACAACAGATTTAAATGTTGATAATTGTTAGAAATTAGCATATTATAATTATTTCTGAAGGATCATGTGACACTGAAGACTGCTTTGCCATTACAGGAATAAATTACATTTTATAAAATATATTAAAATACAAAACGGTTACTTTAAATTGTAATCATTTCACAATACTGTTGTTTTTATTGTATTTTTTAAATAAAATAAATGCTGCTTTGGTGACTTATTTCAAAAACATTTCATATTTTAAAAAAATACAGACACTAAACTTTTTAAATACAGTGTATATTAAAGTATATAGATTATTTTTTATTGAGTAACCATTTTAGGTAAACTAAGCCAATGTACAATAAAATGTTGTCATAAATATAATGTACAATTAATTTTGGCCTTGAAACATGCCATGAACAATGTAATCTATACTGCATATTACATATGATAATTTTTTTGTAACGCAATATTTACATTGTCAGAGAAGGTTATGTTCAATTTTAATCTACTGCATATTACATATGATTACTTTTTTGTAACGCAATATTTACATTTAAGGTCAGAGAAGGTTATGTTCAATTTTCATATCTCTGATCACTGATGTTCGCCTATTTTAGTAGCTGAATTTGATACTGACACTCTTACAGAACCAAAGAGCTGATGTTTTAAAAGTTTGTGCTGATCAACAGATTCATAAACAGTTTCCACTCCGGGGCCCATCCATATTACAGACAGCCAATATTTCTGCCTAACCTCATGCACCTGTGCTTTGTCATACACGATCTTGTCCTTTGCAGCTGTACATCTATTGTCGTTCCGCTTGACTTGCTGTAAATAACATGGTTTATTGTTTATCTGCATCTTCTGCTGCCGATTATCATATTATTCTTCATGGCTTGGAAAATAAAATTGCCTATTGTAAACTGGACTCTTGCACTCTTTGTGGAACTTCTGATTTGTATCATTATATTATTTAGTATTATATTATTCTGATCGAGAAAGGAGAAACTAGAGCTAAGGAGTATGTTAATTTATTATCATATTAAGGCAACTAAAGTGCAGTATTTTGTTTATTTTACTAATGAAATTAATTATGTGCTATGTAAAAGGGTCTGTTAATTATCTATCATTTGTAACATTATCCTTTGAAAGCAGAGGACCAATCAGAGCAATCATGACCTGATGGACATACTTTGCACAAATGAACTTCCAATTAACAGCTTCATTCTACCAAGCTTTTATTTTATTATGATGTTTTTCGCATGTTAAATGCACAAGTAGATACACAGTGGAAGAAATGAGTTTTTCCATTTGATTTGCATTGTATTTATTAATTGCAGCATTACTGCATACGGTAATTATTATTCATAATCATGGTCTGTATATTAAAGATTCAGATTTTAAATGAACATTAAGACTGAAATAAAACTCTCTAGAACAAAAAAAAACAACAGAAGTTATACTTGCTGATGAAACCCAGGGCACAAAAACGTCCACGTTTATTACGCTTCAGGATTATTTTTGAGAAGGTACTCAGCCTGAAATATACAAACGACAAACGGAGAGAATTTTACAACAATTTTTCCAGAAAATACCTTCAATTAAACTAATAAGGAGCAGCTGTTATTAGGAGGACCAACCTACCAGGAAGTCTATGGGGTCATCAGGACGTATTGTACAGCATTGGATGAGGCCTTGGGTGAGAGTGGGCATCACATCCCTCATCAGGTAGTTCCTGAAAGGCTCTGACTGAGATTCCAACAAGTCATGTTCTTGTCTCCTCACCTCCTCAAGACTCTGATTCTTAAAACACACACCAAAATCTCATTGATGAGCTGCTAGCCTAACATATTTTCCTGCAATAGCAAAACATTAAATGGCAAAGAAAAAACAAACAAACTAATTTTAAATGGCAAAAATTAGTGCAAGTCAAAGATTTTAAAAATGAAGGACCAGATCTTTTAAAGAGGACACATCTAATAAAAACACAGATGGGAGATTAAAGTTCTGCGTGTGATTTACTGACAGTGTGCAAATTCAATGTCATGTCAGGCACAAAAACGGGTAAGACGTGCCTTTTTTGGGCGGTAAATAATGGCACAAATACCACTAAGTTGACTTAATAAACCGCTAGTGGGATGCCTAAATCTACTTCATTACAATTAAATCCTAATCTAATCATGACAAACTATATCGTTGGAAAGGTCTAAGACTCCTAAATAGATATTTTAGCACTGTTTTTTGTTAAAAATTATGTAGGAACAGTACACCTCAAAGTGCACCTCAAAAAAATCTACATCATACCAGGAGTTCTGACCTTTGTCACAAAAAGTCGCCGCACACACTTTTTATAATTGAAACTTTGGTTTTCATGCTAAAAGTTCATAATAAAACTTCTGTCAGGACCACTATCGTCAAATACGAATGACAATTAGCATACAGTTTGGTATGGTTCTGTTCTGGGCAAGATCTCCCTGCGCATCCATGCCGCCTATAGCAAGGATAAGAGCAGGGAGAGCAGCAATAACCCCCCTATAGGGTAAACAGAACAGAACCAACATGAATGTATTGCAGATATCATTAATTCAAGATTTTAAAATACAACATAATTTGAGAATTTATTTTGATTCAAGGGGAATCAGAATACCAAATCCTGACTGAAGAGAGGAGGAGCTGGGGATGGAGGAGGGTAATTAGCTCCTGAGAAATGCAATAGCTGCTGATAATACTGAAGGAGCTTAAATATGTATAGTGATAGGCGTCGTATTCCTATAGGTAGACGTGGATCAGCTGAGAGTCAGCTGATGCGAGCTTGACTAAAGTGACCTGTCAGTACTGACGCTACGCTTGATATATAATCTAGTATTTGTCAATAAAAAAATATAAAATAACATTATCCTCTAAAAAGTATAATATATATATATTATCCTCTAAAATATAATATCTTTTTTTATCGCCTTTTTATTACATCACATATTTTAGTAGTTATCATAAATTAGGTATCATTTGAAAGCTTACGAACTCAGAATAGGCTCTATGCACGATCGCTTCCGCGTTTTGTCTCAGCCCGCCCAGTTACATCCGGTGCTGCGTCAGAAGCCGTTTTTTTGCATTATTGGAGATAATGGCAAATTACACTCGCTGTTTACAAAAACGTCCCGCGGTTAACGTAAATGATGTTTACAATATTGTTAGGCAGTTAGCTGTCACACATAAGAGTAAGAAAGAGAAGGGTTAAAAATGATATTTTTCGAGCTACATCGACAACTTTGAGGGTGAGTATTCTCTCATATCATGTGAAATCCGACTAGCGAATCAGTTTCTAAAATCGTTGTCTCTTTTCTGAGAAAATGAATTTTATTAAAGTTTTGCAGCTATACACTTAACGCTATGCGGAAGTAAGGACGCGGGCTGAGATTCTACCGGAAATACGTCAGCAGCGTTCGTGCATAGAGCCTATTCATTCTGTGAAACCCGTTTTTTTTTTTTATTGGACGTTGCGTTACCATAGAAACGGTACTCTAAATTCTGTTATCGGGCTCCTCCCCTTTTGGGCGTCATCATGTTTCATAATTTATGATCAAAACCTTTTCTAATCTTGACAAAACACACATTGTCAGAAAGGTCTAAGTCTCAAGGTTCCATATTTTGTGACAGAAGGGATATTTGGACAGAAATTTATAATAATTTGTTACAGCAGAATGCATTCTATTGAATTCAATGGAATGTATGTCACCCGGTGGCTATTTTTGGTATTACACCTACACAAAATCTCATGGGAACTCGATTTTTGTGATATCAACTTCAAATTTGGAACACAACTTGGTTAGATATATGGCTTTGATTTTATAGTAATTTTATAGTAAAAAAGTATTTTGTAAAATATATATTTTATATAAAATAAAAAAAAATTAAGTACAGTATATTTGATTTACTGTAAATTTAAACTTCCATAACTTTTTCATACTTTCATTTTTTAAGTGCTTTCACTTCAGCAATAATCTGCATTTTCTTTAAAGCAAGACCAAACTTAGGTCTATCCAAAGCATTCTTGAATTACAACCATTTAAGTTTGAATAGTGCATTTGAATGTCTATTCTCAAAAAGTTAAGGGGTACTCTTCACCCATAAATTTAGCGGTCTGACAGGGAAACTCCAACAAATGCATATGCAATAAGGTCAGATGCAAAAATAACCCTTTCATCGCTAATTTTTTCACTGTGTGTCTTTAATAAATCCTGAGAGTAGTTTTTTAACGCCAAAAGAGGGTTTGCGCTGGCGTTGCCCTTAATCTTAAATTCCTTTTAAAAAATATAGCGTCATGTGCTTACCCACTCCCCCCAACGCTGATCTCTCTGTTGGGCCTCTTCTTCCTCCCGCCGCTCTGCCTCGGCCCTTTGTGCCGCCTGTTTCTTTAGCTGCTGTTCAGCTTGCTGTCGCTCTTCTTCCTCCACCTCCTCTGAGATCGGCCTGTAGTTCTTCGGTTTGCCCACTTTTTTGCAAATCTTCTCAGTGACCAGCAAGTACTCATTGTCATCATTGCTTGTAATCTCTGCAATAAAAGTAAATAAATTTAGACTGTTAGCCCACAGTTTTAATTAATTTAGATGCGAGATGCCAGTCAAAACTGTTGAAACGTCACAATACCACTCCTAAAGATAAGGTCACATTAGTGAAATTTTGTTGGCAAAAAGGTCTATTTTTATTGTCAATAGTGTAGCGATGTAAGGGTGTGTTCACACTTGTAGTTCGGTTGTCTTGGTTTTTTTGGTACGGACCAAAGAAAGAAAATGATACATCAAGTCCTGGTTCGTTTAGCATTCACAGTGTGGAGGCCATTTGAGTAAAGTGAACTCATTGTCATGTTCACGAAACCAGTTTGAGATGATTTGAGTTTTGTGATCCTGCTGGAAGTACTCGTCAGGTACCAGGCAACGTTTTTTCCAATCTTCTATTGTCCAATTTTAGTGAGCCTGTACAAATTGTAACCTCAGTTTCATGTTCTTAGCTGACAGGAGTGACAATAGTTCAAGGAATAGGAATAGTTAAAGGAATAGTTCACTTAAAAATGAAAAATTTGTCATCATTTACTCGCCCTCAAGTTACCTGTATGAATTTCTCTCTTCTGCTGAACACAAAGAAAGATATTTTGAAGAATATCAGTAACCAGTTGATGGACCCCATTGACTTCCATAGACTTTTTTTTTCCTACTATGGAAATCAATGGGGTCCATCAACTGTCTGTTTACCGACATTCTTCAAAATATCTTCTTTTGTGTTCAGCAGAAGAAAGAAATTCCTACAGGTTTGAAACAACTTGAGGGTAGGTAAATGATGTCAATTTTCTTTTTTAAGTTAACTATTCCTTTAATTGACTTCTGCTGGTGTAGCCCATCTGCTTTATCTCAGTGGATATTTTCTCTTTTTCAGACCATTCTCTGTAAACCCTAGAGATGGTTGTGCATGAAATTCCCAGTAGATCAGCAGTTTCTAAAATACACAAACTAGTTTGTCTGGCACCAACAGGCATGCTACGTTCAGTCACTAAAATCACCTTTCTTGCCTACTCTTCAGCAGATTGTTTTGACTATGTCTACATGCCTTAATGCATTAAGTTGCTGCCATGTGATTGGCTGATTAGATATTTGTGTTAACCTGCAGTTGAACAGGTGTACCTAATAAATTGGCCGGTGAGTGTGTATTCTTTTGCCTAAACAATGCTGTGTGTTGAGCTAAGTGAGCTTGTTGTTTGTGTGTACACATGATGGGAATTTTACCTGCTGAGAATTTACTAACAGCTTATAAACGAGCCAAAATAGCGGCCTGAAAAGGCGGGTCTCGGACTTCGGTCCGCTTGTTTGGTGCACACCAAGGTTTGGATGGCAACATTCACACTTATTCAAATGAACCGCACTTACAGAGCAATTGCACCAGAGTTAATTTTAATAAAACCAAAGTGTGAACAAATCCTATGAGTGCGTCTCACACACAAGTCACTTCCAAACCAAGCAGCTTTCTCTTGAACCCATTGCGAAATCTGTGTGTGGAAATCTTTCGCACTCATGCTAAATTCACGTGGATTCTTATTGAAATGACTGGATTTTCTTAGAACAGCTGTAAATGTGACCGTACCTTTATGCTTGGTGTGTATTAGCTAGCTCAACAGATGTAGTATTACTGCACTTCATTAAAACAGGATTTGGTTCACTCCTTCAATGTTACCTAAGTGCTCTGGATGAATCTCTAAGTCCTCAAAGAAGTTCAGCACTGTCTGATCCTCTACGTTTCTCTCTCTGAAACAGGCCAAGTGGAATGGGAACTGTTCAGGGGTGTAGGAAGTTCCCTCTACAACAGTCTCGGGTAGGTTCAGAACACGGTTTTTCAGGAAATCATCAGTGGCGTCAACAGAGAACACAAACTCTGGAGAACAGACAAATGATTGTTTCTCTAGAATCATATTTCAAAGTCACTTGTTACAGTATTTCTTTTAAATGAGTTGTGGGTATTCTGCTATTGAACATGTTCACAAAAGTTACCACTTTAATGTAAAGCTGAGCTAAAAAAATATAAGGTTTTTATTAAGCAAAGATACATTCAATTCATGTGTTAGTAAAGACATTTATCATGTTACAAAATTCTAAATTCTTTTGTTTCAAAATTCCAAAAATTCAAAATTCTTTTGTTTCAAATAAATGCTATTCTTTTAAACGTTCTAAAGACCCCTGAAAACATATGTATCACAGTTTTCACTAAAATATTAAGCAGCAAAACTGTTTTCAACATTGATAATAATAAGAAAAGTTTCAAATAACTATTAGAACGATTTCTGAAGAATCATGTGACACTGAAGACTGGAGTAACAGATGTGGAAAATTCAGTTTTGCCCTCACAGGAATACATGACATTTGAAAATATATTAAAATAGAAGATAGTTATTTAAAAATATATAATATTTCACAATATTACTAATTTTACTGTATTTTTGCTGTTTTACTGTATTCAGCCTTGGCGAGCATGAGATTTCTTTCAAAAACATTAAACTTTTGAACAGTACTGTAGTTAAATGAGTTCAAATCAGTCATGCAAGACTCAAATCTTAAGGCTAATAATTATGATGGAGAAGTCTGGGGGAAAAAAGGCATTTCTAATCTGCATTATACATTATATTAATAAATTACACACCTGGGATGATCTTTTTCTCGTGTTTAGATTGCAAGTCTTCAGGCTCTTCATCACCTGTTGAATATTTAAATAATCATGCAGCAAATCAAAACTCATGTATTATTAATCAGAATCATGATTTAATTTGTTCATATATCACCTAAAAAGGGCACATTTCTCACCAGTAAATAACAGCTTCGCCAGCTCATATGTCTTAGGGAAACCGTCCAAAACGAAGCCCTGGTTCATACAGGGTTTAGTCCTGAGTTTGTCCCTCATTATACGAATCACATATTGGTCATCCAGTCGTCCTAAAAAACAACAACAAAAACTTAATATATATAATTTCAATATAAAGCACCAATTTTTTTTTTTACAAATATACAACCTTCATTCTCATTCATGTTGTCCTTCAGAGTGTCCAGAAACTCCTGAGCTTCACCCTCATCATTTTCCATGTCCTCCGTTTGAATGTACGACTCCTGGTTAATTCAACTAAGCATCAGTATAAAATCTAAAAAATGTATATTTATTTTTCAATGTAGAAAAACAGAAAAGGTTACTGCAGGGAGCTGTTTATATCGACATTTTTTTTTTTTAAAATCAAATCTGAATTATTTGAACATGCTTTGCTGGTTCTGAATACATTCTGGGTGTGCATAACACTCACCAGGTTGTCTAATGTTTCAGTGATTGTCTCCTTAAGTTTAACATGATGAAGTTTGTAATGCTTGCATATCCTCTCTGCTATAGTGCTCTTTCCAACAGCAGGCGGTCCCAGGATGCAGATACGAAGGGGCTGGGACACACACAAACACAGGTGCTTGTACTGTGAAACTTTAGATTGAGCCAAAAAGCCCAACATAAAAGAAGTACCAAAAATAAACATATAACTAGAGAATTTCAACGTACCAACAATCCCCTGGTCTGCTTGTATTCTTCAGTGATCTGCTCAATGTTTTCAACCATGCCATATTCTGACACCCACTGGATGTTAAAATTCTCTTTCAGATACAGTGCTTCAATACGAAGGTTGACAAGCAAAGAATCAATATCTGTTTGCTGAAGAAAGTAAAAAAGATATCATAGTTGATACAAAACCAAAAATGTACAATATTGATAATCTTCTCTGTAGAATGTCAGAACAATATTGACATTGATTCTTACTGTCAGCTCCCGTATGAGATAAATCTCCTCTTTTGAAACATTCTGAGTTTTTCCTGGTCCAAGCACGAGTGTTATTGCCTTGAGGAAGAAGATTTCCTTGCATGACAACCATTAACTTATTTTTTTTAAATATTTATATATACTGAATGTGTAAAATCTCACCTTTATGATATCCTCCATTGTGTTTTTGGAGTCATCAACAGCAACAACGTATTGTGACTTTGGCTTGTGGTCAATGACATTTTGGATGATCCTTAATGAATATGAATCAAACGGATGTAAATGCCCGGTAATTTAGCTTTTGCATGGATGATGTCATAAAAAGCTCCACAATTATACTAACCCTGCCAGATCATTGATGTGAATAGTGGGGATAATATTGGAGCCATCACCAAAGATGGGCACCTCGGAGACTTCACCCACCCATGACATCTACATAGAGCAACGCAACACAACAAACTTTTTAACTTCAACATTTCAATTAGTAAAAAGTATTTACAAAAGTAATATTTTGTAAATGTCTGTCCACTATGATTTACCTTAAAAAACAAGTGAAACATGTGTTCTTCCATTCCATATTGTAGCCCTGATGCAACAACATATGTAGAGAACAGGGAGCTTTTCTGAAAATCATTCATAAATAAATATGAACTTCACACTTTTAAAGTCATGCTCACGTAAGGTGTTGAACATTTTACCATAATAGTGTGTACAATTGTTTAACATTGCATGACTTTTCAACTAAAATGGAAAAATTATTATCCCACAAGGTTTCTTGCTTACAGTTTTGCCTAATTTGACCACCAGTTTCTCCAATTCGATATGATCATGGAAGTTGGGGTGTGCTTTTCTTTTCCTGTAGTGCTCGTCTGTAAAAGGAATCTCTGGGTCATCCTATTGTGGAGTTAAAATATTCATCAATACAACCTTTTAATCAAGTTTACATGCTGATCAATAAAGTAGCCTACTTGATAATTGATAACAGTGTTCTTATTCCTACTTTATCGGCTGGTTTAGACATAGCCCACGTCATGATGGTTGACACCAGGATAAACATCTTGTGCCCAGAAAAAGTGTCCATTTCTTTATGAAGAGCTGTGATTGAATGATAATTTAACTAGCATCTGCTCAAGAAAAAGGTTCATAGCAGGAAGTAGCACATGGATTCAATAAAAATGTGATACCTGAGACAGCCCACTGTGCTTCAGCTATCTGATCAGCATGCTGAGTAATATCAAAAATGATCACATCACATTTCATCAGATGATGGAGAAGCTCTTCACGCTTCAAGTGCTGGTAGAGATGAAAAGGGATGTTATTAAAAAAAAAGTAAAAGTGACAGACTGTCACTGACAGTAGGTAAGTTACAACTTATGAAAGACATATCTTCTGCATAATGCTGTAGTACATAACGTTAGTTGATTTATTTACGCTGTACTCTTCAGAGATAAAACTGTGCTTCTCCTCTGTTTGGCTGGAAACTGTTCCCACAATTTGGAAGGTTGGATCTTTGATTTTTGGTTGCTCATCCTGCAGCCTGTCTCCTTCCTCCTCCACATCAGCCTCACCAAAGTCCACAAGAGATGCACCAACTACACACGAGTCTAAAAACTAAATACAGGATAATATAGTATAAACATAATAGCCCTAATTTCAAGCAGTGTCTTGATGTGACATGCTTTAATTCATCTGAAGCTAGCTAGCTAAAACTTAAAAGTTAACTTACCCAATCTTTCTAATTCCACTGTAACGTTATTGGGCCACGTTACCGGTTTCGACTATGTGAATTTTTTCACAGTCTACGGTGCAATTATGCAATATTATAAAAAGTAATAAATATGACTTACCTTTGCAATATTTTTCGTTGTGTAATTATCAACATTGTTGATAAAAACCCGTATGGATTTCGGCGGTCTCTCCTCAGTCTTGTCCGCCATCCTGTGTTGTTGTTGTCCTGTTGCTAGGAAACGGATGCATTCGCACTGTCTTCATAACTAAAATATAAAACTAAACGCATTGTGTGGGCGCTTAAAAGCCTCTATAAATAATATAACAAAACACACACACACACACATTATATATATATATATATATATATATATATAACCTTTTAACGTTAATTTCATTAAAAATGTATATATTTTTTTCGTATAAATGTGACTATGCTGTAAAAAAATATCTTGCATTGATTGTCATTTGCTGTCCATATTATTATAATAATAAATGTTGTTTGTTTGTCTGGTTTGAAAGTGAATGGTTCTACAACTGCATGCAAGGAAATCTTCTTCCTCAAAGCATCGTGCTCGGACCAGGAAAAACTTTCAGAAGAGGAGATTTATCTCATACGGGAGCTGACAGTAGAATCAATGTCAATTGTTCTGACATTCTACAGAGAATATTATCAAAATTTTATATTTGTGGTTTTGTATGAACTATGACATATTTTTTCCTTTATTCAGGAAACTTGATTCTTGCTTTTCAACCTTCATATTGAAGAATTTTAACATCCAGTGGGTGTTAGAATATGGCATGGTTGAAAACATTAAGCAGAGCAGATCACTGAATACAAGCAGACCAGGGGATTGTTGGTAGCTGAAATGCTCTAGTTATATTTTATTGGTATATTCACAATGAAGCACTGATATTGTGCATGATTGATCATGCTGGTCATTTGTGGTCATTATCTGGTCAAGCTAGATGATGAATCATCTGATTTACCCGCAGATGGGGAAGATCCTTAGTAGACACAATATTGTTAATTTTCAGAAATTCTGAATCACACAAGTGGTTTAAATTATAAATAATATATTATTATTATTATTAATAAGACACATTGGGTATGGCTGCATAACTGAAACCTTAAAAATGAAAAAAACTCATTAAATCTCTTCATAATCACATTAGTCAGATACAAGAAAATGTGTGTTTCCAGTCTGCTTGTTTACAGTGTCACAACAATGGCAAACCAAAAAAGATCAGGCTATAGCCTCTATAGCAAAATTATCAAACTGTGCAAGTTCAAAAGAACTAGTGCCTATGGCCGCCCATCCATGCCGTGGCTCCCAGAGCACTGCGTTCTTCCACAGGGCATAGCCATTGAGGTCTGCTGACGCATAGTTTCCCTAAAAACAGAGAAGATGGCCGATCAGCTGCATTTATTTATGAAAAAGTGCAAATCCAACAGTGCGGTGAAATGAGATTTAAGTCACAACAGGTAAGACTTAAATAAGAGGAAAAACTCAGAAATGAATATGTGTAGGAACATTCCTATATAAATATAACAAACCTTGACTGTAAGGGTCAGTGTATACCATACACGCGCTCTAGTTCCAGACAGTCCCTCAGCAAGAACTGTCATTCCACCTGTCAAACAAAGGTTTTGGATACATGACCAGGCCTAGTCAAACTTACAGCAGTAGGGGAAGAATACAACTTTTATTTTTCAGATACTCACTGAGGTCATTGGTGACTTTGTAGGTGCCATCTGCATACACCCAGAAAAAGATTCCCTTTGTACTTCGAATGACTCCTCCACCTTTATCCACTCTGACAGCAATGAAGACTCCACCAGTGTGCACAGCCTCCATGTACACGTCGCATGACACCATTAGGTCATGCCTGATAATCGTAAAATACATAGAGCTGTTAATAAGTCAAGTCACCTCAATTTAGCTTTATACATAGTTTCAAAGAAGCTTTACGGTGTGTGGCAAGCAGGGCGGGGCAGAGAGCCATGGGAAAGAAGTGAGGCCGGTGGCGTAAGTGTTAATGATCCCCACAGAGAAGCTCCGGAAGGATAAATTAAAAGGAGAAGTGACGACAGTGGAAGACAAGAAAGGACCAGGCCTCAGACTGATCTCATGAAATGGCGTATGTATGACACGCCAATTCGTATTTCCATTTTTGGCGTGCTATCAACACGCATAATCGCTTTTCAGCGTGTTTATCAACGCCTTTGACTTAACGTTACATTACTGTATATAATATATAAATATATGACCTACCCCAACCCCGTCCCTAAACCTACCCGTCACTGGGGTCAATACCATTTATGAGTCTTCCCCTACCATCCTAGGAAAAAAAATATTGCTCCACAGATGTAGATATTAATTTTGCTTCGTTTCGCTCGGACATTTAACGGCGTACACATACACGCGGAATCACTCGGACGTTTAACGGCGTAGACATACACGCAAAAGATGACGGTTCGTTTCGGTGTGGACATACACGAGGATAGCTCAAAATGCGTATAGATAACACGCCACTTGACTTGAAAGTGGCGTGTATGTTTACGCAAAGTCATGATGTCATGTTGAGGCCTGAGACATTTATGTTGTCTTGTATTATGTTTTTATGCGGCAGTCATTTGTGAGGGACTTTTCACTTTACTTTTTACTTTGTTATTTAAGTTTATTTCGTGAATATAGTTATGTTGAATGTTTGCAGGTGCACGCTTCCTCCTTCCCTGAACATTGTTAAACAGTAGCCCCTTTCACACAGCAATCCTGGTCAATTACAGCAACATTTTCAGAATTACTTTACCAGTAAATACACAAATATGCTGTTCACACAAGCATGGCGTTTTGGCTTTTTACCATTCAAACTTACCATTTTACCATTACTTTAAGAGACCATTTACACATCTGCTCCAAAATACCGGTGATGTCAGTCATCGGAAGTGATCTTTAAACGCCTGTTGTCTTAATCCACCCACACGAGGAGAAGCGCTTTAGTTTCACTATCTGTTCAATTTGACAACATTTTTTGATGTCTGAGTGAAAGGCATAAGGAGATGATCAAACAAAACAAGTTTTTGCTCTTAAAAACATGAGATGCGCATAATAGTCTCCAACTGCAAAGCTGCAACGCTGATGAATGGAAAAGGTGGCGGGGTCTCGAGCGCGACACGTTGAAAAAGCTGCAAGATGTGGCGCAACGCTCAAAGATGATCATCTTGTCGTGCATATTTAATTTTTTTTTTAAAGTATTAAAAAGCTTACTGTAAACAGCACTGAGTAATCACGTCATCTCTATAATAACTTTATGATTGGCCCAAAGCAGACTTCTTTCGTCAGCACGTTCTGACGTTGTACGTGATAATACCGGTAATCTTCATTCCGCGTTCACACAGAGCACAATTCCAGTAATTTACTGGTAATGTTACAACTTCCCTTACTGGTAAATTGCCGGAACCAATTTACCTGTATTTTATTTTATTTTTTTAAATAGTCCTGTTCACACATGATCTCTTACCTTACTGGTAATTTACCAATAAAGACTGTATGTGTGAAAGGGGCTAGTGATAAACAGGTAAATAATCATCAGTAATGCAAACAGAATTCAATTCTGCTGTAAAGCAGCTCTAAATAACTGAAGTCAGTTCAGTTCAATAACTGTGTAAAGTTCATCAATAAAATAGAATTACGTAAATTATCGTTTATTTCTAATATAAAGACAATTTTCTATTTATTATATTCTTAATGCACACAAGTATAGTAGCATTCAAAAGTTGAGCCAGTAACCTTTTTTTAAACAAGTCTATTATGCTCACCAAGGCTGCATTTATATGATAAAAAAAAAAAATACAGTAAAACAGTAATATTTTGAAATATTATTACCATTTAAAATAACTGTTTTCTATTTTATTATGTAATTTTTAGCAGGCATTACCATTTAATGTGTTTACTGTCTCTTTTGCACATTTTAATGCATCCTTGCTGAATAGAAGTAAATCTAACTGCCCCCATACTTTTGAACGGTAGTGTACATAATCAGGGCCGTGTGATCGCACTGGGCCCAGCTCTGGTCCGCTTTCTCTAACTCGTGCTGGGCCCCGCCCCATGCTTGGGACGGTCCTGTACATAATAGTCATAAAATCCTGACAAATGTTATGCAAACCATATTTAACACTGCTGCTCTCACCATTTATAATCACCAATAACACTTATTGTCTGATCAGCATCTGCAACCCAGGTCACCGGACGCTGAGTGACCACCTGTCGCAGAGTGAAAACATGAGGTCCAGGATCCGTCAGGTTCGTGAAGTATTCGAAGACCCCTGTCTGATCTGCAAAGTTTGGAGCCTCTGAGAAATATGGATTTCCAGCTGAGAGATAGGAAGCCAAAGTTCGAGTTGTTAGAGTTACACAGACTGTTGTGTGAAAAGTATGCAAAAAACAATTTTTAAAAAAAAGGGGGGAAAATTACAACAAAGCTACTTACTGACATCAAAATCATCTTTGTATTTTTTAGGAAAGGGAGAGGTGGGTGGAGGATCTGGGTAACTCCCTCTCTGACCGTTTGTTACAGTAGTAAATGTGTATACCTCGTCAACATCAAGCTCAATGCTGAAAGACCCCTCAATTACCTACAGCATTCACAATTCACACAGAAATATTACATTAGATGTCATTTTGTGAAACACACATCCGTTAATAATTATTCGAAAAACCAACTAACTGAACCTAGTGTTTTTTAAAGAGGTTATATCATGAGACAATTCCTTAATTTTCTTGATTTTGTGTATGTACTTACTTTAATAGGCTTGAGATTTTGGAAGAGGACTGTCTTGTTTGTCTTGAAATCAAACTTTGAATGCCACACCTGCAGCTCACTGATCGAAGCCTGTTAAAAAAAAAAAAGTTATTCCATATTACCATCAATTCATTTTGTCCATTATAAACTCATTTAAACCACATCAAACAGCACTTACAAAAGTCCCTTTCAGATGGAATGTTACATTCTGAACCGTGACATTATAAGGAAGCAGAGGAGGTCTTATACACACAGAGTGGTCATGGGTCTAAAAAAAAAAAAAGCCAGAAAAATAGAGTAATACGTTTACATACAATGCCATTAAGAGACAGAATGTACACTACCGTTCACAAGTTTGGGGTCAGTAAGATTTATTTTTTATTCAAAAGTGACAATAAAAACATTTACATTGTTCGAAAAGATTTTTATTTGAATTTCTATTCATCCACAAAATATTAATATATTGATAATAATAAGAAATGTTTCTTGAGCGACCAATCAGCATATTAGAATAATTTCTATACTAACACATCACGACTGGAGAAATTATGCTGAAAATCAGCTTTGCCATCACAGGAATACATTACATTTATATGTATAGTTAACTTAAAAGTATAATATATCACAATATTACAATTTTTTTTTTTACTGTATTTCTAATCAAATAGATGCACCCTTAGAGAGCAAAAGAGACTTTTAAAAAAACATTTAAACAAATCTTAACGAACTTTTGAACCAAAGTGTATGTTATGCTAATTGATTAGAAGGTCCATTTTTGAAAGTCTCACCATAGTTTCAGTGATTATTGTTAGATTTCCTCTCTCACCAGTCAGTGCAACATAACTCCCACCATGTGTGAAGTGTCCCACCGTCTGCAGGTACGTCCAGCCAGGCTCAGAAAACTGGGTAGTGTGGGCTTATAGGATTTTATGAATGATACTTTGTTAGTTGCATCACACATGTTCTATATGATCTTACATGATGCATATCAAATTAATGCATATATAGAGTGCATAAAAATACACAGGTGTTTGGATAATACCTGTTATCCAAATAGGGGACTCAACAACATAATTTCCACTCCATGGCGCCGTTGCAGTCATTAGTCCATCCCTTCCAAAGGGAAGGTCCTCATAATAACTAGCAAGGAGGTTCCAAGATATGGTCCTATAAGAGAACACAAACTATTGGTTTTCCAATTGTCAAATGTACTCTGTGAAATTAATGTATGATAAAAAGGGAAATGCTAAATGTCTTTATCAGAGTTGTCATACGCTGTCATTTTGCCATTGACGTAGTTCTGGTTGAGTATTCTGGCCCAGCAGCCTCCGCCAACGTTGTCATTAAAGGTACTGTAATCTTCAGAGGACCACAGTTTTTTCCCCGTCTTCAGGGCATTGGGCACAGTGTTGGTTCCAGGGTAATGAACCCTGTCAGTCAAACAATTCCAACAGCAAGATCTTACATCACCATTCTTCACATTTATTGACATGTCATGCTAGTGTATTTTATTTCCATTCATTCATCTTTAAAAATGGGAAGTGTATATTTTAATAAGTAATCATTCATTTTAAAAAAATGTATCATACCCTAAGACTTCAACAGCATCTTGTAACTCTCTGTCAGCAATCATAACAGAGGTGATCGGCTCCCAGAGGTTATCACTGGCAATGATTTTAACTCTCTCCAAACCACTTTTATCCAGTGTATATCGTAAAAGCTAGTAAACAAGGCAGAGAAAGTAATTTCTGACTTTTAAATGTCATTTCAATTTCATATGCAGTATATGTGTACCAATGTTAACAGATAATAATAAAACAGGCACCATGATTCCACCTTTCAAAAGTTTAGGGTCTGTCAGAGTCTCTTCTGCTCACCAAGGCTGCATTTATTTGATAAAATGCAGCAAAACAGTAATATTGTGAAATATTTGATTGTAAATCATTCAATCAATCAATTTTCAGCAGTTAGTATTCCAGTCTTCAGTGTCACATGATCCTACAGAAATCATTCTAATATGCTGATTTGGGGCTTAAGAAACATTTCTTATTATTATCAATGTTGAAAACAGTTGTTGTGCTTAATATAATTCTGATAATTTTGTGATTCTTCGATGAATAGAACATCCAAAAGTATAACATTTATGTGAAATACAAATTGTTGTAATATTGGAAAGTAGGTTTGAGTCTACAACTGTTATATTCAGATGAACTACATATAAATGTTCCCACAGAACTTGAACAGCAAACCTTGTTCAAATCTGCAGACAAGATTATATTAGCATAAACGAGCTATTGCTTAACCATGTCATTCTGAGGGGAAAAACAGAATAGGAACTTAGGAAGCCACAATGCAGGCACCTAAAAATATTAAATGTAAAAAAAAAAAGACTATTATGACATACCTTTATGTACTTACTGTTAAAATGTCTTTCATTCCATATCTGTAAAAAAAAAAAAAAAAAAAAAAAAAATCAGATTAGGAATATGGCCACAGAAAAAAAATATTAAATGTAATGGAATATATGAGATGCATTTACCCCGACATAATCAATATCCAAGTCATGGTACTGCTTGGCCCCACGAATCCATGACACCACATAAGAGGCAGTGATATCAGGGAAATCATAAGGCCAGTTTTCACCATTTCCAACCCATCCTGGAAAGGCCCATGGCAGACCTGTTGATAAAAAAAAAAATTAAAGGTAAAAACAAAACAAAATACAATTTGAGATTGATTGTGCATAAGCACTAGAAGTATTTGTGCATGGTTTCCCTTTTTAAACTAACGTTATATGTTTTTTTTTTTTTTTTTTTTACCTATGATGGTGATGTTTGGATTCCTCTTCTTAGCTTCCCTCATAAGCCACCATTCATATCCTCTAAAATAATTCTCATCGTCTTCATTGTGCATGTGTGAGGGCTCGGTTCCATCTGTAAATCATTACATTAAATATGTAATCTGAATATTGCAAACACACCTTCACTATTAGAGGTTTTAAAACTGAAACTGCTCCGTATGTAACTTACCTGTAGTCTGAGCATCGCCTCCAATTTCAACCTTCAGTATTTGTAATGAGGCTCCAAATTTAGGCTGTTAAATACACATTGACATGTCTTTAACGTAAATATCGACACAACATTACATCAAATGTAGCCTGATTAGATTCCTTTCTAAGCAAACACACCTTGAATAGGTAGTCTAGTATCTGACTCCGATATGGTTCAGCATAATTGACAAGTAAACGCGAGGTTGCCTGTAAGTTAAACACATCGGTGTTCACAGACGTTAGAGTTTTTTGTTAAGTTTCACTAACTAAGCACTTTAGAAGCTCGGAGAAAGGAAGCGCACGTAAGTAAAACACACTCACCCCACCACCGCTTAAACCACCAATGCCATCAAACGATCGTCCTAAACCAGTTTTATCATCTAAATCGTAGTCCTCGCCTAAACAAACACTGATACAGAGAAAAATACTAAAACACACAAAAAACTGATTTTCTACGTTCATTCTATCTCGTGCGTTCCTGCAACATAATCAGCTGACTTGCAGGTTCCGTGATAGGCGGTGCTGTGATGAGCCGAACCACGCCTATAACTACGCCTCTCTCAAGCGTCATTGGTCACAGTGGCTGTGCGTCATCTACAGGGCGTGGCTTGTCGCGGGGAAAACAAAATGAAATTATAATATATGTTAGATCTGCTTTTAGAAATAAGTCCATCTATATGCACATTTTCATGTCTCCATCATATGTTAATATTGGCCTATTAGATAACAATATAATACTCATTCTTTTTAAAGATGAAAAGATTGTAGTTTTTGAACACAGTAGTGCAACTTTTAGTGCAAATTAATTTGGGTCAATCTTAAATCGGCCTAATTTTGTTTGAAGAAATGTTTGTGGTATGTCTGCCATGTTTCCTAGTTCTCTGCACATTTCTAAGATGACAAACTGCCATTCATTAAGATATATTCCTTCAGTTTCTTCATTTTTCCGTTTGAAATAAATCACGTTTCTTACCGCCTTTTATCATAGTCGTCTCGTTTGCAATATCCCTTTAATTATTAAAAGACCGTCTTCCAGGAAGTGACATCATTTTGGTGGGAAAACAACAATCAACAATTTCAGCGTCTGTAAGTATTAGCGATGGATGGATTCCTGTGATGTTTTGTTTGTGGTATTAGTTGTTCTGTCACTGTAAAGCAGTCCTATTTGAAAATAAATATAGACATTATGCTAATAGTTATCAAAATGCCAAAAGATGAATGTTGAATAATGTTCTCTTTTTGAGGGTTTGTTGCTTTGTGGTTACATAGCCATGTGGATGATGACAGTAAAGTCATGCTGTTTCATGGTGAATGCTTCCTCTGGGTTCACACTTTTTTCATCAAAGTCGATCAGCATATGAACAGAACATGTAGCCTATACAATAATGCTTGATGTCAGATGATGGCATAACTGAATATTGGAATTCTGTAAAACTGTGGTCGATTTTGATGAAAAATATATGTACACGCAGGTTGAAGATTCACCTGTGGACTTCCTTCTTGTGACATGGTGTCTGTAGTAATATGTTTTTTTTTTCTGTATCATTGTGTAAGCCATTGGTAAAGGCATCATTATCTCTGGCATTGTGATGGAGCCATAGCTTGTGATGTGGTCATACCTCAATTTTTTGGAAACAATTTCAGTGTAGAGAAAAGCATGGTTTAAATTTAATATTCAGTTTCTTTCTGTCATAGTATCCAAACAGGACATGTCATCTTTCATAAACAATTTCATTTTTCATTCTATGTTTTCACTGCGAGTGAGATGCGAAAGGATTTCTCATCTATGGTATGAATTTTCTCAGATTTGTGGAGCTGCCAAGTCAGCTTTACAGACTACTTTATTTACAGCATTCTCTTGTGGAGGCTTATAATACAATTGGAAGCATACATTGATTACTTATATTTGATTTTTAAACTCCTACAATCTGTACCTCATTTATCAGTCTTCTCTGGGGGGAAGGAATAGCAAGGTCATCAGAGATAGGATTTTGGTTTATTGATTGATGGTTTGATATCTTAGAAATATGAGCTTCTATCTGATAACAATGTAGGGAGGAAAAAAAATAGCTGCACATAGTTTTATTAGATTAACCATTTTATCTTTTTTAGGTAGCAAAATGACAATAGCAATTGGATTTTGTTGTTGTTGTCTTAAAGCATGTAGTTGATTATAGATATTTATATAGTTCAATATTAAAATACTGTTTATGCTGCCTTCAGTTGTGTGAAAATGCCTTTTTTTTCTTTTAGATGTTTAACTATAGACTATATATGCGGGAATATTTATTCTTAAATGCATAATTTTGACCTTTTTATATGAATACAAATCATCTATAAAGTTAATCGAATGCAAGGTCTAACCACAAGGGGGCAGAAGTGACTCACAATTGATTTTGAAGTGACTCAAATTAGATTTTTTTTTTTTTCTTTCTTTTTTAGTAGGCCATTTACAATTACAAGCAATGTAGCTGAGATTACACAGACAGTGCCATGGGCTTCCTCCAACCTGCGTCTTCATTTTTATGATCAAGGATTGGCGTCAAGCTCCCTAATTACATCAGGGGTTCATTTAATTGCTCAGACAATGTTATCCTGCTGGGAATATCTGAAAGAAGAGGACAAAAACTTTTGTTGCATAAGCAAAGGGGAAGCTTAATTATACAGTGATGAGTTGGGAAGTACTTACAATGACTTTCATCAACAGTTAGAGAACAGGTGCTGTTAATTGTATGACACAAGGCCAAATTAATACACTTCAGAAATCAGAAATAATTGCAGTGGATTTTAGGTTCTAAATGGCTTTTTTAACGTGACCCCAAAATATCTGGACACCTAAAAGTGTAAATGCCATTACATTAGATAAAATCATAATTGATATATTCACATCAGCACAGATTCCGAGCAAAATAAATAAATACCAACAGAACAAAAACAAATTGTATTGGGGGAAAAAAGTATCACATGTATGCATTTGGTACTTGGCTTATCTAATACAGTGAAATACATACATTTTTGTTGTTTATTTACTTGTGGTAATTTCCCAGGACAACACTGAACCTCAGATTTGTTGGGTGTAAGATGACTATATTACTTCAGCATGTTGCCTTGGTGAGGAGGTTGTAGGGGGCGTCTGTTTATGTCTCATCTATTAGACATCGTGGTGCAAAAATAAAAAGCCTCTGCCGCGTAATTTTAGCAGCATGAAGGTGTACATGGCTCTTAAATCACCGCCGTGACCTCGCTTACATCCGTTCTTCACCTCTTTTTTTTTGTGTTTCATTTCTCCGTGCCCTTTTCAAATGTTAATGGCAACAGGGTTGCAGAAGAAAGCAGGTTATTCTTTATTCCAGAGAGAGTCGACTTGATCTCTTTGAGCATTTCAAGTCAGACATTGATGCATTATACAGTTGGTCAACAATTTATTGCCTGACCCTGTATGCAAGTAATGCGGGTATGCGAGAGAGAGAGAAGCAGTTTCTACTTGAAATATAAATAAATGTTTTAATGTCAGCCTGACATCTTTTCTTTGCTCACACTGGCACTTATAGGCCTATTTGTCTTTTTTTTTTTTTTTTGCTTATGTGGTTAATGTATTCTTGGCACATTTTCCCCTTCAGGTCGTCACCTTTCTGTACACCTACATGAATACTTTGAAAGGCCGACCCTTATCTCCTTTTTGACTGTGTGGAGCTCAATTGAATGTGGACAATAGCAAAAGGACTTTGTATAGAGATGTAATAGAAATACCTTCCCATATTTGTATCATATGTACATGTGTAATCTATCTGACATGGTGTGAAATTGCACTATATTGAGCATTGAGAGACAATAGGAAGTGCATAGGTGTCTACACAAGAGCCTATGACTTGGTTCAGAGATCTGGTCATGTCCCTCTTGTTTCCCTATAGCATAGGATGTGACTGGAATTAAGAATGGATTATAGAGGTATGATATTTGCCACCTGGATTATTTAAGCACTGGAATGCTTGATCTTGATTGGTCAGTGGTATTCAGAGGTCAGACATTTCCTAATATTTCCTGTCTCCCATGACAACGCTGTGTCCTTATTTTTAATGCAAGTGTGAACGTGGCCATTTGGTAAATCGAATGTGTCTGCTTCCGTTGTCATCCACCTCCAGTTCATTTTTCAGTTGCTGCTTGATTGCAAACTGGTATTTCTTCTTTTAATGTATTGTTGTAATTAGAAACCCACTGGTTTGTAGCGCAAACAATTTTACAATTTACTGCACTTTGTTATTCTTCTTTATTTAGTTGCTAATGAATTGGAAGTCTCGAAGTTGTACAAAAAATAGATTACTTTCGCCGTTGCAAATTGAGGTGGATGAATCATGGTGCGTTCAATTCCTAATGGAAAGTTGATATTTACGAGTTGGGAAGTCGTAATTACGATGTCAGGTGTGTTCAAGTCACTTTGAATGGAGCAAGATGGCAATGTACCTTCAGCAAGATTTTTTTTAATCTACTTCTACATAATGATCAATAGGCCTAAAGACATTTTTTTTTGTTGCATTTTTATGTTTTTGTTCAATTTATGAAGGTTACATATTCTATTGGGATTACAGTGCTGTTGTATTTTGCAATTTAGCTAGTTTTACTGTTAAAAAAAAACCCAAAACAACAAATTTACAGTAAAAACAAACGCTGCATGTGTGCACCATATTTTTTTACTAACACGCCCCTAACTCTGAAAATCAGGGCTTAAAGAAAGTTCAGATTTCCCCACTCATTATTTCAACTTTGTGTTTTCAACTCGTAAATCGATCTTTAACCCGCCAGTCAATCAGGTAACTGAAAAGGGCACTACTTTCATGACTCTGTATTATAATCAGTACAGGTAAGACTATAAAATAATGTCCACTCAAATCAATATTTCATGTCCATGTATTTCTTTATTTGTTGAGAAGAAGCCATGTAATAAGCTGGATAACAGAATGTCTGCCAGCCATTTTCATTAAATAAACCCTGACAGGGTAGCAGAGGAATATGCTACATTTATCCAAACATGTAATAGCATGCACACACACCCGGCTATATTCGGATGTTCTTCTGTTTCATGTTTATGCCTTAAAGCTTATAAGCAGAATGGGGGAGATGGCAGATATGCGATTCCTCAGACATATCCCAACCTTCTTTACATTATTGGTTCAAATGGTTACAGCGATAATCTTCTTATACCACGACAGTGAATCCATGTTTGCGAAAACAGTTCAATGTCCTGAAATGAATGAATCCGCTCCATTGCCTTCCAGAAGCAATCACTTAAAGCGAAGGCCATGTATTTCATTGGTCGGGCTGCAGAAAACACAAAGACTGCAAAAAAGGTCATTCATCTTGATTAAATATACATTGGCAGCAGGTCAGGGCTGCAGAAGGGATTCAGATTTAAACTGCACTGCTTCAGAAATTAATTTGATAGCTTCTAGTGTTTATGTGAGTTTTTGTGTTTGGGTGTGTACATGTGTGCAGCTGTTGTGTGTGCGTGTTTATATATTTCATTCAAGAATAGTCATGACTTCTTTCATTAGTGAAGTGGACCTGAGTGCATTCATCTCTGTGTAAGGCCGACAACCTTGAGTGTTTATGACTCTGGAGGCACTGTCAAGCCACAAACCTCACTTCCTCTTTTCACTCATTGCCTCTCAGAGTTTTCACTCTGCGTGGTTTAGTTGCCGGTAGTTAATTATAGAAGACATTTTCTTTGTTGTTTTGAAAACTAACTTCTATACAAGTCATTAGTCACAGTGCAAAGATTTAGTTATAGCACCAACCTTGAAGATGATTTATTTATTTACTTACTTTCTAGAAGCAAGTACTGTACATTTCTGTATAGATTTTTGCAACAACAACAACAACAACAAAAAGATGTAAGATTTCAACGGTTATGGCCCAGTAAACAAGATAACCGTGGGGCATGTTGTCAAAGTATAATGTTGTAAGTTAATTCTCACAATGGAAACCACCATTAAACAGACAATTATTGGATATTTAGCAAAGTTGAATCATTTATGAAACTCAATTATGAAACTCAAAGCAATTCACAGAAAAGCAGAAATTGGAGAAAGTATTAAATTCATTGTTTTGGAATTGTATGAAATAAAATAGTATAAAATTGCAAAATATGAAATGCATGTGGCCACCTCAACCCAATAAAAATGTAACAAATATCCCTGATATTTATGACATATAGCCTCCCCTATTTTTTTAACACTGCCATTCAACATTTGGGCTCGGTAAGATTTTTTAATGTTTTTGAAAGAAGTCTCTAATGCTCACTAAGGCTGCAATTATTTAATCAAAAAACAGTAATTATTGTGAATTATTATTAAAATTTAAAACCGTTTTTTTTTTAAATTAACTTTTTAAAATGTTATTTATTTAATTGCAAAGCTGAATTTTCAGCAGCCTTTTTTTTTTAGGATTCTTTGATAAATATAAAAAGTTTAAAAGAATCAGCATTTATTTGAAATAGAAATATTTTGTAGCATTGCCACTTTTGAACAACAGTGTATATCTTTTTCTAATGGTGTTTAAATTATTTTTGTAAAGTGTGTAATTGATCTTGATGAGCCAAAGACCATCTTGACAGATATTTGCAAAATAATTGATTTCCAGGCTCTTTGGATAGCATTGCATAATTTTGCTTCTCCAAAGACATAATCTGTGATGGATAGTTTTCCTCTGAAAATGCTTGGACTTATTCAACCTTCATCCTTCTGCCAAGAGGGATGTTCTATCAGAATATCCCTCATTGATCATGATTACGTAAATCATTTTACTACCCAGTGCTATTATATAAACGTGCCATGAATACATATTGAGGAATCTGAATTAATGTAATCAGGATGGCTTAAGAGGAAAGTATGAGATTATGTACTTTAAAACACTTTCGGGTTTAAACAGACTTTACCTGCTCTTAAAATGTTATAGTTTGTATGGGTTTTGTTGATATTCATATGGTATACAGACTAATCATTAGTACATCAGTATTTCAGAATAAGTTTAGGGAGTAAAACTCCCTCATGTAACGCTTGAATGCGCACCACAGAATGCAATAGATACTTGTATCAACTGATCGTTTTATGAGAGGCAGACTTCCAATTTACAGATGGCTTATGGAGAACGGATGCAAGTTTTTCTATCAATAAATTATGAAACCTGGATAAAGAGAGATGAGTGTAGGACCTGCTAAGCCGGAGTGTTTACTATAGACAGGATTAACCACCCATCACTAGTCATTTATCGGCCCTTTAGAATCTCTGAGAGGATCATTAAAAGAAAACAGCCATGGCTTGGCATGGCTTGTATTGACATTTCCTATTTAACAATAATCTATATGCTTATTTGTGCTCCCTCATGACCTTAGCATGTTGTGAATCCAAAAGAGGTGTATTGACCTGTGCTGAAAGGAGGAATACAAGCTGTTAATCATCTCTCTCTCTCTCTCTCTCTCTCTCTCTCTCTCTCTCTCTCTCTCTCTCTCTCTCTCTCTCTCTCTCTCTCTCTCTCTCTCTCTCTCTCTCTCTCTCTCTCTCTCTCTCTCTCTCTCTCTCTCTCTCTCTCTCTCTCTCTCTCTCCCTCCCTCCCTCCCTTTTCAGCAGTATAGTTTGAGTTTTAGCTAAAATACTACACTGTAAAAAAAATGATTGTAATTTTAATGGTAAAAGACTGTGAAAATGCTACTGTGAACGTTGGTTAACGGCAAGTTCCCTTACACACTGTACAAAAAAAACTCAACTCATTTTTTTTTTTTTTTTGCATGGGCTTTTTTGAGTTTTACTTGTACTTTCAAAAGTTGTTGCTTACTGATATATCACTGAATATAGTGGGATTTTTGTGTTTTGCAACTTTGCAGGCCTTTTGCATGATCAAACATCAACATTACACACTAAAGAAGGTTGAAAATGTAAAAAAGCACAATAGGTCCACTTTAAATCTGTAAAAACTTTGTCGCTAGCCTACCACATTTTTATGGTAAATTTCTGGAAACCACAGCTGCCAGTTTTTAATGTAAATTTCACAATGTTTTTTTTTTTTTATGTTGACTAAGTTAGGCATAAATAAATATATCATGCAGCTCAATGCAGAGACAAGCTCGCCGGGCATTTCTTAACCTTTACATCATAGGATTGTTATAATTGCTGCTTGACGAGGATGTTTTGTCGGCTATGTTGATTTATAACTAGTGGCACAGCACCACAGGAGGCAGCCAAAAACACCAAACTGGCATTCGATTTCCTCTTATTTTTGTTGTAAAGTGCTTCAGGATACAAGGCAGATGATGCCTCAGGGGCACCACCGTCTAAAAGTGTACATATGGCCAGTGGCGGAGCAGTGCAGACACCATTCAACCTCAACCCAGGGGTGTAAACACACAATGTGCCCCTGGACATAGAGTCTCGCCACTCTCCGAGTCCGTATCTAGAAAAATGATGAAATATTATCTGTCAAGTGTTGAAGGGGACAGAAGCGTGTCTATGTGGATATCGGGTTAGAAGTGGTTTCTTCATTGTACCGCTGGAGTCTGCTGAGGATCAGACCTCTCAGTCATACACACAATTTGTCACGGTTACACCAGGAAATGTGAATTTGATTGACATTGCTGAACCACGCTTATGACAAGGACGATTACAACTGACATATGATTGGCAGTTTACACGGATGTATCATTCATCCGCAATAATTGAAAATAACAAAAGAAAACAATGGGACAGCACATGCTGTGCAGAAAGAATAAGATTTGAGAGTAGATGTTTATACAAATGGGCCTGTAAATACACACAATGGTGACATGACTCACCTATTAACATGTTCATAATTATAATGTACAATTTTATGTCAAATATTTAATCAATCATTTTGATTATTTTGTGGGTTTTAAAGTCAAAATTGCCATTGTGGTGTAATCGTCCAGAGAGTGAAGAGAAAATATATTTTTATAAACTAAACTATATGTAATTTACTGTGTTTATCCAATTGAATTGTTCAATGTATTTGAACTGACAAAATAAAATAAGTTATCTCAACTTTTGTGAAGTAAAAGCCCATGCAAAAAAAGATAAACAAAATATATGGAGTAGATATTTGTTACAGTGTAGTCTTATTTTTTTATCATGATCAAGATTGTGATCAAGAATATTATGAAGATTTTTTTTAACGTTTTAAATTATGCATATCTGTTATGCTTTTTTTTATGTATTATCCTATTATAAAAGTATTTTTTACTTTTCTTATTTTTGTGCACCGTAGTCTATTCAAGGTGTTTACTTTATGCATATCACTTGACATTTTTGTCATTAAAGTCATTAAAACATGATTTTTTTTTATTTCTAAACTTTGTGTTTTGTAACTTTGCAGACCTTTTTCAAGCATAAAATGCAACATTACACACTAAAGAAGGTTTTAAAGGTAAAAAAGCATTATAGGTCCTCTTTAAATCTGTAAAACCGTTGTTGCTACCATATAACAATTTGTCCCCTCAAATGAACAGAGCTGTTGATGAGGTCAAATCATCAGAGCCGCTTTCTATAAATTCCATTATGGATCAATGTGAGTCGCAGGCTGATGAATCAATGCCGGCACCAAAACAATATAATCATGTTGGCTTGTTGGGGATTTTAAAGCTACTGTCATTTATCTTGCTGAAAGTATTGGCTGTTGCATGGGCTTTTCTCATCTGCATGCAATCAGAAAAACAAAACAAAATGAGCAAACATGCAAACAAACTGACAAACAGTGTTTTTAAATGGCAGTAATTGAAGATGAAGGAATACAGTTGAGAGAGCATGAAATGACTTTGCAAGCCATTTCATTTTAATAGTAACATCAGACACAAAACGCAATTTGCTACTTGCAAATCTCATCTCTGTTCTCATTCTAGAGAGCTTTTGATGGACACAAATCGTTAAAGTGTCTTCAATATTTAGTCTTTTTTCTGGAAGAGAATGACTCAATTTTTGTATATATTTAATGTTATATTTTAATTGTATAAAGTACATGGAGTAAATGTTTAAGAGAACACTAAGCATGTAGATAACCTCAAATCTAACACATGTGGGCCTGGTTTCACAGACAGGTCTTAGGTTAAGCCAGAATTAGGCCTTAGTTTAATTTAAAGGGTAAGTTCACCCAAAAATGAAAATTATGTAATTAATGACTCACCCTCAGGTCGTTCCAAGCCCGTAAGACCTCCGTTCATCTTCGGAACACAGTTTAAGATATTTTAGATTTAGTCCGAGACAGGGGCGTAGCCAGTATTGGGCCAGGGCGGCACTGGCCCGCCCACATTACTCACTGGCCCGCCCAGGCAAGTTTGATAACGGCGTCGTATCATAAGTTTGATCAGCGGCGTCGGCGCCACAATAATGGCTAAACAACTTTCTTTAATGTGCTATTTGAAAAACAGCAAGAGTTGAGGAAGAAGACACGCCACTGCCTTCATCTTCCGAGTCCACCCAGCCCAGTTCTTCCGACTCATTACCCCAGGAGAAGGCTAGTCAGGTGCTGGCGCCGGCCGCTTCTTGCTCCCTCTCTCCCCGTCAGCCTGACGCGGGTTTACCCGCCGATCTAACTTACTGTGATATTATTATTTTAGCTTACTTTATTTTCGGGTGAACTGTATTTGCACTGCTGAATAGAATAAAATAGACAGGTTATTGTCTATACTGGTTTGTCCAGCCTTTGAGCTCTGTTGGTTGAACATGATGATTATAAAGGTGTAACTTTTTTCAGTTTGTCTATATTAATTGTTCATTATTATAGAAGTCATTTTTCAATAATTATTATTAAAGTCTTTTTTTTTCTAAGAAAAACTATAGGCCCAGTCACATTTTCACTGGCCCACCCAAAATACAATTTCTGCCTACGCCACTGGTCCGAGAGCTTTCTGTCCCTCCATTGAAAATGTATCAGTATACTGTCCTTGTCCAGAAAGGAAATAAAGACGTCATCAAAGTAGTCCATGTGACATCAGTGGGTATTAGTTAGAATGTTTTGAAGCATCGAAAATACATTTTGGTCCAAAAATAACAAAAACTACGACTTTATTCAGCATTGTATCGTCTTCCGGTTCTGTTGTCAATCTGCGTTCACGAGTCCGCAGTGACGCTGCTGACGTGTATCTGGTGCGTCCGTGTATTCGGGTTCAAATAAATATGGCTGGGCAAAAAAATGCAAGTCTTCCTCTGTCGAAATCCTTAGACATGTTTGAGAAGATTGTTTTGTTTCCAGCGTGCGTCTCCCTCAGACTGTGAACGAAGCTCGGGCGCACTGATAACACGTCAGCAGCGTCACTGAACGCGGATTGACAACAGAACCGGAAGAGAAAACAATGCTGAATAAAGTAGTAGTTTTTGTTATTTTTGGACCAAAATGTATTTTCGATGCTTCAAAACATTCTAACTAACCCACTGATGTCACATGGACTACTTTGATGACGTCTTTATTTCCTTTCTGGACAAGGACAGTATACCGGACATACATTTTCAATGGAGGGACAGAAAGCTCTCGGACTAAATCTAAAATATCTTAAACTGTGTTCCGAAGATGAACGGAGGTCTTACGGGCTTGGAACGACATGAGGGTGAGTCATTAATGACATCATTTTCATTTTTGGGTGAACTAACCCTTTAAGGAGCTTTTATAAATGTGCCTTAGAAAAAAACATTACCGATGTGCATCTTGAGACAAATCAATGGCACTGACATATTTTCAGATTTGTCAGTGCAAGTTGCTTTTAATTTAAAACAGCTCATGCATTTTAGTCTGGGGCTAGGTTTAAGATTTGTCTGTGAAACCGGCCAATAGACTATTTTGATTTGAGATTTGAGATGTATATATTCCTATTCCTGTTGCAGTATAAGAATCAACCTTACATGGCTTACAACATTTTAAAGAATGAACTCTGGGAATTTTGGAGCATTTTTATATTGAATAAACATTAGCAGCCCTCATACGCTACAAATGACTTGAGGAAAAATTACAAAGTACAGAAGCCTTTTTAGCATCTTTAGCTCATTTGCATGCAGCAGTTCCTGTACTACTTATTCCTGTACTTCATTCTTACTTGATGGTCCAAAAAAAGTGTATAAGACAGAGCTAGCAAGTGCAAATACAAGTAAATGTTTTTTCTTCCTTTTGAAATTCAGCACAAACCAAAAGGGCAGATTTAGTTTTACCCGGGCTCACTTAACTTCAATAAAAAAAAAAGGAACTGCAGAAAAAAAGAACTGATGACTGTTTTTTATCGCCAATACCATAATCAAACCGTTCAGAAGGAATATAGCCATCAGAGCACCGTACACATAAACATTTAACGTCTATAGATCACATTAGCCTGCTTTATTGGCATCATCACCTGTTTACAAATGAAACAATCTAGCTTTTATGTGTTAAATGGTTTCCCTTTCTTGACATGACCCGTTTTATTTGAAGTCCCGAGAGCCGATGTTCTGATACACATATATGATCAATCTCCATTGCGCTCTGCAGCTCTTTCTGTCTGCACGGCCGTTTTTTGCTGATAGAGAAACACTCTTGTGGAAAATTGAAATGCTGGATATTTGTGAGGGCGATATCTGTTACTAATTAAAACTGAACATTTTGACTGCCAGAAGAGACATCTCAGTATGACTTGTTGCACTTGAGAGGAGTTATGTAAGGGCAAATGTGAGACTGTCAGCATTTATTATCAAAGGTCATTTGAGTGATTAAAACAGTGCTTTACTCATGGGACAGTGGTATTTTTTGGACTTGTTTGCCTCACCTCAACCTCATGTTTTACAGAATAACAGTTTTTGTGCTCCATGTGGCATTTAAATGCATGTTGATTACCGTGACACTAACAGGCTTATTCAGACTAAGTCCATGTTTTTTGGCTTTAGATACATGCATGACTGGACTTGGAATAAAATGGAACGATGCATTTTTATAAGCTACTTGTCCAAATTATAGTATTGTGCTTTATTTTATTTTGATTTTTTTTTTTATTATTATCTGGATCTCGAATAATTCTTTAAGGTAATCAAGTCTTTAATAGAACTGGTCTGAGCAGATCTGGCATTATGCAGGCCAGCTCTCGTTGGTTATCGCGTTGAACTGGATAACCACATTGATCGCATTCAGAAAGCAACAGTCGGTGTGTTTTCAGGTCCATGGATGTTGTGCAAAGCTGTAGGCCGTGTGCATTTAGCAGTGGATGTTTTAATGAAAGATGAGTATCTGTTTCTCCCCAGGCAGTCTAGGTGGTAATAAGCATTTTTCGCTTAAAATAAAGTGGGGTATTAATCTTCACTGCATCCTCTCTGTTATGTGTGCAAATTACTTGTCTGCCATAAACATATTACAGTAATTTGTAGTGAAAAATACAATATGCTGAGGATGAAAAGCCATTTCTTATACATGCAAAACCTTAGATTATGCAGTGCAAAAGATTTTATTAAATAATAATACACATGTATACTCTGTGCTTCTCGGCTTATCCAAGCTGTTTAATGTACAAAAGTAAACAAAATGATGAAAATGTTGAATTTATTAAAACTATGATGAATAAATCAGATGTTGGCATTTTTCTAATTTGGCTAGCTTTTGGCAAGTGATATGAATATATTATTATTATTATTATTATTATTACATATTTTACAGGTAAATGAAGCAGGGATACACCTTACATGCTAATTAGTATGGATGATGCAAGACCACATGACATAAATTGGATCATAAATTTCTCTGGTCCACACTCTGTTTTGTAAATGTCCGCATTTTATTACCATTATAAAGCAGTCATGGTTCACGACTGATTGTTAATGTGTTGCATAGCTGTAGACACTTAACGTTCTGACTTCTTTGAGTAATGAGGCTAGATTTTACGAGAGAGAATAGAGATGTTCGACATGGTGAACAAATTAAGATCTTAATAAGGATGAGAAGATCAGTGTTTTAATTGTGTGTAAAGAATGAATTTTGATAAGGGTACGTGTCATTAAGAAAGAGAACTATACAGTAGCTCTCACATCTGATATCAAAGATAGAAACGCTGGGGAATGGCTCAATGGCTGTTGACTGATTTATATGTGAAGGACTGTCGTCTTTTTTTTTGCCAGGAAAATCAAAAGGATGCGACGTTTACATGCACTCCTGAAAGCCTCTCTTCCGTTCTGTGACACATTAAATGAATGAAAGATGAAACAATGTTCAGGATAATGCCGAAAGAGCTACTCTGTACAATAATGTCAATGTGTCACTTTGTCTTGACCAGTGTAGCCCGCTTCTAGCTGTTGCGGTCACTTCCGGTGTAGACACGGTGTAAGCGAAGAACGAAAAAGAACTTTGCCGTGAGTATATCGGGGCATTGAATGGCGTCCGGTGTACACACGGTGTCAGTCTATTGTATGTTACATGTGCACGAGTGCAAGCACGAGCAGCAAGTTGGCTGCAGTTCACTTAACGTCCACCGGTGTCGCTAATAACAAGGGTTTCGGAACTCTACACAGCCCCTTTAAAGCTGCAGTCCGCAGTTTTTCCTCTTTGTCGCCATCTCTGTTCGAAATCTGCAAATGCAGTTATTCGCGGAATTATCAACTTTACGTGAGTTGTGCCTCGGCACGACACAGTGCGGATGAATCCGATTTTTTGAGGAGAATGTGAGGCTGTCAGTCACCGCGCCGGTGTGGAGACTGTCATTCGGAATCACAGATTCTACTTTTTGGAAGTATGACCAACATAAGAATTTGTACCGGAAAATGTCATCTGAACAAGTAACATCCACTTTTGTTCTGACCAACTAAGGGGAAAAAAACATTGCAGTAAATCGCGCTGATTAAATATAACGATCGCTTTTCATATCACGTTAAACTGTGCAAATGATACTTTCTTGTCAAATTGTATTGTTAAAGGGTTAGTTCGCCCATTTAAGACATGAAGTTGTATGCAATCCTTACCAGCACTATAGTGCATACACACTGACCCACTCTGTTGTCACCTCCCTGGTCAGAGTTCTGTCCGCTGGAAGTTTTTCAGTGAAGTATTACCGGTTATTTTCCGGGGTCACAAAACTGTGCGTTTTTACGTGGAAAAATTATTTGCGTTTCAAAGCTTGATTAATTTACCACACAAAAAACACGCCTGTCAAAATTCATACCTCAGTTTTAATCGGGACTATTTTCTATCCATTTCTATCAATCCGCGCTGCTGTCAACGTCAACAGTGCGCACGTTCCGATCAGCTGTTGATAGCGCGACTCGCTGACAACATGTCTGACTGCGAAACTTCTGATGATGAAACCAATTTTAGCACAATGTCAGACGGATCAGATGATGAAAGTAATTTTAGCACAACGACAATGTTATTGACTGCAACACCAAACCTCAATTGTGTTCGTGTTCAATCAAATAGTTTTCTCAGCAAATTGTACCAATATCCCTATACTGGTTTTATATTAGACATCTTTTCACGTGTTTTATAATGGAGTCTAAACATCAGCTTGTTTACCGTACAGTTTATCATAAAGTTAGTAAATAGAGCTTACCCGTGGTACTGGTACAGCAAAACTCTTTAATTTTCCCTTTCCTCCTTGGTTGTAATCGTCTTCGCTGAAGTGAGCACTACACACACGAAAATCCTTTATTCTGGATATTTTAGCTCCCGGAGAGTAGCCGATGGCAACTAGCCAAAGCTGTCTCATAGTTATATTCGAAACAGGAAAACGATGGAATCTGAACTTTGATCCCGGCACATCGTTGTGGTCACAGCCTGGGAATTTACAAGTTCGCACCATTGTTAATTTAATACCTTTTACGTCGTTGTCAATCGATTGTGTAAACACTATGGAACAGCTGATCGGAACGTGCGCACTGTTGACGATGACAGCAGCGCGGATTGATAGAAATGGATAGAAAATAGTGCCGATTAAAACTGAGGTGTGAATTTTGACCGGCGTGTTTTTTGTGTGGTAAATGAATCAAGCTTTGAAACGCAAATATTTTTTTCACGTAAAAACGCACAGTTTTGTGACCCCGGAAAATAACCGGGAGTAGGCTACTTCATTGAAAAACTTCCAGCGGCCAGAACTCTGACCAGGGAGGTGACAACAGAGTGGGTCAGTATATGCACTATAGTGCTGGTAAGGATTGCATACAACTTCATGTCTTAAAAACCCTTTAACATCAGCATTGCGTGACTACATTTAATGCCCTTCCGATATTTATCCTTGTTTTTGCATGGGCCGGTTGCAGTCTCTTTATTTTCTGTAGCCACCCCGAAGTCCAAAGTCTTTTGCATTTTACAACGGGGGAATCTCCAGTTGTCACTGGTGATTGTCGTTTAAACATTTCTAGATCCGCCATCAAATTGATAATTAATTATATTAAGTGCTGTGAGAAAAGGCTATAAATCTCCACCTCCAACATCCTCACTCGCAAAATAAAGGCTAGCCGAGACTCCTTCTTTATGTGTACATATGTGACGTAATGACGCAAAGACATGCTCGAATCTCCCACGGAAATCAACCAACTGGAATTAAAAACATTATTACAAGCTTACCGTTTTGAATCGAGCTAAGGCAAGCAGATCGTTTTGAACAATGGCTGGATATGTACTTGCTCAAATTTATTTTGGATAATTTTTAACCCAAAAAAGCTATGGACTGCAGCTTTAAGATCTCTTATGAAACTAGCTAAGACGTGTGAGACTACATGCTTGATGTCACTGTATTAATGTCTAGAATAAATAATTAAGAAGAGTTTATTTAATTATTAATAATTAAAGAGATAGACAGCTTATCTCTTGCTGTTTTTTGATGAGTTCTGCATGGTGAAATGTAGTTGATTTCAGTTTAATAATTGTTTATGTGCATCACAGAGCTTTTTGTGGAAAAACTGTTCTGCTTTACTTTTCATTATGCAGTAATATATGTGCAGTAAAGCAGAATTTCAGTATGTGCAAATTCAGGCTGGTACGCTTTCTAGGAGAAACTTGGATAAGGTTTTTTTTTCCACCTGAGCTATTTTCTTGGCTTTAAATTCTCTAAAGGTGCCCCAGGGCATCTTGGACAATCAATATGTGAGCAACAACATCACAGCTTTGTGAATACTTTAAAAAAAATATCCTTAAATAAATTCTAGGATGTAAGAAAGCATAAATCAAAATAGGAGCGTCAGAAGTGTGATCGAGTGAGGCAGAATGAAACTCTTATCTCTGACTAGCGTCCTGCACCCAGCTTCACTACAAAAGTAACAGATATGGATGAGGTCAACATACTGGAGGATTGCCCGAGGGTTTAAAAAGCACAATATTCCATCGAGACATAAAGAATGGCAAAAAGAATAGGCTGCTACTGTTCAACATTGTCAGCTCTATCTAGATAAATAAAATATTTTATTTATTTTTCCTCCTACTGTTTGTAGGCTAGAAATTGTCAGCACAAGTCAGAATAAAAAAAAGTTTATTTATTTATTTACAGAATGTCAGATTTCAGATTTTATAAAAATCTAACTTTTTTTTTTTTTTTATGTACAGCATATCTCACAAGAGCTGTGGTGACAAAGGTGTCTGCCACATTAACCTTAGAAGTGTAGGCGACTTGGCTAGATGTGGGGTCGACGTTACAGAACGAAAGTGGGAAGGCGACATCTGACTCATTTTCACACCTGCTCGATATGTTCTCTTTGATTCGATAATCAGAACGTATGTATAATACTGGCACGATTTTCCATTTTAAATTACAGAAAGAGCTCCGGTCTCAGTAAGGAGCAGGAATGCTCACACATCAGTTTGTATGCTTTGCATGCAATTATGCCCATAAAAGACGGTAAAAGGTCATTATGAAAATAAAAAGACATTTGATATCCAAAATGGGTGTAGAGAATCTCTCAACGATGTTTTTAATAAGCTATTTTGGTACTAAATGGGCTCTCTGTGAATAATAGAACAAAAAAAGCTGTTCAATCTTTTAAACCAGACTCAGCAGACAAGAAAATGGCTTGTGATTTAAAATTAAAATAGCCTTAAAATATTTTTCAGAACACATCATTTTCATCACTTTCCACTCATGCCATTTTGACTGGTAAAATCCTCTTTTTTTTGTGTGTGTCATTTTGCATGAAATTCAGTGTTTAGTGTGTTACTGTTTGTTAGGGCCATAGTTGCTAAAATTCTTCAATATACATAATTAATAATTATTTTGCACCTAAACATAGTGAACAAGTTTAGAGACATTCAAATGGTTGAATTTAATTCATGATTTTATTGGTTGATTTTATTGTATTTGATCAGTATCATGAATAAAATATCATCACATTTACCTAATGTGATGTTAATAGTATTTTGCAACAAATATAGCCATTGCACATTTATCTGCCTTTTATTATTTTTTCTTTATTTTATAGGGGCTCACATATCTTTATAATGTAACTGCACATAGTTATAATGATTCATAAATTGTCTTCTAAAATGGTGCAATATATATTATACGGTGCAGTATGTGTAAATACTTTTATGCATTCAATACCTTTTTAATGCTGTCAATACACATGCAGAAACATTTATACTGTAAAAAAAAGCTGCTGCCTTATTTATAAGTACAATCAACTTTGATTTTTAAGTCATTGCAATTTATAACATTAAACTGACTTAACAAAAAATTGTTGAATCTTGTATAACTTAAAGTTTAAATTGCTTAGCTTATTTTGATGAGATAAAGCAACGTAAAAACATATGTTGTCATAACTTATTGAGCATATAATGTTTTACAGTGATACAGGATGTGTAAATGTTATAAATACTTAGGAGTAATAAGATGAAGGCTGTAATGTGACTGAGTGATTTTGCTATTCTATGATTTGTCTCTGCCAACATTCAGGGATTTAATAAAAGACATGCATTCGAAACCATGTCTGAAATTGTTGACATTCTAAGCAAATCTGACTCATGCATTAATAATAATTAATCCCATTCATCATATGATACATTATGCACTGCCCGCAATATACAAACACTTTCCCCTTCACAATGTACATTTTTAGTGGTTTTGTCGTCAAAATGTGATATCTTATTTTTACCGGCAATGCATCCAATGTGAAGCCCACTATTAACATTAGATCGTCCACGCCCACATGACAAATAAACATACATGAAATCCCTGTATGTCAGAGCATTAGACAATCAAAAGGTCTTGTGCAACTGACCATAGGTCATAAGGTCAAATCTTGTGTTATATGCTTAATACCATTTCTTCGACGGGAACTAAAGCCCCGATGCAGAGTCATCAAATGCAATGCAGACGTACTCCACAGTCCCCTGTGTTTCTTTATGCAGCTATTTAAGTTCTTAAGTGAATGATTGGAGGATTATTTTGAGAGAAAATTAGTTATGTACAATTTTTTGCTTGGGTACGATGGTTTCATAAAAAAACAATGATATTTGGGACGCTGTTGTCTTAGTAAGCGATCTTAAACCAACCTCCTGGGCAAAGCTATGGCTTCAAAGGCTCCACTATATTACAAACTAACTTGATGCTTTCTCAGCAGGCTGGAGAATAATTCAAGAAAAGTGAAGAAGAGTCAGAAGTGCAACATATTTTTTTTAATGGGGGATAGAATGGTACAAAACGTCCCGTTCAGAGTCTACCTTGAGGTCTTGACATGGGGCGGAGGGAAAAAGGGGCACTTGGGAATGAGGTGGCAAAATTGGGGGGAAAAAATAAAAGCTGTATGTCAACAGTATACAACTCAGAGCTTAATTGCTGAGCAATGGCACATTTCTGTGGCTCTCGGGAGACCAGGGCTTGCGTTATTAGATGGTAATGTGTGGTGATTGAGAGCTCCAACAAGCATAATTCTGCCTTGGGGCATCTTCCTTCTCCTGTTTAATTCCCTAGACGAACCTCAGCGGGGTAATTTGGAGGAGCCCAATAGATGGCTCAGCTCATTACAGTGGCTTTTGCTGGGCGAATGCTATGCTGAAAACTCGATGGCCAGGGTCTACCAGGCAGGGGTGTATTGATCCGCTGCCAAGATGCGTAATATCACCTCCTGTGGGCAGATTTCGCAGTCACCAGCTCTTCATCTTGCAGAAGTTCCTCAGAGTCTTCTCCTGTTTTAAAACAGCCTGACAACAGAGCCAAATGCTTTAACTTCTGTTATTAATCTGTAAATGAGAAATTTAGCCACACATTTGCATCTTTCTTTTCGTTTTTGAGCATCCAGTCTTGAGATGTCTGCATCATGACTGCTAATAACCGATACTGGGCATGACCCCGTTTATGGCCCTAGGGTGGAAAGAATTAACATGGCAGATTTTTGCATGCCAGAAAAACTTCATCAAGAGGCACTTTTCAATGTTTTGTCGTCCTGGTTTCTGACTCCGGGACATGTTCGACTAATTAAGCGAAAATTACTGTGAGGCTGTTTCTCAAAGGTCCTTTTGTGCCAGAGCATTTCACGCCTTGCATTTTAATTGTAATGCATTATCCATTGACTTACCTCTGTTTGAAGACCATGGTTAATTAACTACAGTATATTACAGATGAGGTCACAGACCAATAGCATGCATCCTGTCCTTTTTATTAATATTATGTTTAGTATTATTATAGAAGTGGGGTTATTTATTTGTTTGTTTAGAGTGCATTGATTGTCTTTGTCTGACTGAATAGTAAATTGGCCACATATAGGATGTGAAGGACAAAGGGCTTAACATGTGCTCTCAAGTTAGAAGCAACCATTCAGTGAGTATTAGTGGTTTTTGTCAGTCTCCCCTGGGAAGATCAGTATCTAGAGTTCTGGCCTTGTTTGACAGAATGGCTGGATGCACTAAGTTGACCTTGGTCTGTACACTGAAACAATGTCCCCAACTACTGTGTTGGCCTCACGTCACAAACCAAACTAGTTTAAGAGCCTTTTGGGCCTTTCTTTGATGAATATCTTGAGGGCTGTAGCTGAAAAGGTTGGCTGTATTAATGAAAATTCCATATGTTTGGCATGATTTGGCATATGGCCCCATTTTTAAGATGGCAGAAAAAGGGCACCTCGTTATTCCATGATGAATCATCAATGAAGAGCCCCTCCCCACACCAATGAAAGGTTATTTTTACTTGCATAAGAATGATGTGTGTGCATTTGCATTGAAACTCTAATGTGCAACCCTGCAATTCAGAGATACTGTTTCAAACAACAGCGCAATTCTTACTGAGGATAAATTTGTGAATAATTTGTATTGTTTTGGTAATGACAACAGTATCCATTTACAGCAGACAAAGCGATATAAATGCACCAAAGACTTTCACAGGTCATCACAAATTTCCCACAGACAGTCATCTTTTAGGGACAGAAAGCAGAAAATTCTAGACAAAAGGCTGTTCGCTCTTAATCTGTATTGTTTTTGTTTTTTTTGCTCGCTACTAGGCCTATCTCACTACTGCACACCAAGATTTAACATATTTTTTCCTATCGGTTGTGTTGATGCACAGTAATCAAATACAATTAGACATGCAGTTCAAATCTGCTTTAGACTTAGTAGTTTTTGGTTACTGCCCCTTTTTGCAAAGCAAGCAGACACATCCTGAAATGATTTTTATGTCATTAGTTTCACTCAAGAGTCACAGCTAAGAACTTTTAGACAAGGTATACAAAGGAAAAATTAGTATATTATAACAACACAGATTACAAACTTTGTACCTTTAGAAAGATTTAATATTAATATTTGTAATATTAACTTTTTATAAAATCACTCACTGCTCTTGACGGAATGACTTTTGTATCTTTAATAATAAAAATTGTATATTTAATGAATTTTACATTTAGTGAAGACTTTATATTTGTAAATATTTTATATTTACTATATTTAGTAAGTTTTAATTTAGGCTACAGTTGATTGTTCAGTTTCTCTATTATTTCTTACAACATGTTAAATAAGCCTACTGTACCTGAAAAAAAGTTTAATGTGTCCTTATTAAGTTGTGTTCTTTTTTCTATTGTATTTGTCCTATTGTTTGTAATTTGTGTCTTTGATCTTGCTTTTAATAACAAGAACAACAACAAAAAAACTATATTGTGATATATATTGTAATAAAATTATTCACATCATGAAATAATATTTTGGTCATTATTATTATTATTATTATTATTACCCTGGTAGCTGGGTTATGTTTCAGGCAGTGCTTAAACAACCCGATCACACTAAATGCGTCTCTATAGCACGCAGTGTGTTTATCGTGCAATTTATACGCGAAAATTAGTTTTTTACGTGCATAGGATACGCATGGGTTGGTTAGGGTAGGTTTAGTAGTGGTGTGTATTATACGTTTGGGTAGAATTAGTGGTGTGGGGTGCGTGTGTATTACACGCAAATTAACTGCGTATCAAATGCACGCGAAAACTGCGTATCATATGCACGTAAAAACTCATTTTCGCGTATAAATTGCACGATAAAACACAATGAGTGCTATAGAGACGCATTTACGTGAGAACAGGCTGGCTTAAATGAGTCTGTGCCCCACATTGGCTATCCTAATTGAATAAGTCTACGCATGCCACTGCAATAAGTGCCTTGACATACTGTAACATCTCTTTATCAGCATGTTTTATCAGAAGTTTTACCTATCATGTTTGAAAGCTGTTGAGTTTTGCAATGGAGGCCAGCAGAACAAGCTACGGTTGCGCCTACACACCTCCAGCTCTCTCTCGCTCCTGATATCTCTCTCAAACACATGTCTAAAAAATGTTCCCTCTGAGCCTTAACATAGACCATGTGAAATTCGGTGGGGAAAAAGTGTTAAAATACACCAACGGGAAGGCAGCTTTCGAAAGGTAAAGTTGAGTTGCTCTGTCTCCGCAGTACAGTCAAGCCCTAAAGTGCTTGGATGACTGTGTCAGAACTCTCGCAGGATTTAAATGTGAAATGCATAAGAAGCTAAGGAAAAACAATGTCGTCGTGGCTCTGCAGATTGAAACTCTGTCCTGAGAAAAAGTTGGCGGTTCAGGTCAGAAATTACCGCCTGAGTGCATTTCCATCAGGCAGCCTCATTGAGTCGTGAGTGTTTCCTCAGTCGTGGCTCATTTTCTATCATTTGTTAGTTATCTGCTAGGTTTTACATGCAATGTGAGCAAAGTTGAGCTTGCTTCTACAAGTCTTTGATCGCTTTTATTATGACTCCTGTTTCACAGAACTCGTAACCAACCCGTTGTATCGCAATGCACCAGGTGAGCAACTGTGCAAGTTTACTACATCAGAAAAGCCATACATACTGAGCTGGTTGTGATGCAAACATCAAAATGTTTTCGTTTGCAAATAATGCACTATTGTAAAAGTGTTTTGAGGTCATAATATAGTATTGTAAAAGAACTACGTGAAAAGAAGTCTTTGTTAATCAATAATTTGCCTAGAGCAGTGAAATATACTGTATAGGTAAGTTTTTTGTAGTTTTGCAGAGGTGCATGACATGTTGTGTTATAGTAAAGCAAGTCCAGATGATTGTTGGCTAGATGATGCAAGTGTTTCAGCACTTCCTTCTAATCATCTATGAATATAGCTGGCTTTGACAAGGCCTGCCTTGTTGTTCAGAAAAACTGAGGTTGCTCCAATGGCTGGGAGCTGCCAACGGGAGCTAAACGCAACAGCCTTCCTCCAGCCCTTCTGTCAGTGCCTGAAAGCCTCATGTCAGTCAAGCTTTTGTTGTTTTATTATGTGGAAGAATAAACCCTATAGAGTGTATCTCACTGCACACAGGGTGATTCCAAACCACACTTGCTGGAGTCTCCTGAATGATCTCCTACAGCTGAACAAACTTGCACTATCAAGAAGTATATCTGATCTGCAATATGCACCATTAGTAACCATTATGTAGCCCCGTTGCACTGCAGTCTTTGCGGATTTAGTATTTACTGTTTCGCCTAAAGTTTAAGTGCAAGGCGGTTTATATGCAGTTGGTTTTCCTGGCCGTGAAATTCTTCAAGATAAAATACTACGAATTTGGGTGAGCCTTAACCTGTTTATTTATTTCCACCCGAAACTTTAATTAAAAGATATCATCTCTCCCCTAAGCCCTTATAAAATGTACAGGCCTGTGTCTATCTTCCGTGTTCGCCTCTGGAAGGCCATGCTGAAGAGCGTAACTGGACAGGTGGGGACTTTTGCATGACTGTTACAAGTTAAGAGCCGTGACTCGCATCAGTTCCCCCTGCTGTTTTTATCACCTTTGACCTTTTCTTGTTAAAACCCCGAGTGGTGTCGTTTCTTCATGGTGTGTTATTGTAAGGTTTTTTTTTTCTGCAGTGTTTAGGGATATTGTGCCAATTCTTTTTCCAAGAAATGAGAATAGTAACATGTTACCTATTCAATTTAATAGAAATCCTTTGTCACGTTATGCCTTTACTTTCTCTTTTGATCAATTGAATGTATCCTTGCAGAATAAAAACTATTAATTTCTATCAAAAAGGCCTTAAATCTGAAATATCGTATTGTTAAATTATATTAACCTTTTGTAGGTCTCAAGAAACATTGTTGATTTGCTATGATTTCTGTCTGTTCTTCTCATTTGCCATCTCTGAATGCACATATTACCTTTTAAATCAATCTTAACTAAATTGCCTCAATACACGAACACAATATGCCACGGTCACTGACTCTAAAGAGTCTAATTTCCGCAAAGTCATAATGGTGTTCGAGAGAGAAAGAGCAAACAAGAGTATCATCATCATTGCCATTTGCATGAGATCCTGTTCAATAACTGGCCAAGTGCCACAGTCCATCAGACAAGACAAGGTTATGGCAAGGACTTATGTTAAGAAACCTTGTAATTACCTTTGCAAACAATGAATTGTGATCAAGTTAAATGGTATTGAACTGTTGTTGATTTATAGCTTTCTTAAAATTCACTGCTTCTGATGTGTATCAATCACTGTGGTTCCACCCACTTGCTCTTGCATGTTTTTGAGTATCTCAAAGTTTCTGTAGAAAGCAACAGTTGGTTTCTGGAATCTATATACAGTATTCATTATTTCACAATAATAGGGTCCTATTATGCCCTTTTACAAAGTCTTGGTTTTAATTTTGGGGTGTACTAGAATATGCTTTCATGCTTGATTGTTCAAAAAACACATTATTTTTCACATATTTAACATTATTACAGCACCTCTCTCCCATATCTGGCTCGAACGCATCCAAAGAGTATAGAAGTACCAAGAGGTGAAACTCCGTTGCAGTTTTGACAACAATCGCCAGATGGCGCTGCTATCGCCATTTTGGACTGAACCAACGGCTTTACCGTTAGCACAACTATACAGCATTAACATAATGTCTGGAAATAATTGGAAAAAAAGAAAACAATGTTCTGCCATCAACTGCAACAACTACCAGTGTACAACCAATCAACTAGCATTTCATAGATTCCCCAAAGATCCAGAGAGGTAAAGTAGAAAAGGTTTTTATTAACGTTAAAGTGAGCTAACGTCAACGATAACAGGTGCTGTAACTTTAATGTAAGCTATCCCATAACTGCAGTAACAGTTAGCTAACATTATATATTTGGTCGAAATTGAGTCAAGACTCAAAATGGGCTTTTTAAATCGCAAATTTTCAGAGATATTCACCTAACCTAACCTGGCAAATGACCGCTTTATCAATTCATTGTTATCACTAAATTAACGTTAGCATTACTGAACCTACCAAGTAATGTTATCCACTAGCAAACATTTTAGCCTACCTGCTCCCTTGAAGAAAAACAATACACTGACCTCACTTTGGGGAAGAAAGGCCTAAAAGTGCCCAGCACTGAACTGGTAGATTTCATCATAGCCCTGGAGTCAAACTTTAGGAAAAAAATCAGGTCAGTCATCCACACAGTTGGTCTGGGAAGGAAGCTATTAAATAGAGGCATGGAGGTGTACAACAGTGAGTGCAGGGAAGTTGTGTGTGACAAGGAAAAGTGCAAAAACACTCTTGTATATGTGGTGAAACTATTCAATAGAGTCAGAATCCATATATTTCGGACCCAAAATCGACAACTCTCACAGCCCAAACAGAAACGCAACAGAATTTTTTTTTAAAGCTAAATCATCTGTAAATCTGTACATTAACTCTCTCTTTCTGTATTAAATGTAACATGTGTTCTACAAAGTTTTTATCAGTCAAGATGAATTAAATTATAATAAAACTAAAGACTAAAACATATAGAACAGCTAATATACTTACCATTGTCATTCTATTTGTAGTAAATGTGTGCACTTTACTTGCACAATGTTTGATTTGTTGTGTGCAATGCAGGCAGAAATGATGTGGTGATCTACTTACCATCACCAATTTTATTACTGTTAATTTTGTGATCTTCTAAATATTCTCTCTTGACTAATGTGTTGTGTTGTCCCTTTCACCTACTCACTGTTCATTGTGTTTTGGCTTTTTCAAGGAATTTGTCAATCATTTCATGAGGAACATGGGCTGTTGTTACTGGTGTTGTAAAATTGTGCTGTGTATGAAAACAGGAGTTATCCCTAAACGTTATTGGGGTAAATAAATAGCCTATTTGACAGCTTCATGCTCTATGACGAAATTGTTTAATTATAAACCGATCCATAAAGCATTATTTTGTTGTACTTTATTCAACACGCCATTTTAGTTTAGGCTATAAAGATATTAAAAACTAGAAACTACTATTTAGTTCCCTTAACTGCTTTTGAATTGGAACCGGTATCGTTCAATTCTATGAAAGCTGTGTTGCGTTCAGTCCAAGATGGCAGAGCTGCAGCTCTGCGCATGGGTGCGTTTGTTACAATGGAACGTTCTATTGAGTTTCGCCTCTTGGTCCTATACTCTTTGACGCATCTTTAGTTCCTGTTCTGATTAAGCCCCTCTGTCCGAAATATGAAATGTGCTGTGATTGGGTAGCTTGCCCAGTGTGTTGTGATTGGCACCTCAGTTTAGGAAATGTCACGCCCCTTACCAAATCCGCAAGTTTCATCTGCTCAGGTATAAATATTAAGGATGGCGTCAATTTCAAACCAATTCAAGCCTGATTCAGATTTAAGAATGTTAACAAACAAGATGATCGTTCAGTACATCTGTATGTATGTGAAAATATGTATAAGAAAATGACAGCAAAAAAAAAACATATATGGTCTACACCATATACACCATTTAATCAATATATTTGTCGGAAAACTATGGTAATACAAACAGTAATCGACCACAAAACCAAGGGTAATTTTCCTAAGGGGCAGTGAACAGTCTTACAAAAGCGAAAGCTTACAAAAGCTACAGTAAACACTATATCAATACTGTAATGTTAGCAAGTGAGCGGAGGCAAAGCTTTGCCCTTTGTTTACATCATAGCAACTACCAATGTTTGGCAGTAGCGTCTTTAACCGTTGCTGTTTTCTGAATCAAATAGCTTTTCAGTAGCGAAGCTCTTTTTTTGAACAAGTAACGTTAGCGTCCACACAAGCTACATTTTCCCAAGCATTTCTAAAGCTCAAGCTGAAATCGGAAATACAAAATGCTAAGTATCACTGATGCTGGATCAGTAAGTGACGGTGACTACTTCTTCGCGTTTTACGGTGGTTGGCAACCATAGGGCCATTTGATTTCATTCCCGCGATGCGGAAAACACGGACGGAATCACGGAATCGCGGAATCCAGGCATAAAAACGGAATTTATACTGTAGGCTATAATGCGGAATTTCACGGAATTTGTCAGATCTTGGATGAAAAGTAGGTCAGTAAACTTAAATAAAATCGCGATATAGACTAGTGCCTGTGAATATTAAACCGCATAAAGACTATTTAAAAAGGAATCAAGCTGGCCGATGCCCATCTTTATGCAAATTAATTCCGTTGAACGCGACGCGACTATCCAATAGAAGTAGAGCATATGGAGACATATGGCGTCGCGACACCACGCGACTGTCGTGGCGCAAAAGTGGATCTCTACCGTCAGAGCGGCTGAAAACATCGCAAGCGTCATGCGTGCTTCAGTGTGGGTGACGGTAGAGATCCACTTTTGCGACACGACAGTCGCGTGGTGTCGCGACGCCTCCCCACATTTGTACTTTGATGGGCGTTCCTCAAGTTTACCGCTATGGCCGTGGTTTTGAGCCAGCGGCCAGTCTAGAACAGAGGACCTGCGAAAGACTTCCCCCCCGTCTCCATATGTTCTACTTCTATTGGATAGTCGCGCCGCGTTCAACGGAATTCATTTGCATAAAGATGGGCATCGGCCAGCTTTTTGACGTGCAGCATTTTTCCAAATGAAGCGCTGCCTTCCCGGGATGCTTTGCGGGCGCGTTAAAGTCGCGTGACGTCACCCATAGGAATAAAGCGGAGCGCGGCGTGACAGAAGTATTGCACGGATCCGCAGCCTGAGAGTCACTTTAGCAGCATTTTAGCTTGATTTGAGAAAAACTATCATCATATCATAAAAACACAGAGAGACTCAAAGAGGTCTACACGGCAAACCGTCAAAATAAAAGGTTGGTTTAACCGTTGAAGAAAGTTTTGCTCGAATCATTAGGCCTACATTTTTAATAATTGGTTATTACAATTTAAACCATTACAATGGAATAAAAAAAGAAACAAAAAAAAACAACAACAGAATTTGTTTTAACAAAAAACTTATTTCATAGTGCGATTTTTTGCTGTTTTACGAGCTCGCAGATGATTTTTTCACTCGGGAGAAATCGCGTGGAAATCGGTTGTGCTCGCATGTTGCGGCTCGTGTCGTGTGCTAGGAAGATACGAGCCGAGCCGAACCTCTCGACCTCAAGATAATTTTTAAACATGTCTAAAAAGTTCGGGAGCTGTAGGCTTGAATTCGTGAGGTGTGTGCGCTGTGCAGTTGAATGAGCCGATTTGTCGATCTATCTGAATTTGACCAATCAGGAGCTGAAGAAATCCACAGAAGAAAGACGAAAATGGCAGTGCGTGAATTTGGACTATTGAAAGGGAAGCCAACTACTTTATTATGATTTTAGTATCATATTGATTAATAAATGCATGCACAATTATCAGTGAACTTGATAAATGTTGCAGATATGTTTTACTATGCACAAACAAATGCCTTTCAACTTGTGTGCAAAATTCTGAATTAAATGAATGTGCAGCAATTTGTACAAATAGAGTCTGTAGTCTATATGTGTTGTAGCCATAATAAGCGCATTTAGTTTCATATTTATTATAATGTTTTTTTTTCCATCTATGTTGATTATGAAAAGTATAGCCTACGCAATATATCGGGAGACATGGCCAGACATGATTTTGACCACTTCATTAAGTGTTGTTTTGTAGAAAGCCTTTCTTTAAAGTGAATTTCGTTTTGTATAAATTGTATCTTAATTTTAATAAATTTTTTATCAACCATTGCCTGGATTTAATTAATAAGAAGCAAATATAGCTGGATTTACAAATGCACATCTTGATTGTTGCATGCACACATGTCGAAATAACGACATAACCACATCAATCATCAAATTGTCCAGGTTTGAGACTGTTAATACACATAACACAAAATATTCGTTTTATTTTTTTCGTGTCGCATTTATGAGGGAAATTTTTTAATTTTAATTTTTAATTTTTAAAAATTAATAAATCTTAATTTTAATCAATGTTTCATCAACCAATTGCCTGGATTTAATAAATAAGAAGTAAATATAGTAGAAAATCATCATGACACGGAGGCGCCGGCGCGTGAACTGGACTCTCGTCTAATAAATTAACCGAAACTCAGTATAGGCTACTTGCCTCACAGACCTGATAAATATATTGAAAGCTTGACATGTCTACTTTTTAACAGAATAATTCAAAACGAAAGAAAACAGACTACAGACTCTGCTTCTGTAATCCGTATAAAATGTGCATTTCTCTCTGGCGAGTTCACTACTGCGAAGATCGCAAGTCAGCATCATCACCTTTATATTTGCAGCCACACTGACAAAGACTTGTTTATTAATAAACAATTAAAATGTCCCCTTGAAATTATTCATAGTCATTACTTTTGCCGGTTCTTTGTGGCAGCTTTAAGATACTTTATTGGCAGCGCCACCCTTACATTTTACATGAACGCGTCATCACTGCATCAGCACCGAAAACATGATTTTTTATTTTTTTTTTTCAATCAAAAATCGTGATACGAACGAATTGTAGGTTTGGTCTATCGTTACAGCCCTAGCAAGATGAGAAAGCAGGAGTTTAGTCGTTTATCGTGGAATGGCTATCTGAACATCTTTGCCAAGCGCAAACCAGTTCAGAAGTAATCAATAAATTATCGGGGAGGGTCATGCCTTTTTTCACAATCATTTTGGAGGGTCATAGAAAAAATTATTGCTGGTGAAGGGAGGGTCAAGTCTTTTTTGACTACAGATCTCAAATCTCCTCCGGTGGCCCCTTAAATAAATAACGAACAGTCCCTTATTAAAATTTTTTAATAAATTATTGTTAAATTGTATACATTTCATGGTTTCAATTAATTACACATGAATTTTTATTACTAAAATTTAATTTAAAGATTTTAAACATTAAAATGGGAGTCCAGAAAAATGTAAACGAAAAAAAAAAAAAACTGAATTTGAAATCTGAAAAAAATAAATAATAAATAGGGCCCTACAACCAGCTTTTCGGTGCATTACCACCACCTTCTGCTCCGGACGGTGACATGATGTACCAATCTCAATCCTTGGGCTGACACGTGAGAAATGATGGAAACACATGGAAACACGGAAAAAGATGCACACACTCTCGTCTCTCGACACCTGGATTTGTTATAGTTTTATGTAGTTATGTCTTGTTTTTTTGTGTGTTTTTTTTTGGGCCAAATTGGTTTGGAACAGTTGTTGAATAAACAATTGAACTTACAAATTATGCTTGCCTATCTGTTTGACTGACAGTTTTATTGATCACTGAGATAGCATTGACCTGGAATGAAGTTGGTTCAATATAAACAACATTTCATTTGAAAAAATAGCTTAGATGTAGTAAACTACTTTTGCCGTATTGCTGTAACTTAGCTTACTACATTTCCCAGGGTGGTAGCTTCAGTGTAGTGAAGCTACATTTAATGTAGAGTAACTGCTAGCTTAGCTCACTACATTTTCCAAGTAGCTTGCCCAACACTGTATTAGTATTTCTAGTTGTGTTTTCTATTAACAGTTCCAATTACAAGTTGTGATCCACAAACAACAGATTGTCCCAACAAAGTGGGAACTGCTCCATTGTAGGATAAGCTTTTGTGCGTAGCATGCATTGTACTCTCTTCGTTTCTGGAAGCTTTCCTCCGTAAAATATGCAGCACACAGATAAACATTGGGGTTATAATGTTCAGCAACAGTGGATAAAATCAATTTTAATCACTCTCGTCAGCCTTAGGAATGTCAAACAAAAGAATTTTGGAAATGGGGTGGACAAAACAGCATCTCTTTGACATAGTGACAACACTGTCTTTAATGCAGCTCAACCAGGCCTTGCACCTTTTTATACATATTCCTTGGGCGGGGATTATTTAAATGAGTAAAATTATGACTTCACAAAGCCTGGAAAAAAACACGTTGTTGTCCAAACAAGCTGTTCCCTGTAGTTCTTGGAAAGTGGATTTGAGCTTTGTAACCTTGCAGATCATTTTATGTTTGAGAAGCAACGTAACACAACTAAAGTTGAAAAAGTGAAAAATTATAATAGGACCCCTTTAAGGCTAATTCAGACTGTACTGACAGACGCCGACAAACGCAACCTTCAGCAGATAATGCCAGTGCTCTCAGACATTCCACGACCTGACAAGCGGCGATTGAGAATGTTCAGCTCCGACGGACACCAACAGGGGTAACACACTGGTCCGACAAAACCTCTCAAAGTGCCTGTTGCCATCTGTCGGTGTCTGTTGATGCAGTGTGAATAGGCTTTTATGTTCTTCTGGAAAGGTCAGTGTTATTTCAATTACATTTTCAACAGATTTTAATAGATGAATTTCCTTCAAAGAATTGCCCATGATCCTCAAAAGAGATACACCAATCAGAGAAGTTAGAGTTCCCATTGAAACAAATGTTTTGCAATAATAAATGTAAAATATATCTTCTTTTTTTTTGGTATAGTCAATTACTGTAAGTCAATAGTTTTATATTGTGCTATTGTTTGTTTTTGTCATTTTTAAAGTTTTAAATGGGTAGAAATTTTAATTTTGCAATTGTAAAATAGTATACACATTTTATCATTTTACAATTTTTTAAATACATTTGATAAGAAAAGATTGAAATATTGCGATTAATATCAGAGTTGATTGATTCGATTCATGCTTAGAACTCTTTATTAAATGGTTTTTTTAAACTCTTTTGGGGTTGCTGAAAAAGTGGGCGGTCATTTGTGTAATCAATATTTTTTTTAAATCCATGTTTCTATTAACATGTTGGCCTTGAGGGACAACGTATGACGTAGCATTTAGGCTAAATCGGCATTGTCCATAATATAATCAATAGCCAATTGTAGCATTATGATCTATATTTCTCATGAAGATTGTGTTCTGGTTGAGCTTGTAAAGTATTACATTCAATCTGCAAAATTGCTAGCAATATTATTGCTATCGTTGACCATAAACGGAGCCTCTAGGATAAATAACAAGATGTTGTGGGAAATATGATTTGACTAACTTCAGTCGGAATGAGAAAGCTTACAGATGCTTCGATAACTCTTATTGAGCTATGTTTGCTGTTTTTAAATGAATAGTCGATTTTATGAATGTTTGGATGCAATATTGTGCTGGTAGGATCTCATATTGCCTCATATGCACATTAATTATTTATTCTTTTTCTGACATTTCAGCTGCCCTTTACTGAGCCACTATTTTGCCAGCCATAGTGTATCTCCCTCAGTGCACATCAAAGAAATGTATGTTGCATCATGATTCCAAACTTATTTATAGATATTAATTTTAATATCATGTTTGGGATTGTGGGAGTTTTACATTTTGAGGCTCAGGGCTTCGGGCGAATCCCTGGTTGAAAGTTTAATGTGATGCAGTGCAAAGCAATGGAATCAGATATACCGTAATCAACAGAATTACTAACATCTCCATATATATACCCATGGTTTGATATTTTGGATCTTCACCATGTGCAATCCACATGAATAAGTGAGTTAGTGTGTTTTTGACAAGCTGAAAACATAATGCACCAGAGGCTTTGCAAAGATGATTAACTTAAGATGTTGCTGTAAAAAATGTCACTCTCTAGAGAGGTTTAGCACTGCTGCTATGCATGAGTTGATGCTCAAATACCGAACAGTTATTCGCTGGCTGTTTTCCATTCACTCAATGTGAATGTAGAGTTAATGTCCCATTTGCTGACTGAGTTTATATCATCATATGTATTAGAATCACAACAATGTAAAGCAGAACGAATCTGATACAACTTAGAGTACGTGTGCAAGATAATAATAAGTAATAATGCAAGAAACCTCTCATAGACGGTTAGCAAAGTGAGGTTCTGAGGAAGTCAAATCGCTTTAGGTTACTGCTCGTAGCTTTTGCTTTACATGTTGTTGTTTTTCCAGCAAGATAGCTGAATTTAGTGAAGGAACGTCTACCTTTCCATTCTATCCATCAGATATCACACAATTGGTTAATTAAAACTGGCAACACATTATGAATGTTTTGCTTCCTGTTAACTGTCACCCTCCTCTTTGAGCAGAGAGCTGAACTTAACTCATGAATGCTTTAGAATACAGACCAACATTTGGTCTCATTTTATAGAAGACACTCAGCATATTATTTCTAAAGTGCACTTCAAAAAATGAAAGTGTAAAAATGGTACAGAAGATTACATTTACTATAAAACCAAACGTACTGAACGGATTGTATTTGATACAAAATATATATTTTACAGAATCATTTTGAAAAAGCCATATGTCTAACCAAGTTGTGTTCCCAATTTGAAGTTGATATCACAAAAATTGAGCCCCCTAAAAATATTTAAAGTGGGGGATACACTGGCTTGGGTAAACATTGAAATGAAGTGTTATTGTGTGATGTTGATTTAAAGGGAAATCGTTTTTGAGTTTCATCATGTTGCAGTTTGTGTGGTACATCAATTAAACTACTGAGTCAGTAACATGCTGCAATACATTTCTTCAGCAAAAATCTTAAAGGGGTGGTCTACTGCTTTTTTTCTTTGCATGATTGTGTTTATGGGGTGCAATATAACATGTCTTCGTGTTTTTTTTTTTTAGCCTTATTTTTTATAAATTTCACCTTTATTGTAAGCCGCTTTCTCCTCTGTCATTTGAACGACCGGTTGACTTCCTGATTCTATGAAACCACTCCCTCAGAAACAGGCAATCGGCTCAGGTTGGTTAGTTGGGCCGGTGTGTTGTAATTGGCTAAACTTCGTAGTGCACGTTGTCCGGGAACTTCACGCCCATTACCTTTACGGCCGAAAGTTGCATGTGCTCCGGTCAAATGTAAATAATGGTGTCAATCCTGCCGTATCAGTTTGAGCCAGAATCAGACCCAGAAAGCGGCAATGAAGAGAGTCAAGCAGAACCTCCCCAAACCCAGCTCTTACAAAACGTTTCTGAATGGTACATTTCTTTTATTATTATTCTATTCTATTCTATTCTATTCTATTCTACTATTATTATATAAGAAATTCGATACGCTGTTACTTGAAAATGCTACTGCTGCTTGTTAGCTTTTGAGATACGGTTTTCTCCTGATTAAACATTTTATTTAAATGAATAAATGACTGAGTAATACCGTTTATTGAAGTTATTTTTTTATCGATATAATGAACAAGAGTTTATCTATTCACAAAACTTAGTTTACTCAGTGTATCCTTTTCTTTAGTATTGAGTACATGTGGCAACTGTGTTAAAACCATACTGTACACTGATAACAGCAGCTGAAGTTTGCAGTTGTGATTACATATATTTTTTTGTCTTATACACACAAAATAGCATCGAACTAACTGGCTACTATAAACAAACAGCGTTAGCATTACGTTCTTGATCAAATCGAAAAATTACGTCATAAAGTATACATGGAAAATACATTTACAAAATTATACACACCGTAATTACAAATTCAGGTCCAAAATATTTGTACGCATTTGACACACGAAATAGCATAACTAAGTGGCTACTAAAGCCAGCGCTGGCATTTGATTACGTCCTTGATAAAACTAAAACATTATGTCTGAAATTACACATGCAAATACATTTCAAATTATTAAGTCTTACTTACAGTTTGTGGCCCAACAACTGCTGCCTCTGGTTTTAAAGTTGGAACTGCTTCATGTTTCAATAACAGTTTCTTGTTGAATCCGGCATTGAATTCGTGGAGATTCTGGAAGCTGTCTTCCGTAAAATGCGCAGCACAGAGAGCTAAATTACGATTGTAATTTTCAGGAACATAATCAAACATAAATTTTAGCCATTGTTGACGAACTACAGCATTCGTAGGAAGCCCGAACACAGAAGACCTAACAGACAGCTGGGTGAAAATAGAACACTTTTTACGGCATGGCTACAGCTCTCCCCTATAACTCTTCCTCTTCGACAAAGCCGCAGAAATATGGCCATGCCCCCTTTTTTGCATATCCCGGAGGGAGGGTTGATGTAAATGTATGGGTTAGTTACGTATAAAACCCGGGAAGTATCTCGTTGTAGTCCCATTCGAGTCGTTTTTGTAGGCATTAAACTTCCTGATTTTTAAAAGACGATATCTCTGCTTACGTTGAACTTTCAGCGCAGCAACTTTGCAGAGACTGTTCATGCACCAACAGCAACATTACACACTATTTAAAATGAAAAAAGTGAAACCGCAATCAACCACCCCTTTAAGCACCAAAATTTTTTGCTAAAATATTAAGCAGCATGACTGTTTTCAACATTTAATAAGATATGTTTCTTGTGCTTCAAATCAGCATATTGTAAAAAAAATGTAACAATCAAATAAAACAGAAAAGTGATTTTTGAAGAGTAATAATATTTCACAATTATACTGTATTTTTGATCAAATAAATGCAGCCTTTAACAGAAATCTGAATGTTCTGAATGTCAGTGTTAGTGTTAATATAAACAGTTATATTTAGCATGATGTGATCTCATTAAACGAAGATGAACTTTTCTCATCTGGACTAGCTTAGCTACAGTATTGATTTAAGTAATCAAGTTGTCTGTTGTATATCTGTCAGCTGTTTAGAATCAGAGACCACAATGCCTGTTTCATGAATGAATTGCCCTATTGAGTCCATTCTTTTTAATGAATCAGTCAAATAAGTTAGCAATCTAACTTTATTTATTAAAGTTACTTTATTTGATCATTATGTGCTAGTGCCAACAAGTCACCAACCATATTAACAATGATGTCCTTCTAAATTAGGATTCCTTTCTGAAATATAAGCATGCAGGTTGCTTTGATTGATTTATTTTCTATTCAAAGTATGAGGCTCCAAATGTAGCATCACAACGGTGTTTTTAGTCTCTACACAAAATGCCAGCAGTATACATTATTTCCATGAATTCCCCTCTCATTGTTTGATTCTCCAGGGCGATAGGATGTGTTCAGATCTGAAGCAATTATTCATTTTGTGGATGGCTTTAATCTGACAGCGAGCCAGTGTAATGACCCAAACCAGGGGATATTGATATTGAGAAAGTATTTGCACAATAAAGATGAACCAAAGAACTGCTAGGTCAAGAAATCGTTTCAAGACACTTCACCCTAAAACTTCTTTGTAAAACTTTTTGCAATTAATGTGTAATTAAGTCCCAAGTGGAACTTGTCTAAAACTTCAACTGAAATTGAAGCTGGAAACAATTGCATCTCGACAGGGGGGAAAAAAATTGTTTGCTGAATTTACTGACAAAGCTTTGCTATGACAGCTTAGTCTTCAAAGCCAACGGCTCACTTCTCTTCAGAAAACCAAATAGACACATAATAAAACATTTCTTATCAAGTGGCTTGTAAGTTAACTGATATCTTTGACTTACAAAAATATGTCATATTGATCAACTTTAATCATTTTACACTGACTGCAATGGCATCAAATTATATTGACCTGGCCAATATAATATCATAATGTATAATATGTATAATGTATAATATTATAATATATAACATATTATTTGACAAGAAATAATCTAATTTCAGAATATTTAAATATTTTATTTTATATTACTGTTTTTATATTTGTAATGTGAAAACCTTCTAAAAATACACTTGAAAAAATCTTCTAAAATAACATTAGATTAAATGTATATTCTCATGACATATTGTGAATTCTTTATATTTATTCGCTGTCTGTTTTTGCGTGTTGTGAGTGTGTGATTTACTGTACATGTTCTGATTGAGATCACTTGTGCATGCGTTTTTGGCAGATGTGAGTTGTAATATTAGCCTGGTTAAAACCAGACCATTCTCAGTTGTAACTGAGTTATGGTCTGGCGAAGCTTCATAGACAAATCATTTCCAAAGGGGCGTCACCAACGGACGTAGCTCAAATGCCTCTGGGCGCAATTGGATAGACCTAAAACCAATCAGAGCGATGAAGGAGATGACGTATGCAGAGCAACGTTCGTCTGTAGAGCGACGTTCGTCTGTAGAGCGACGTTCGTCTGTTATAGAACAACTTAGTTTGAATAAGCGAGCAGACACTGATTAGCTACTTGCTCTATGTTTATTTAAAATTAACAGCAAGACAACTAGAAGTGAATGTGCTTTCCATTTAAATAAATCACACACCGTAAACAAAACCTTAACAAAAAAAACTTTGCAATGAACTTTGCAATTTAGACGCGCAAACAGGGTGCCGGTGCGGTGAGACGTACATGCTCGGGCAGATTCGGCTTGAAGTCGGTCATCCTCGGACGCTGCGCCGCGCGCTGTTACAAAAAAAAAAGCCACCAAGCGAAATGGGGTCTTATCGGTCTTGCGCACTGAACGCGTCATTTTTGCCGCGCGCACCTTCGCACTCGTGTGGACGCGTCGAGTATAAACAAGGCTTTACTCCGTGTCAGCGCGCACTCTGATCAGTAAAGGGGCAGAGATTTCAGACCTCCGTTTATTAAGGAGATCTCCAAGATTTCTCTTCTTGGGAGGGGGGGTGCACAGACCTCTCCCGAATCATCTCCAGCAGTAGCAGCCTCCGAAGCACCACTAACTCCACCTCCGTTTCCCTCGTAAGCTGATATTAGTATTTAAACATTCTCTATGATAAAAAAAATGTGTGTGAAAAAAATATTTTAATAACATGGTTTTGGCGGTTATAGAGTTCTAATGACGCCGGTGTTCAACTAGAGCCGTCACACCCCTAGTTCCGCGGCGGCATCCATCTTTGTAAATGTACAAAATCTGCTTCACCGTCGCTGTGCTGTCGTCATCGTGTAAAGGCCGCCCCAACGTTTCTGATTGGTGCCGCGATTTCGACGGATTAGAAATGGGCTTGAATGAGCTCTTTGCCAGACTAACTTGCAGAGCAAATCTAAATTTGCCGGAAGTTGTCTGGGTTTTCCCAGGCTATTGTAATATTACATTTCCTTCGTGTATATATGAGATTAACCTCATATAGGTTGTGTTTGGGAGAGAACGGTCTATAATAAACTGACTCTGCATCAGAGCTGGTGCCTACAGGAAGTTCTGTTTGGCTTGGCGATATGACAGAGGTTAAGATGAGGAATTTGCAGCAGATATAAGCAGAACCTTGCTGCAATAAAATAGCTCTGATGTGCCTGCACAGGCAGAGCCATGTCTCACCTTCCCAACCATAAAACACTTCTCTCAATGTGGAAAGCAGAGGGAGTGCAGGCCACAAGAATGATGCCAGGGGAAAGACGACGCTGGAGCCCGTCATAGATGAGTCACTTATGAAGAGAGAGAGAGATAAAAATAGTTAGCAGCAAACCCTTGTCGAAGAGAGATGCCAGTTCCTGTTGTTCACAAATCACCTTGAGAAATGAGAGGTTGGAAATTGCTTTTCAGATATTTGACGAACTGTGAAGGAAACTTTGTGGGTGAATGTTTGGGCTGTAATGATTATATAATTCCGCAAAATGGCAGCAACATTTTTCCTGACTTTACCCAATTAAATGTCTTATTAGCCATTCTTGTCCATTACCTTGACCACTTACTCATCATTCATCATTAATTGCATGTGTGGAGGGTTTTTGTTCACTCATTAGCAAAAGATTTTAGTTTTTGTAGCTAAGTGGATTTTGATAGCAACTTCCCCCCAAAAAATAAGTTTTTGTAAGTAGGCACAGGTAAAAAGTTTTATATGTGTATGTGTGTGCAAAAGTCTTAGGCACGTTAGTATTTTCGCCAAAACAAAAATTTTTTAGAGGGGTCCTATAATGCCCCTTTCACAAGATGTAAAATAAGTCTCTGATGTCCCCAGAGTGTGTATGTGAAGTTTTAGCTTAAAATACCCCACAGATATTTTTTATAGCATGTTAAAATTGACACTTTTTGAGAGTAAGCAAAAACCATAGACTGTAAAAAAAATATGGACGTAGTGTCCGTGACGTCACCCGTAGGTTTCTGAAGAGCGATTTTGAAGCCTAAAGTGGGCGGGGCTGGCCGTTGCCATCTTGGCAGCGCGTCACCTCTCGTCACTCCCGGATAAAATAAAATGGGCAAAGAGGCGGGACGTGGGTGGAGCTGAGGTGCTAATGCTATATGCTAGTGGCCTCGCCCTAAAGTGTCAGACATAACTAAAAGTGAGACTATGTGTATCGTGATGCATTATTATTCTGCTAGTTAAAAATGTATTATCATGCAGTAACTTACAATATTGCTCTGAGCTTGTGTGTGTGACAGTGATTCATGCGCATACATGTCAGTCAGCATGGCATCGCACGTCAAGTTCGTAAAGAGCTTTATTCAGTCCATTTTAAAATCTGATTTTGGCCGCCTCTCAATTTCTCAATGGGTTAAACCAAAGATATTACCTCAGAAGTTCAAGTAAATGCACTAGAAATCCGCGCTCATTCAAGGGTGTGCATCTATTGCATGGATGGAGAGAAAGCACTGTCAGTTGCAGGATTTCATCTGACGGTATTCTAGTCAGAATGTGCGTCTGATACTGCTCCATAGGGCTTTGATTATGAGGCGTGTCTTAACCGAACCAGGAAAAAAAAAAACCTCTGCACTCAATTGGATAGACTTGTAACCAATCAGAGCAACGCAGTAAGTGACGTATGTTGAGCTACGCATAGTTGTCAACAGAACTCAACTGCACGCACGCTGGAAGAAGTAGTAAAATAATGAGTGTTGCTTCTTTTACTTGGTCCTCCATGAGTGCGACCAAAGGAGAAACCACAACGACCACATCCCATCTTCTTAGCGACCATCGGAGAGGGCTGATAAATTAAACTTTTGCCGAATCCCGTAGGAAGGACGGCAAACACATCTTTCCGATCGACAAATGCCTTGATTGCAGTTCTCTGTTCGTCTTTTAAAATGAATGCGCTGTCGATTTCTTTTACGACAGACGCGATAGCGGAATCTATACATCTCAATTCTCCAGCTGCAGTCATCTTTGAGGGAAACCAGTTCAACCCAAGCGCTCTTTGATAACGTGATGATTACGTAACTGCAGATCATCTGTCCATCATCATATAAAGCCCATCCTGGCAATTTGATTGGCCCGACGATTTCTGAACCGATCATAATTACTCCTCAATGGATCAAGTCCAGACCGAACTTCCCGACCAAAAAATGTTGTGGGCGGGGTTTGGGCTGGCATCCAGGCTACTTGCATATCGTTTTTCACGTAGATTTGCAGGTCGGTTTCCTCAAGCCTCTTGGAGACGTTGTCGCCGTTCTTCTGGATTTAGTCTGTCTCAGTTTTTTCTGTTTCTTCATGTAATCACAGACAGACTCAATGGTGAGATCAGACCATACCGGCTGTTGTCAGACTCATACAAAAATATCACTGGATTATTACAATTAATGGCACGTAAAATACTAACGTGCCTAAGACTTTTGCACAGTACTGTATGTGTATGTATGTGTGTGTATATATATATATATATATATATGTATATATAAAAATTCAAGCTAAGTGTATTTTTAATGGAACTTCCAAAAATATATAAATTGAACCTTTCATAACAAGGCTCATGTAAAAACAAAAACGCAAAAAAGGTTTTGTTTATGCATGTATTGTTGATTTTTTAAATGTTTTTTTTTTTCATGATGTCCGATGTCCCTACTCCATAGTATTTTAATTCATTTGACTCATGACAACCTCCATTTTTCTATTTTTGATCTCAGGACTATTGTTTTTTTTGTTTTTTTTTCAGAGGAGTCCCTTGTAGGATATATGTTTTGCATTATTGCAGAGACATGTGGCACTGAATCATACCAGGCTTAACATGCAACCATCTTTCCATTCAGATTTCGTATTCCTAAAAAAGTGAGACCTGAGGCATGGGCACTGGATTTAATCTGCCTAATCCTCCCACTCAGCTTCCCTTCTGCAGTGTGTTTGTCTGTGCATACAAACGAGTGTGTAGGCAAGGTGAAAGAGTAGTTTCTTCTTGCTTTGTGTGAGAAAGCCTCCTCATCCTCCGAGACCTCACGAAATATGAAAAAACATTAAGAGGGTTCAAAATTATTTCATGGAGCATGCCTTGAATTGAGCTCTTGTATATGTCATCAGATGTACTGCTTTGTAGCGTATTTTATAGACACTGCTCATGGTTTTCAATCTTTTTGGCAATTACAAGAGCAAATCACATTTTTAATAGAGCATGGGCATATAATTGAACTTGCATGGTTGAATAGGCATAGAAGTCATTTGTTCCTTAAAAAAAAAAAAACGAAAACAACTTGAATGTATGTCAGAGCTCATTTTATTAGGGTGGAAGGGAGAGACGGGGAGTCGAGATTTCTTATTGCCTCTTGAAGGATGTCCGCGTCTCTTGGGTGTCTCCAGAGCTTGAACTCATTCACTTATTGATCATCTTATATTCATCGCCATAGTCTTGGTTATCTCAAATAAAACCAGAGCGTATATTTAACTTTTAGACATTAATGAAAAATATCTTAAGACCCTTCCATACCAAACACATCAATTTGGCACTGATTTGGATGATAATAGTATAATTAATTGTAATATAGTAATCAATAATTTGAAATGCAAATGTAGAGCTATCTACACCATAGATTTTTTTAGTGTATTTGGTAGATTTTTTTTTCTCTCTTTATTTTGGGGTGTGTCTGATTTCTTTAACTCTTTATGAGACAACGCGCCATTGATGGAATTTTCCGGCAATCCATGATTTCACTGTTATACGGTAGGGGGCGCTATTACACATCTTCTGAAAGAGTACAGAATCTCCAGAATAAAACACAGGCAACGAACAAGCAGAAACAAGCAATAGAAACATTGCTTACGCACATGTAAAATGAAGCAATCATTAAACATTAAAAACCATATAAAACAAAATGTCCTAATGTACCAAATGGAATGTCGAACCCATTAAGAGCTATAGGACTGTGAATGCTTTAGGGGTGTTGATGGACTCGATCTACTCCATCTATGTTTTGATCATCTTTCTGAATCCGATTCGGACATAGGCCTAGTCTTTGACAAAAAAAGTGATTTTTCTCAGCTTTTTGTTCAAAATGTAGATTTTTTCTTAAAGCAGTTGCTTTGTTTGAAGCAGTATCGGAAGGTCGGACAGCTGGTTTGAATTTTTATTTTTAGCTTTGCGAGAATCGTGACCTCATCTGATGCATTAAAAAAGGGAAATGAGTATGGTATTATTTAAATGATTTAGCACTACACTCCCCTGTAACTTAATTTATATTTTTTTTAAACAGAACTCCCAAAAATATTTTTTTCAATTACTGTCAATTACTATAATGATCACATACTTGTATATTTTATATTATTGATTATGTGAATCCGTTGACCAGGCTACACATGACACGAGTTGTGGTCTCATTGTCAAAAATGTATTTAGATTAGATAGAACTGTATTGATCCCACACTTGTATGTCATGGATTTCCAAAGCTTTGTTTGGTCACGTGCTTTTTCTGCTCTGCGGTGATTTGTTAGATACAAGGGGGTAATCCATCAGCCGGAAACTGAAGTCTCCCCGGGGGCCGCCATTGGCTAACAAGCCTTCACCTGCTGTTAGCATTCCATTGACTCCCATTCATTTTGGCGTCACTTTGACAGCGAATAACTTCACATCTGAGGCGTTTAAAGACTCCATTTGTTCATTGTTTATTTCTAAAGAAACACGACAATGTATAAAAGGCTCCATTACCTTGGCCCCGTAGAAGCCGTTTTTGTAAAAATAGGCTAACGATTGCGTCACAACACGCGACTCTCTGTCGCACAGTAGAGAAATTACCGTATAGACAGAAGTAGAAGCTCGCGCACAATCGGGTGGACGTGGAGGCATAAAGTCAAGGGAGAAGCCCATAGAGAGTTGTAAAGTTTCTCCTGCTGCGAGCTCATGGACAGCTAATACTCACGATCTTCGGCTCTGCAAGATTCGGAAGGGAATGATTCAGATTCCTCTTGGCACAGCTACTAGAAGACGTACAACTGTGAGACAGGTTGCTCACGTCACATCTACGTCGTCCAGCTCAGTTTGAGCCTGCGCAGTTCGCTTGGAAATCAGGAAGTCAGTGCTTCTAATTGAAGTCGCAGCAGCAGCGCCTCATACGCTGACCATTCACATGGGAAACACACACATTGAGGAACAGCTATGTTTGAAACTATAATCTAATAATTATAAATCAAACAGTTTATCCATAAATCTTGTGGAATAACACTAACACCGGGAGAGCCGCGATCGGATTGGGTTAAAGTTACTCAGTCAGGGGTAGTAGGCCGTCGATTAACAAAATGCTGAAATATATTTTAAAGTATGTCAGTGTGCCTCCCTCTTGTCTTTAAACGTCTTATTTTACGTTAAAATATGTGCATTATGAACAAAGAACCGTAATTATTTCCAACTTCCAAGCAATATGTGTTTTTGTTAATCCTGTCGACACTTAGTTGTGAATGGGGTCTCCCACACTGTTTGATCCACGCACATCATTTCTCACCTTGACTTTTAGATTTTCGGGAAGGAAAAAAGTTACACTCCCCCGTCCAAACTTTTAGAATACCGGGTATCAGATTAGCACAATCCATACGCACAACGCTTCAGCATGTTTCCCTTTCGCTCGAAAGCTTGCCAGACCTCCCGCGCCTAGTTACGGTTGCTAAGACACGATTGGCCAGTGGCGGTTTTCGGGCGTGGCTTAGCGAAGGGTCAATTAACCTTTTTTCGGCACAATTTAATGAAAGCCTCAAATGCTTCAGAAAGCCTTGGTTTCCCATCACTAGCAGTTGCAGTCTCTGAATGTATATGTTAGTTTTGAATGAAGAACAGAGCATAATTGAAGCTAGGCTATCCACCTTATTTTTCACGCAAGAGCTGGCGCCGCCATTTTTTAAATAGTAAGCTACTTTCCGATTATAGACACTGTATAAATTATACATTGATACTTATTAAAGGTATTAAAGAGTGATTTCCTTGTTCCTTTTTTTTCTTTTTTTACATTAAAGGGATAGTTCCCCCAAAAATGAAAATTGTCATAATTACTCTCTCAAGTTGTTTTAAACCCAAATAAGTTTCTTTCTTCTGTTAAAAATAAAAGGACAGTCAAGACAGTGAACCAATAAGAATATGACACATACGACTAGGGAAGCATAAGACATAATCACATGATGGCAAGGGAAACACATGACAAACAGGAAACATGACGATGATAATTTTAAAATAATAGACATGTATAATAGACAATAATAGTTACAGCAATTGCAGAACTTGCAAAGGGTAGATCGGGTAGAACCCCTTACCAGAAAGTTTGAGGAATACATTACAAAAGAAAGAAAGAAAGAAAGAAAGAAAGAAAGAAAGAAAGAAAGAAAGAAAGAAAGAAAGAAAGAAAGAAAGAAAGAAAGAAAGAAAGAAAGAAAGAACCCAGATATTTTTCGGTCGCATGCTGCTTTCAAAATGTAATTAAGTCCTGTGGTCGTCAACATCGAGATTAGACTCAGATAAGAGCGACACCTGCGCCGTTAGCAGAATGCTTATGAACACAGCACTGTCAGCATCTTATAAAAGCAAGAAACAATAAAACAAACACAGCACAGACGCCTCTGATGGGGAGATGGGCCGCACGGTATAAACGTTTCCCCAAGGACAAAGTTTGGCAGTAACATCTCCAGGAAAGATGATTGATGATAGTGTATAATTCCACATTTTGACTCTCACCTCAGAAGCAGACTTTTCCTTCAGCTTACATAAAGTTGGCCCCACTCATTATAAGCTTTTTAATTTCCTCTGTTTGGCAAGGGGTTATCTTGAAGGATGAGTGTGAAAGACATTTCAAGGGCACAATAATGTTGTAACTCAGAGGCAGGGATTCAGTATTTGATGTTAAAACAGTGTGGGATTGTGTCTCACCATGTAATGAATGGAATCTGGTTAATACACTGTGAAAATGTGTATGAATAATGTTTTGTTTTGTTGTTGTTTTTACGTGAAGAAATAAAAAAGCAAGATGGAGTGATGCCGGTTTACTAACCCACCATGTTGATTGCTCATTATTCAATGTATTGGCAGAGACTGCGGAATTCATTCCATCCATCCATCCATCCATCCATCCATCCATCCATCCATCCATCCATCCATCCATCCATCCATCCATCCATCCATCCATCCATCCATCCATCCATCCATCCATCCATCCATCCATCCATCCATCCATCCATCCATCCATCCATCCATCCATCCATCCATCCATCCATCCATCCATCGTGCTCTGGAAGCCTTACATTTTTCTCTATTTCTGGTTGGCTTCTTTTTTTAATGAGCAAATTTGACATGGGTAATTGTTACAGTACATACTGCATATTTAGTGTGTGATAAAAATGCTGGTTGCACTGAAATGGAGCTGTCAGGAGAACACATGTATTGATCGTTCTGTTATGTAGGGTGTTTCCTTTCAGTCTGCTTGGACAGGTGTTTCTGTAGGTGACACACACACACGTTTCCCTTTACTTAACTTGTTCAGTCTGACTGCATGAACAATTGATTTTAAAAGGCAAAGATTAAGGCCTTCACATCCTAACATATTATTATCTGAGATGTGGATTATTTAAATATAGGCTATTTATTTCCAAAAATACATAGTGCATTGGAAAAAGAAAGGATTGGCTTTTGTGTAAAATAATTTCTGATGTTTGGATTCAGCATAATAGCACATTATTTCTAAATGCATGACATACATAACTTAAAACTAAGTCTACACAATACTAGGACACAACCTAATGAGGCAAATCATGAAGTGTTATTACCCAGCTCACTCAGAACGGTTTGCCTCGTCAACTATAATTTGCTATTAGTAAAAAGAAATCAAATGGTATAATAAGTTAAATAAATCATTCATAGTTGGTCAGGATTTGTTTCTCTCTCTTTGCACTTTCTTCACGCTTTAGAATCACAAACAAAACATTATTAAAATGGATGATGGTAATCGGTACAAATTTCCGGATGCATATACATTTTGCAGCTATATTTTATTTAGTATTATGTTTTTTGTTTGTTTTAAATATAAATTTAAATGTTTTAAAAGTTTTAAATTTTGTTACAAACTTGCGGTAAATTGGTAAGCTCATTATCTCCCATGAATTCCTTATAAAAATAAAGGATTATTAAAATTACTCGGGACATTTTCTTTGATTGAGCTGAACAAAGTTGAATAGTGACATTTATCAAGTTTAATTGTAGTTACATGTGTAAATCAAGAATATTGGCTGATCTAATCAGCTTTAACAGTTAAACAATTTGTTTAATTAAAGTAGTGTATGTACTGTGGGTTCTGAAAGTCTGAGATCACATTGAAAAACATAAACGCATAAATGCCTTTCAAAAGTCTAGAGTCTGTATAAGATTTTTAGGGGTCAAGCACAGATTGTTTTCGTTTGTGTTCTTCTTCTTCTTATTATTATTATTCCACAGCCCATAGAAACGCTTGCCAGAAAGTTGTGAAATTTGGCACACAGATAGAGTACAGTCTGAACTGTCAACATAGCAAATTTGGAGTCTCTAACTCAAAACCCTTCTAACACCAACAACTGTCATTTATTTGAAAGAAATCTTTACAGTATAGATGTCTTGACAATTGATCAATTTAATGCCTCCTTGTGGTATAAAATGTATGTGTCTTTTTTTTTTAAATACTGAACCTAAGCTTTTGCACATGTATAGTGACATGAATAATATCATTCTGGACACTGATAAATAGTCATATTTGTCAAAGATCATGCGACTCCTTTGCATGGAAATTCATTTAAACGTTTAATTCAAATAGTAATGCTTTGTAAAACATTTTCATCACAGTTTGTAAAAAAAAAAAAAATGCATTCAAGTAGTAAACAAAGTTTTTATTTTACACTTTGGTCTCAGATTTTTGCCCCCCAAAGATGGATCTCAAAAGCTCCTCTCCTCTGCCCTCTCTCTCGTTCTCTGACGTACCCAATAGTTTCTCTTAATTGTACTGTGCGGAAATGGTACGGCCCCTCAGGCCTAAATAATGATTTTGAGAGCATGACAGAATGCTGACTGGGGCTTTCAGCAGACACCGTAACCTCAGCTGGTGTTGGGACAGAGGGACTGTCAGGGACAAGCAGCGGCAGACGGCCTGTCTGGAGCCTTTGGCAATTGCCCTCATTGATTGAGACAGATGCAAGGGTGTGCTGAGGGACGTTTTACAAATTGAAGCTGATACTCGGCTCATAGAAGCACAGAGAGTGTGCCAGATTCACACCACTGATATCAGCTGGCCTGGGGGTGCACGGATGCTACGGATGGACTGAGCTGCGTTGCTCCTGACAGATTGTCTTTTTACAGAGTTTGTTTGGATGGATGGCTAGTTGGCTGCTTAGGAAATTGGACTTTCTGGCTTACGTGTTTCTGTTTAAAAAAGCATCAAAAACAAATGAAGCATTTCTGTTGAGATGCATTTTATAGTGCACAGATAGAGCCTCCGAAGAGAGGCATTCTGGGAAAGGACCTTGTGCAAGTGACTTACTCTTCTCCGCTCTGCATCAGCGCTGAGCAATTACATCTATATAAATATCATGCGACCTTGCACAGCCGTCCGTATCTCCGTATTACTGTAACTGAGCGGTCGGCCACAGCCCAGCAAACTGGCTGCAAACTCCATCAGGAATACGGTTGTCCCGCTTCAGTAGCTGCACTCGGTCCCCAGGAGTGACCCTGGCATCACCCTCCATTTTTCACCCCCACTCAGCCACATACACAGAGATATGAAAGCACTGACAGGCTCTGAAAGCAGAAGCCGTCACCCGCAAAGGGCCGGTAGGCTATGTATCTTTTATGGGTCCCGGGCTTTTATAGAGACGTTTGTCTTTTGAGCGCGCTTTTTTTCTTTGGTGTTCCTAATGTGTCAGAGGATCAAACTGTTAAAACTTTTACCTTACAATGGCAAATCAATCATTTGTATAGTCTTGACTTTGGCTTTGAAACGTTAGCAGCTTTCAGTGCCCACGCAGCTGTCAAATTATTGACTGTACTTTTGTCGCCAGATGGTTGCATTACTGGAGAAAATAATTAGACACTGTATTGGGGATTTCAACAAAAGAGGTTTAAAAAATACAATTGAATTCGTACACTTTGTTGACATGTCCAAAAATATTTCTCGTTCCCTACTCATTTGTGAATAAATAAATGTTGTTGTTTTTTAAATAAAAATAATTTGGTTTATGGGACACTTGAGAAAAATTCTTCAAAAATAAATAAATACATAAATGAATATCATTAGAATGGAGGAAAAAAAATATAAGAAGGTTGGAGTCAGTAAGATTTCAAAATGTTTTTAAAATAATTATTTTTTGCTCATCAAGGACTATTTGTTCTTTAATTAAGCCATTCATATTTTGAAATAGTTTTACAATTTGAAATAAATGTTTAATTTGTTACTACATTTTAAAATGAAATTTATTCATATGATGGCAAAGCTGAATTTTCAGCATCATTACTCCAGTCTTCAGTGTCACATGATCCTTCAGAAATCATTTTAATATGCTGATTTGCTGCTCAATAAATATTTCCCTGTTGAAAAGTTTTTGCTGCTTAATTTTTGTAGTGACCATGATTGATTTTTTTTTCACAATTCTGTGATGAATATAAAGTTCAAAAGAACAGCATATATTTTAAATCTATTTTTAGTCTTTACTGTAACTTTTGATCAATTTAATGCATCCTTGCTGAATAAAATTATTTTATACATACAATTATTTATTTATTATATGTACACAAAATAAATAACAGATGATGCATTTTGTTAACCAATAAGATCTATTTCATCATGCCAATATGAGCAGAGCATCACTTTATCACAGATTCTCAGAAGTACTCGTGTGGAGCATATGTGGGGAAAAATCTTTGGGATTTGACAATGTTTAAACATTGAGGTATTTTAATGGCTCATACACATTACTGTTTACTGTGAAAGTGTTTTGTGAAAAGGTAAACATCTGAGAAATGCATCATCTGTTTCCCAGTAACAGTTCTACTGCAGTGATATCTGGACATAAGCCAGATTCTTTTTGTGCTGCATATGGAAATTGAACAAGTCGTGGTTTATTTGAGCAACAGTAAAAACTCCTTGTTGGAAGATTCCCATCACCCTTTGCCGTTTGTGTCCCAAGCACACCACCCCTACTTTGATGACAAAAATATGATATAACAACAGCACTCTCATAGCTGCTCCATTTTACATAAGATTAGCTGCTGAAACTCACTCTTAGAAGAAAAGGTTATATATAGAACCTTAAAGGGTTCTGTCAGGCACTTTTCATATATGAACACTTAAAAAAAAAGGGAGTTTTTGCAGCGATGCCATAGCAGAACCATTTTGGTTCCCCAACCTTTTAGTGAAAATTTCTTAAACCATTTTTTCTTAGTTTAAATAGCATTTTAAAAAAGCTAACAAACCTTTTTTTTTTCAATATAGAGAACCTTTTGTGCATTGGAAAGTTTTCATTGATGTCAAAGGTTCTTTATGGAACCACTGATACCAATGAAGAACCTTTATTTTTAAGCGTGAACCTTTTAGGAGTTCCCATCATTGGACCATGTTATGGATTTAGTTTTAATTAATTCATTTTTGTTTAAATTATATTTTTATTTGGATTAAATGTAATGAATTAAGCAGCTGGTTAAAAAAAACTGTTAAACCTGAAAAATTTAGTCAAAAATCCTATTCTATTTAGAACCCCAATGAACCTTTTCTTTTCTAAGAGTGCTTGGCTTTTATATGGAATCAGACTAGTTTCCAGGATCATTGAACGGTACTCTTGAAAGATTTCTTGTGGTCTTAAGTCAATACTTTTAATTAAGTTTTAAACCGTCACAGCATGACCTGTTCTCATAATGGTATTATATTATTTTGTGTATCCTTCTTTAATATATTTGTGTCTGCACCGATGTATAGAGGTTTCCCTTTGCCTTTTCAAAAGTGAGTCTAAAGTTTGTTTTTAGCTGCATGCCCTTTCCGTCTCTCGGCAGAAAAGGGCATCGTGCCTCAGAGAGCAGAATTGGGCCATGCCATAACATTGCTTTAATTTACAAGATTTGTGTACTTGCCATGCCTAGAGAGACAAGCTATGAATCTTCACCTCACCGTTTAGTATAGACACGGCTGGTGGCAGAAGGTTTGCATTCTCATTCAGCTCAAAAGTGAGCGAAGATCCCTCTAGCGCTAATCGATGCGGTACAGGAATCTGATAAACATGCTGAAAACCCTCGGTCTGGCAAGTTACATTAAATAATGAGAGGACTCATTATTTCCAGAGGGAAATTAGAGGGCTCTTTGATGGATGGCATATTTCAATATCTGAGTGAATTATTGTGCAGCTGGATCATAAAGCAGTCATTTGACTCCATAGAGTGGTTGGAGGCACAGAATCAATCACCTGTTCCTTCACACAAAATTAAGAACCTCAGGTGCTTTCACATTCTTTTAGAGGTGTCAGAGCAAATCAGAGCCGTAATGGCATTTACCTGGCTGAAATTCGCTATTGATAACAGACTAAATGAGGTATTTGTCTGGTGAAATGTTTTTGTCATGATTGCAGAGAAAAGATGTGACGTGTGAATTCAATGTCATTGGAATGGCCTTTGCAAATGTTGAAATGTTTAAATACAGAACTGACTGTTTTACATCTCCCGTTATATAAGGCGGCTCTATCAAAAATGTATGAATAATATATTACAACATATGGGTTCTCCATGCCAGTCTAATTACATGGGATTTAATATAGATTCACACCATGAAGTAAGAATAGCCCTTCCATTTGATCCCATTGATGAATTGACAATATGGAGAAAAAATGCAGAGTACATACCGGTTTGAAAAATGATTGGAATCACTTCGATAAAATACAGTTAAGTGCAACTTGTGCAGCGTAAGTCTGTCATATAGGCTACATAAAATTATAATGAGAACATTATAATTGTGTGCTTGGGACATGGCTTTTAATGGTGAGACTCTCAAAAATTATATAAAAATTTGGAATTAGATATATCAGCCAATATATCGTTTAACGCCTTTCAAATATAAAGTTATCGGTATCGGCTAAAATGTTCATATTGGTGCATCCCTATTTTTAATGGAACAATTTAAATGTCTTTACCATCACTTGATCTATTTAATGCATTCTTGCTGATTAAAAGTATTATTAATATTTATTTATATTTTATTGAAGGCAGCATGTTTTTTTTTTTTTTTTTTACGTTGCTGGGCTTTCTGGTATATTCTTTTCATTTTGCATCCCCATGGAATGAATTGGCGCCCTTTGACACTATATTTCTATATTTTATGCTCTCGTGGTATCAATCCACCATGACAAATGAAGTCCACTTGTTGTCACACCAAACCCATTTTTTTTTTGTCTTCAGTGCTTCTACACTTAGTATAGTTTCAGTCCAGTAGAAATTCAGTCTTGATGATTATTAATTATATGCGGCCCCCTCCACATCTGCTGCAGGGTAATGGAAAAGAAATAGCACTTTTGCCTTTGCCTTTCTAAAATGAGCCCTCAAAAGAGCAAGACTATGTAGCCATTGTTCGATCGCCTGTTGAAGGTACCTCTAAGCATCATTACATTTCAATTCTGCAAAGAGTGACATACAATTTGTAAGGGGGGAGACTCCAGGGAAATTAACTCAGAGATGACAGTTCACAAGACCAAGAGTTCTGAAAGCAAAAGTCAATTTTGCAGCCTGCTAGTATAATTATATGCCACCATCTTAAATGGAGGAAGATATTTGCACTTCATTTCCTGAGAACAAATGTCCAGGGTGGAATATTCATGTTTTAATATCAGATTTAAAAAAATAATAATAAAATACTAATAACACCAAATAAGAAAGCAAGCAAAAATAGTTTTCAATCATCTGCCCATAATTACAAAGGTGTTTCTTGTGAAAGACCATGTTTTGCATTTTAAGGGTCTGAATACATTTCATTTGGCTTTTATGTAATTTTGATAGGCCTATGCTTGAGGCTGGGATTTACCATGCAATTTTAATATGTTGTACTTGTCGGATAGCTAAATGTTGGTTGTAGTAAGCATTCAGATAAATATAGCCTATAACTCTTAAGGGAGGGAGGCCATGTTTTAAAAGAAACCGTGTCCCTCAAGTGTTGAATCTTTGCAGTGAATAGGCGTTAATCTCTCATGGCCGAGTGCTCGAGCATGTGGTGTAATTCAAATGCTGCTGGCACGCATTCGATTCTGTGAATCATATCTCGGCGCAATCGCGGCAGAACTACAAATACATTCACTGTATGAAATCAAATATTTGTGGTATTTGTGTTGTGAGATGCAAAGAAATTAGGTTGAAGAAAAGGTGTGACCCAGTGTATCACTACATACTTTGACTTTTATTGCCTTCATAGATTTAGCCTATCGTGTTTCATTTCCTGTGCGATCTCTAGAGCACGTCTCTCATTCTTTCCTTTTATCGTTTATCCTCCCCGCCTTATTCACGCGGGAAACGTTGCTCTAGTTTTACCCGCAGATCTCTCCTGATCCTGTTGCTTATTTTCCTTCGGATGGGGTGGAGAACTATGGTAAATGTTTGGATTTGATCACAATTAGCTTTGATGGAATATTTGGTTTTATTCAGACCTTTGGAAACAAACACAACCGCTGAGAAAACCGATTCTGAGCTTTCATATTGAGGACATACCTGTGAATCCAATGAAGTTCTTTTTTTTCTTATTTTTCTTCTCTTGGTTGAAACAGGCTCATCACTGTCACCCGTAGATGACTCATCCTATCTGTTCTGTTCAGACTCTTGCCTGTTCTATACAGGGTAATCATTTCTCGCAAAAGCAAACACAGCTGCACAAAGCCCAGATAAGACGAGTGGCCAAAAAGTGTCACACAGGCAAATGTTTCACATGAAACAAAGCCTTAACTGCCCTTTATCCTCTGCTGATGTGCTAGCCAAAGATTATTCTGAATGGTGTCTGGCAACAGTTTACTTGGATTAGAAATTGTGATTTTTGAGCAATATTTTATCCGTTTGTAATGGAACTTGTTTCAAGGGATAGTTTAGATAGTTTCAAAAATATTTTTTTGAATTCTGTCATCATTTACTCAACCTCATGTCGTTCCAAACCTGTGGAACTTATTATTTAAAAGGTATTTTTAAAAACATATTTTTGTCCATTCAATGTAAGTCATTGGGGTCCAATGTTGTTGTTTTAGATGCCATAGACTTCCATTGAATGGCCAAAAACAGTTGAAATGTTATTATAAATATCTTCTTTTTGTGTTACACTAAAGTTATTCACATTAGGCAGGCTCATTAAAAGTATCTACTGTAAGGTTGAGCTGGAGAGATATTTGGAGGAAACACATACAGATGCAAAAAGGCATGAGCCTATGTCAATTCCGTCAGACATCCCACCTATCAATCCACCAGAATACCAAATGGAGGACTGTGCACCTAAGTGGAAAGAGGTGGAGCAGGCTGTGAGATAGGCAAGGGCTTCATCATCTCCATCTGCTAATGGAGTTCCGTACAGAGTGTACAAGAGTGCTTCAGGAGTTCTACGAATTCTGTGGAAATTGATGAAAGTGGCATGGGATAAACAGGTTGTACCTATCGCATGGCGCCGAGCAGGTGGAGTCTTTATACCTAAATGGTAAATGGACAGCATTTATATAGCGCTTTCACAGACCCAATGGCCACCAAAGCGCTTTACATATTGCCTCGCATTCACCCATTCACTCACTCATTCATACACCGACGGCGGTGTCAGCCATGCAAGGCGCCATCCAGCTCGTCGGGAGCAGCTGGGGTTAGGTGTCTTGCTCATGGACACCTCGAAACTTGGTCAGGTGGAACCGGGGATTGAACCACCAACCTTCTGGTTTGTAGACAATCTACATGAACCACTGAGCCACTGCCGCCCCCTAAAGAAAAAGATGCTACAGACATCAGTCAGTTTCGTCCTATTTCACTATTAAACGTTGAAGGCAAGATTTTCTTCAGCAATATTGCTCAGAGATTGTCAACCTAGCTATTAAAGAACTGCTTCATTGACACTTCAATACAAAAAGCGGGCATTCCAGGTTTCCCAGGATGCTTAGAACACATCAATGTGATCTGGCAACAGATTAAATCAGCTAAAAAGGAGAGGAAGGAGCTCCATGCAACATTCATGGATTTGGCTAATGCATATAGTTCAGTACCACATGAGCTTCTTTGGGCAGCATTTGATTTTTTCAGTTTACCGATGACAAAAACACATTTAGTGAAAGCCTACTTTGGAGATTTGCAATTTAGTTTCTCAACTTCAGAATTCAGCACTGCATGGCAATGCCTAGAGGTTGGAATAATGGCAGGATGCACCATTTCTCCACTGGCTTTTACTATGGCAATGGAAGTAATCATTAGGGCATCAAAATGGGTAGTAGGAAAGCGCTTGGCTTCTGGGATGCGACTACCACCAACATGACATGACAACCATCACTACAACAGTACCCTGCACTAATCGGTTATTGGGTAAATTAACCAATAACATTGAATGGGCACGAATTCAATTTAAGCCCTCTAAATCAAGGAGCATCTCTATAATTAAAGGCAAAGTAGTAGATAAAACATTCTTCATTAATGGTGAGGCAATAACAACAGTGTCTGAGAATCCAGTGAAGAGTCTTGGGAGATGGTACGATGGGGATCTAAAGGACACAGTTCGAGTGGGAGAAGTTAGATGACAAGCAGTGGAACGGTTGAAGAGCATAAACAGCTGCACTCTACCAGGCAAACTAAAACTTTGGAAACTGACTGGAAATTACATTAGTAAAGTCACGTGACAAATGTGTAAGGGAGGCAGCACCTGTGTTAAAAACTGGAAGAAAGTGGTCAGCAAAGAAAGCTGTGGAAGATGCAAAGGCTGCCCTTCAAATTGGTGATATCGTGGAGCAAGTACAGCATGGAAGAGGGGGTTTTGGGCTCAGTTTAACTCCTCCTAAATGGCACAGGGCAGCCCCAGCTCAAAGGAGGAAGCTGGTAGTCAACGAGGTGCGAAAGCAGGAGGAGAGGATGAGGTGTATAAAGGCCATTTCCCAGACCAGGCAGGGAGAATGGATGAGCTGGGAGAGTGTGGAACAACACAAGATGGGCTGGCAAGGCCTATGGTCAATGAACAGAGTAGTTTATCTGATGTTCTCCCATCACCACAGAACCTAAACCTCTGGGTAGGAGAGGATCCCTCATGTCCTTTGTGTTCATCACCTGCGACATTAAGGCACATTTTGACAGGATGTAAGGTGGCTCTTAGCCAAGGATGGTTTACTTGGCGCCATGACCAGGTACTGAGATGTTTGGCTTTAGCATTGGAAGACAAGCGTAACATGACCAATAAGTTGCCACCTGTTCTAGCAAAACATTACACACAGAAGACAATATTCCTCCGCCCAGGAGAGCAACCACCAAGAAAAGGTGTTAAAACCAATTCTCACCCAGGACAACTGGAATCTGCTAGAGACTGGAAAATGCTGGCAGATGTTGATCAACGGCTTATTTTTCCACCTGAGATTGCCACCACTAACCTTCGACCAGATATTGTCTTGTAAAATCTGGATCAGCACGCCTTGTTCACCTGATAGTGTTAACAGTGCCATGGGAGGATGCTGTAGATGAGGCGTATGAGAGGAAGAAACTGTGGTATGCTCATCTAGCCACTGAAGCAGAACAGCGAGGATGGAGAGTCCTGGTTTATCCAGTGGAAGTGGGTTGTCGAGGATTTGTGGCACACTGTACCCGGTTTCTCAGAGACATCGGATTCAGTGGCCAAGAGTTGCATCGCACAGTGAAGAACTTATCTGAAGCAGCAGAGAGGAACAGCAACTGGCTGTGGTTGAGACGGAAAGATTCTGGCTGTGAACAGGCCGCCACACTACGGTTTCGAAGAACTCTTGAAAAACTTGAAACAGAGTCTGTTGGATTATTTGTATAGTTTGCATAGTTATCATAGTTATTACAATCCCATGTACTGTATTCTGCGTGAATGAGGATTTGTGTTGGACAGATACGTATTGTGTTTTGCGGTAGGTAGAATGCCACACGGAACCGTTGCAACTGAACCTGCATTAACAACGACAGTGGGGCTTCGACCGCCTTAGTCAAACGGGTAGGCGCGTATGGTCGGTTGTTGTGTGTTGCAGTAGGTAGTATGCCATACGAAACCGTTGCCACTGAACCTGCTTTAAAGACGACAGTGTGGCTTCGACAGCCTTAGTCAAACGGGTTGGCGCATATGGTCGGGTTGTTAGGTAGTATGCCATACAGAACCGTTGCTACTGAACCTGCTTTAACGACGACAGTGGGGCTTCGACAGCCTTAGTCAAACGGGTTGGCGCGTATGGTCGGGTTGTGGTGAGATTGTGGTGTTAGAGATTGTGGTTAGGTCACATCAAGGGTTTATGCCACTGAACTACGAGGAAGGAGCAACCTCCGCAGCAGGAGGGATCTCAAGAACAATAGAAAAAAAGAAACGCTGATGTACAGGTAAGTAAGCTGGGCTGAGTTGAGTGGGGGACGAAGGGGGGTGACTCTGGGATGCCAGAATCACTGTCGAGCCCTCTTGAGGTGTCGTGGGCTAGTCGACGAAACGGAAGGTGCCCACTTGAAGACCCCAGAGATGTCCCCTACTCAGCTCAATCCAGACGGTTGTCATGATGATCCGCTGGGGAGACCGCACTGTGGTTGATCCCCGTAGCCAGCATTGCAGCCGTTGTGTGTGCTGACGCGCCATTAACACCAGACAGAAGGATATTCACATCACCATATGGAAGGAAGCGTAAATGGATGGAGACGCATAGGTTACTGTAAAGCTACGTCTTAGTTGGTGCTTATCTTGGCGAAAGGCGAGTGCAAATCAGCATGAAGTTTTAACATCTACTCTCGTGTAATGGAAACCAAGAAAGCCATAAAGCTATATATATATATTTTATGTGTGTGTATATATATATATATATATATATATATACACACACACGTAAAATATATGGCTTTATGGCTTTCTTTATGCATATAATATATACAGTGTAAATATATATATATATATATATATATATATATATATATATATATACACTACCGTTCAAAAGTTTGGGGTCAGTGAGAATTTTATTTTTATTTTTTGGAGGAAAGAAATCAATACTTTTATTTATCAAGGACATTAAAGACATTTATAATGTTACAAAAAAAGATTCTATTTCAAACAAATGCTGTTCTTTTGAACTTCCTATTCATCAAAGAATCCAAAAAAAAAAAAAAAAACTGTACAACTGACAGACCAACAACTGTTTCAACATTGATAATAATAATAAATGTTTCTTGAGCATCAAATCCTCATATTATACTGATTTGTGAAGGATCATTTGACACTGAAGACACTGACACTGGTGATGCTGAAAATTCAGCTTTGATCACAGGAATAAATTACACTTTACTATATATTCACACTGAAAACAGCTGATTTACACTGGAATAATATTTAATACTATAACTGATTTTTGTTGTATTTTTAATCAAATAAGCGCAGCCATGGTTAGCAGAAGAGAATTCTTTTTAAAGTATTTAAAATCGTACCGACCCCAAACTTTTGAACGGTAGTGTATATATATATATATATATATATATATATATATATATATATATATATATATATATATAATGTATATATTGTATTCGTGTATATATATATATACTGTATATATATATACTGTATATATTGATTATCTCTTTAAGTCAGTAATATTTTAACACACACTACCGTTCAATATGTTTAGTATGATTTTTCAGTAAAATAATACTTTTATTTGGAAAGGATGCAGTAAATTGATCAAAAGTGACAGTTTTTATTGTTCCAAAAGATTTAGTTTTAAAATAATTTGTTATTTGTATATTCATCGAGGAACCCTGAATAAAATGTATCACAGTTTTCACAAAATTAAGCAGCACCACTGTTTTCAACACTAATAATAATAAGAAATGTTTCTTGTGCACCAAATCAGTATTAGAATGATTTCTGAAGGATCATGTGGCACTTAAGACTGGCGTAATGATGCTGAAAATTACGGTTTAAAACGGTTTAAAATAAGTTACATTTAAAATATAAATTTAGAATCACAATATTCCTGAAAAACCATACTGAGCCCAAACTTTTAAGCAATAGTGTACTTTTCGTTCTTTAGACTGTGCAGCCATAATTCAGGGCACATAGGTGACCTGTTAAGTGGATGTTGATCGTAGTGCATTAGTTTGTCTCCTGGTTTCCCAAAACCTTTGGGAGAGACAAACCTCCCACCCAAACAAACCTCAGAGGGCCGGTCGGCTACACACAACACCGCCAATTTACTGCTTAACGTCTCCTGACACAAGCTAGGAGTTCCTGCGAAAAGCAAACTGCATTACCTAAACGAGGTGTTTTGGAGTAATCCACTGCAAATGTATTTGCAGACTTACCACAGTGGAATTTGTAATGGCACAACTGTCGCCATCGAGCCCAAGATACATGATAAACAAACAACTAGCCAGCAAACATTGACTATAATGTTAGATGTGCACACACAACAAAATCATGTATTTTTAAAAATAATTGTAGGGCTCATATAAGCAATTGCCTACCTAACATCTATTTTTCATCCTGAATGAAAGCTACAATCTGAAATGGGGAGTGTAAAATCTGTCCAACCCATCATCTGATTAGTCCCAACTGGAGCTCAAAATGAACAAAAAAGAGGGGGAAAAACCCTTAGGATTTATAGGCTACACGAAAATATAATTTATTTTGTTAAATGAATCCATCTGAAATTTTCTGTGAAACTGCACTCTGAGTTTGCCGAGATGAGGAACTATGGCACTACTGTAAAACACAACTTTTTTTTTAGCAATGTGACAGGCTGCATATGCATTCTAAAATCATACAGCTGAGCTCAGATGTAGCTGCTATTCTGTTCCTTTAGGCCCTGTAAACGGTAATCCGATTGGGAAGATTACACAAACACATTTTCCAACCTTTCATTTAAAGCAAAAGAACACACAGCTGAGCACTGCTTCCTCGTCTAGAAAATACTGTGAGATTTCTTTCGCTCGTAACATCTAATATATTTTCAGTGAAAAATCCATGTAAGGTCAGCTTGGTATTACACCTGTTGTCTTTGTTGCCCAGAGCCACATTGACAAACATGAGCTGTGTCTACCCTGTTTTGTACTAAAACATGTTTGAAGTTTGCACATACGGCCCTAATAAGTATTCAGACACTTTTGGATGTAATCCCCTGCTTAAATAGGTTTAGTTACTAAGCCTGTTTATTTTATTACTAAATCTATGAACAATTATGCATATCCATCCATCCATCCCATCCATCCATCCCATCCATCCATCCATCCCATCCATCCATCCCATCCATCCATCCCATCCCATCCATCCATCCCATCCATCCATCCCATCCCACCCATCCCATCCATCCCATCCATCCCATCCATCCCATCCATATCACATCCATCACATCCATCACATCCATCACATCCATATCACATCCATCACATACATAATTTAACGGGCCACTGTATGTTCTACTTCTAAGCATTACATTAATTAATTTTACTAATTCTTGTATGTCTATTTTTGCAGTTTCTGCACTACAGGCACCACTGATTACAGACTGATTGTAAATTATTGTTACTATTTGCTTTGAGACTGGCCACAGTGCAACAGATGTGGACTTCAACTTCAATCATATCAACTGATATGATCAACTACCATGAAATTTGATTGCACAACATAGACTATTAGTAGCAATCTTGCTTTCTCACCATAAGTTCTGTTTTTTCCTCTAACCTTCCTTTCTCCCTCACTTTACATTTTTAGTCACACTTCCTCCAAGTTTAATTATTCTCAAGTAGTTTTGGTGGGCTGAGTTTCAATCAATTCCCATTATCTAGATTAATCCCCAGCCTTTATTCAGTATTGTGGTTTAAAATTGTGGGTTTAAAGTGTTCTTTGAATCCACTTTAAGTGATATATATATATATATATATATATCAGCTTCAGTGTACTCAATAGCTCATGTTATTGGTGACTCTCCTAAGGAAATGAATTATTGAGACACAACAAATCGAGTCACTCACACCGAGTGCAGGTAAAAAAAAAATGAATACAAAAATTATTAATATAAATATATACAGTTGTGGTCAGAATGAATGGCACCGCTGGTAAATATGATCAAAAATGGCTGTAAAAAATAAATATGCATTGTTTATCCTTTTGAACTTTCATTTCAAATTTGCTAATCTAACCTTTCATTGAAGTAAAATAATTGAAAGTGGGGGGGAATCACACTATGAAATAAATGTTTTTCCCCAAAACACATTGGCCACAATTATTGGCACCCCTAGAATTTTTTACGAGTAAAATATCTCTGAAGTATATTCCCATAATTTACCTTTTTTTTTTTTTTTTTGCCTTTTTTGACTAGGAACATGAAATTGTCTAGCTATGACTTCTTGTTTCACAATATGAAAGTTTAAATATATGAGTTTAAATATGAGGAAACACAAAGGCCAAATTCCCTTAATCATCCATCTCAATGAGTAAAACCAACAATATAGTTCTGATGCGCAGCAAAAGATTGTTGAGTCACAAAATAGAAAGTGGCTGTAAGAAAATAGCTAAAGATTTGAAAATCCCCATTTTGACCATCCGGGCAATAATTAAGAAGTTCCAATCCACTTTGGAACCCTAACCCTAAAGATGTTACGAATCTGCCAAGAGGACGTGTGTCTATATCGTCCTTATGCACAGTGAGGATGAAAGATTGCCAAAGACTCTTCAAGGATCACAGATAGAGAATTGCAGAGATTACTTGAGTCTTGGGGGTCAGAAAGCCTAAAAAAATATATCAAACAACTCCTACATCACCACATGTTGTTTGTGTTTCAAGAAAAATCCTCCTCGCTCCTCCGAAAATAAACTCCAGCATATTCAGTTGTCAAACACGACTGGAACTTCAAAAGGCCTGGATTCTATGGTCAGATGAAACTAAAAAGGGCTTTTTGGCAGCAAACCCACCAGATGGGTTTGGAGCAAACTCTAGCAAATACCAACAGATAAAAAATCAAAACCTGACTGCCTCTGCTAGAAATCGTATAATGGACCATGGTTGGATCTTCCATCAGGACAACGGTCCTAAACAAACATAAAAATCAACACAAAAATGGGTAACTGAGCACAAAATTAAACTTATACCATGACCATCCAGACCCTGACCTGAACCCTATAGAAAATGAGTGGGGTGAACTGAAGAGAAGAAGCACCAACATAAACTTGTGAATCTGAAGGATCTGGAGAGATTATTTATGGAGGAATGGTCTCTGATCTCTTGTCAGGTGTTCTCCAAACTCACCAGGCATTATAGAAGAAAACTCAGAGCTGTTATCTTGGCAAAAGAAGGTTGCAAACAGTATTTCATACGCTGTCGGTGTATGAGTGAGTGAGTAAATGGGTGAATGTGAGGCAAATTGTAAAGCGCTTTGGTGGCCATTGGGTCTGTGAAAGCGCTATATAAATGCAGTCCATTTACCATTTTATTTAATAACAGGGAGCCAATAATTATGTCCAGCGTGTTTTGGAGAAAAGCATTTATTTCATAATGTGAATTACCCCCCACTTTCAATTATTTTACTTCAATGAAAGGTTAGATTTTTGCGAATGTTTTGAATGAATTATCAAAAGGATAAACAATGCAGATTTATTTTTGATCATATTTACCAAGGGTGCCATTAATTCTGACCACAACTCTATACTACAGAAAATCTTAAAGGTGCGGTGTGTAATTTCCTCATCATCAAATGGAACAAAACAAAAAAAAACATCTTCAGCTTAACATCATAACATGAGCTCAATCAATCGGAAACTTGTTTGAAAGTAATCCTCATTTTTGCAGTCTTGTTTGGTCCCCCACTAGTGTCACATAAATTACCCACCGCACCAATTAAGTCATGGAATTGATCCAAGGGTTTTGACTGGTTAGTGTCATCCAGTTAGCCCCTCTTGATACTGTAGATGCCAGAACATTTATGTGTGTAAAAAGCCTCCTTCTCTTTTGATGGCAATTTGAACGTATGTAAGTGTTCTGACAAAAGAAATATATTGTACACAAAATTATTATATTACAGTTTATAGTATTTGCTATATTACTATAACATTATATTTGACCAGTGTCCAATTATCTGGAGGAAATGAGTGCAGATGAGCAAAGATGGCAGAATTGAAATTGCATTCTTCTGGAGTCCTGTATGCTTCCGAGTAGCTGACATCAGGATGAATGTAAAAGCTGGCAGATGGATTTCTTCATATTTTACAGATATCCTTGGAAAGTTACTTTGTCTGGTTCAAATCCGCTGTCTACTGTCTACTGTGCAGCCGACATATTAAATATGTTAAAGTCAGCACGAAACAGCACTTTTTTTTTCCCTATTGTGACGTTTATTCAAGTATCAAATATTAAATGCTTCTCAAACAAGAAAAAAATAATGGCGGGACTCGATTTAGTCCATCAGGAATTGATTGGATCGTTGGGTGATTGTGGTTTGCTATTGCTGTGATCTCATGTGAGTGACAGGCTATCCCGTTGCAAGAGGGAGGGGGAAGTTATTTTATTAAAGATTACGAGGGAACATGAATAATAAAAAAAATAACTATGAATGCATGATATAAATACTAGCCTGGTCCTACCAAACTCTTGTTTCATTTGTACAGATTCTGGCCACCCTCCATTGACAAGCGTTAACTTCCTTGAAGGCGGGTACTCTGTTGAAGTTTAAAACTATTGGATCTGCCCAGAGTCACTCTGGATCTGCCATAACCAATCGCTAATGTTTGGTTGTGACGTATGTCTACCTCTCAGGCACTCCCTCTGTTCGCTGATTGGACCGGTGAAAAATTGATCGGCAAAAACCCAAGAATACACAGCAAACCCAGACGTAGTACTGAAGGAAAATGAAAATTGAGCGGAAGTACGTAAGAGGACGGAACCAGGCTATATAAATACTGCAATATTCCATAAAAATAAGAATTCACCATTTTGATTTCATGGTGACTTAAAGTGTCTTGCAGTTCTAGCGATTTTATATTGACTGAAAAAAAAATGGATATAATGGACACCTTAATACTCGATAAAACTGACACCTTGAATACACTGAGTTGTTGGTTTGTCAGTTGAGTTCAGTTTATGTATTGTATATACAGAAATAACAGCTTTTTGAAGCATAATAATTAGCTGTTTTGTGGGGGTTTTTTTGTAGGTTAAAAAATGGCAGTATTACACTAGTGAATTTAACAGTTCATAAATTCAATAACAAAAGCATGAATTCTTTTTCGTGAATTATCAAGAATACAAGATGTAAATGTAATCAAAGTAAAGCTTTTATCTTGCACAAGATAATGTTGTTCACAAAATTCTAAGGTGAATTCTCAAAACATGAAAATGTACCAAGCATTCACTTTAGTGTGAAAACATAGTTCCTTGTACTTGAGTTCTCATAAATAGATTGTCTGCCCTCCAAGGAGTAACCATAATAACATGGATAGGGGCCAGTGGGCAGGGTAAGGGGTTTTGGGGTCATGGGTGTGTTGGTTTGTGGTAATATGTTTGCTTGGAGCTTCTAAGCATCTTCAGCATTTTCTGATTTGATTTAAATTATGTTTTAGATGTTGCCTTGTGGGTTTCTCATTAACCATTAGCAGTGACAGAACTTGGTGTGGGTCGTCATTACAGATCAGTAGAGTCAGGAAGGCCTAGTAATAAAAAAAATATCAGCCATACAGTACTGTGCAAAAGTCTTCGGCGCGTTAGTATTTTCACCAAAAACAAAAAAAGTTTTTAATGCAGTTATTTATATCTTTTGCTATTGTGTGTCAGTAGGAAATATCAGTTTACATTTCCAAACATTCCTTTTGCCATTGTAATAATCCAGTGAGATTTTTGTATGCACAATGAGTCTGGCTATGAAATGATCTCCGCATCATCGAGTCTGTCTGGGATTACATGAAGAAACAGAAATAACTGCAACAGACTAAATCCAGAAGAACTGCGGCAATACTGTGAAAAGTTTTAGACACTTGTGTAAAAATGCTGTAAAGTGAGGATACTTTCAAAAATAATTTCATAAATAGATTTGATCAATTAACTTCTATTAACTAAATTAAATCAATATTTGATGTGACCACCCTTTGCGTTTAAAACAGCTTTTGTCCAGGTACACTTGCACATAGTTTTTCATGTAGATTTGCAGGTCGGTTTCCTCAAGCCTCTTGGAGACGTTGCTGCAGTTCTTCTGGATTTAGTCTGTCTCAGTTTTTTCTGTTTCTTCATGTAATCACACACAGACTCGATGATGGTGATATCAGACCATACCGGCTGTTGTCAGACTCCTTGTGCACACAAACATTACAATTAATGGCAAATGGAATGTTTGAATGTAAACTAATATTTCCTACCGACACTCTGCAGCAAAAGATATGAATAACTGGCTTAAAGGGATAGTTCGGCCAAAAATGATATTTAACACATGCATTACTCACCCTCAAGCCGTTCGAGATGCATATGTCAATCTTGTTTCAGACGAACACATTTTCAGTTATTTTAGAAAATGTCTTAGACCCTTCAGTGGATATAATGTGAAGCAATGGGGTCCACCTCCTTCAAGTCCCAAAATGTGCATACATCCTTCACAAAAGTAATCCATCCGGCTCCAGGGGGATAAACGAAGGCCTTCTGAGGGTAATCCGTGCGGTGTTGTCGTAAAAAAATATACATATTTAAAACTTTATAAATGAAAATATCTGACTTCCGGCAACGATCGACGCGCGTTCACGGGTGATGAAAGTCGGCGTACGAGGTAGGACCATAGACTGTAAAAAATAGCGTAGGAACCGTCGTGACGTAGAACGAACGCGCCTGCACAGCCAGAGAGCAGAGCAAAACAACGTCTACGTCACGACTGTTCCTACGCTACGTCCTACCTCGTACGCCGACTTCCATCACCCGTGAACACGCGTCGATCGTTGCCGGAAGTCAGATATTTTCATTTATAAAGTTTTAAATATGTATATTTTTACGACAAAACCGCACGGATTACCCTCAGAAGGCCTTCGTTTATCCCCCTGGAGCCGGATGGATTACTTTTGTGAAGGATGTATGCACATTTTGGGACTTGAAGGAGGTGGACCCCATTGCTTCACATTATATCCTCTAAAGGGTTTTCACTAAAAGACATTTTCTAAAATAACTGAAAATGTGTTCGTCTGAAACAAGATTGACATATGCATCTCGAACGGCTTGAGGGTGAGCTAAATATTATTTTTGGCCGAACTATCCCTTTAAAACCATTAGTTTTTTGTGAAAATACTATGCCTAAGACTTTTGCACAGTACTATATGTATACCCCAGATTGTACTTCTAAACTGTATCCTGACCTGAACTAAAACTAAAGGCAGAAGCTTATGCAATGATAATACACCATAGACACGTTTTTCTACTATAGGAAACATAATCGAACGTCATTTTAACAGATTTCTTGCTACTGCCCTAGAGAAGATGAATAAGATAATTATATGTGAGCTCTGGGCAAATGGATGAACACATCCTACTGCTGCTAGACTGCCTGCAGCTCCATTGTAGACACAATAAACTACAGCTTCCATTGCTTGATTATTGTGTTCAGGCAAGAATTTGTCATATAAATTGTTGGAAAGATTTTTGTGTCTAATATTTGCCTCGCAAGGCGGTTAGAGGGAAATGTAATTATTGATAATTGCACAAGGACATAGTGTCTTTTTTTTTTTCTTTTCCATTGCAGCCCATATAAAGTGAAATACGTGTGCACACGGGTTCAAACATGAGCCATATAGTCATGCATGTTTGAGTTCTGGTCATACAGGCAAAAGAGAGCAAAATGTTAAGAGGCCATCATTAACATTCCCAGCAATAACATGGCAGATAAGTATCAGATAAATCGGAAATATGTAATTTTCTTGCAGATCTATCAAACAGGGCTGTCTAATGAAGAGAGCAAGTCCTTTGCGTGGCACATTAAGAGGAGATCAGTCCAGCTATTCATCCAGGTGATGCTCTGCCTGGAGGCAAGTATGCACCCCTTTTGAATAATTTAGTTGGCGCACGTAGACATCATTATTTGTAACTCTCTGATGCTGAAAAATCAAGAGCGTCCAGCAAATTATCCTTTGATTTGATCACAAGTCTCAAGTGTCATGCCATTTCGATAGAAAACTTAATAGTTGTAAAACACAAAACAGCAGTTGTTTTTCACATTTTATGATGCATTGACATTTTAATTAGTGTCCACATTTCAAATGACACCATGAGTTTTACTTGATATTAGTTGGGATTATGCCGCAAATATCAGTTTATTCCATTTATATGGGCTCTTAAACAAAAGCTTAATCCTTTGGATAATTGGAAATGCAGTTTTATAAACAATAAATCGTTTTTTTCAGGCTCAAGATGACTGTATTGAAACTGGCTCACTGTTGCTATCATTTATTTTTTTGTTAGTGGTGAAAGCTCTTGAAGACTCTTAAATTCCTGTGGGGTTTTGATCCCTTGCTTTTTTTAGTTTTCACTTTCTCCAATATTTACCAGATGCATCATAATCTGGAAAGATCTCCCCTCAGTTTTGTTTTTCATGTTACATTTACAATAAGGTTCAATCCTTTTATCCAAAGCAATTCTAATTCACATTCACTCATAATATATTAATGTTATACATCTTTAAATGTAACAAATTTGTAGCCTATATCTCAGTATTTGTAGAAATGAACAATATTCTAAAACATATCATAATTATGCTTAATTTAATAAGTATAAAAAATATTCTTATAGGCTAAATGCTTATTCATTATTTAATAAATTCTTGCTCATGATACCTAATGCTGCAATGAACGGTAACAATTTGAACCTAATTTTTATTTTATTTATTTATTTGGAGAATCCACTTCCTTTTTTCGTGATTTAAGGGACTGTTCTGTGTGGAGTTTTTTGAATATGGCTTCCTACATTATTAGAGGCAACCATTGATTTCATGACCCCCTCTGAAACAGAGGTAATGATCTGAGGTCTAACTCAGGAAACCAGCAATCATGACAATAAGCATGAAGCCTATCAATATTAGCACATCCTGCTGTTGTAGACTGGCCTGCTGTTATCATTTATTTCTTTTTATTTGCAGTCTGTATACTGCAAACACAAACCCCTTACTGCAAAAGTTAGACACCGGTTAAAGTCCTGACGACTTGTGAAGCGGAAACATTTATGGACTTCATTTTGGTTCCTCAAGCACTTTTGATGCCGCAGAGCTTTGCACAATAGGATAGGTGGGTAATTTGTTCAGCTGACTTGGTTTCCACTATCGGCTCGTGTTACGCTGTGTTTATTCAATTCATTACTCCAACTGTTTTTTCACCTTAGGCCCATTGTGACAGATCAGGTCTGCTAGAACCTTCCGGCATGCTGAAATGAATATCGCATGCAGCCACCCATGTCCGTCTGCCATCACAGCGTCTCTCAATGCCCATCTTACATTGGTAAATGACCTCTGATTACAACAGAGGTCATGACAAACTTTAAAAGGAATATAGCGACTTCAATGAAAGTTAAGCTTAAAGGGGTCATCGGATGCCCATTTTCCACAAGTTGGTATGATTCTTTAGGATCTCCATGTAAAAGTTGGAGTTTGTAAAAGTTTTGGTTAAAATTCCTCAATGGTTGTGTAAAACAACACCCTTTTTACCTCCTCAAAAACAGCTCTGTTCATGTCTCTTTAAATGATAATGAGCAACTGCTCACCCCACCCCTCTCTTCCATGGGGGGTGTCGACACAAGACACATAAAGTGCTGCCTTGGCAACCTGCCTTGGTGGACACTACAAATGGCTGAGGGCGGAAATATGCTAATACGGGACAGTCCGTCAGTGGTTGTGGGCGGAGCATGAGAAATCTGACATCATATTGCTCAGAAAATCCAAACGGCTCGATTATTGAGAGTGTTTAGACTTTTTGAGGATTTAAAAAAAAGGAGTGTATGGATTTTTTTTTTCATTGTATATGGTGGTTGTTTTTTTCTTTGTATGGTGGTTGATTTTAGAATTTTTAAAAGAAACATCAAAATATTTTTTTTTCAGTAGTCCACATTAGCCACAAGTGCTGTCAATTTATCCTTTAACTACGTACAATTTTATTATAGTTCTTGAAAAGAAAAAAGCCTGTGGTGAAGAGAATAGCTTTCAGAGATGGGCATGTGGACACTACAGCAATAATAATGAATTGCCGTTTGAATTGATTGTAATGAAGCGTGCAGTCAGATGGTTCTCTCCAATGTTTGTTTGTGATTACAAATGGGTGCTGCTCTGAACCCAGTGACTGAACTCATAAAGCAGTCCGGCACTCCTGGCCTTTCCCTGGGTCTCTGCGGTGGGACAGCGAGAGGTAAAGAATGATGGTTTATTCTCTAGCTCATTTAGAGCTGACCACACAGCTGGAGGGCCCAGATGTACCGATTTAATGGCTAATTACTGTCTCGCACACACACTGCCTGATGAGAGTGAAAGGTCATGCTGAGGAGCTCCGGGTGTGAGTTTATTGTGTTATTTATGCATGTAAATTATTAGCCACAAAATTGCACTACTCAGATACTGTGAAGCCAAATTAATGATGCAATCCATCAACAAAAAAATTCAAATCTAGTTACCGGTATATCCATATGATGCAATTGTATAGGCCCTTTTAGAAAGAAAGAAGTATCATTTTTATATCTATTATATATTTGATTATCCAAGAAAAGTTTCTTTCTTAATTTCATTGAATATTTTCACTAATAGTTCAAGTGCTTTCTATTATTATTATTATTATTTAAATTTTTTGGTGACACTTTAAAATACAATTCATTTTGTTATATTCATTGTTTATAGAGTGTTGCAGGAATGGCGTATTTTTGTAGGCCAAAACCTGGAATAGAGTTAGCATTTTAGCTCTTCAGGCTTTTGGTTAGTACTTGAAATACGGTCTGTGGTGAACACAAGCTCAAGATGGTGTCACATTGTATTCTACTTTATTACACGGCTCTTTGGAATACTTGATTCTGATTAGTCAATCGTGCCATGCAGCAGTAGGCTATGTTATGGTGCGTTCAAGTCATGTCGGAACGATTGCATTTACGATTTGAATGCGCATGTCGTTATTACAAATGGGAAGCTCTGGATTTTCTGTGTTTACGAGTTGGGGGGCATGTCAGTAGCTATGTTTCCTTCACCCTGTTTTAATGCGCATTTTGAAACGAGTGATGGGACGCTTATGGCTTCATAAATAAATTACAACATAAAAAGCAAAACACACCTGATGCACATTCTGTATTTTTTTTAATTATAGAGTTTAAAAACCTTGCTGTATTTTTGTGTAGTTAATTAAGAGAAGGTACACACCACCATCTTACTCCGACGGAAATGACTTGAACACACCTGACATCGTAAACACCACTTCCCACTTCGTAAATACGAACTTCCCAGGAGGACTTGAACGCACCATTATCCACCGGTATAAACTGATAACAACCGGTATAAACTGATAACACAGGCTCATCAGGGTCACTGTGACTGAAGTCGGCGCTTTGCACTTGCTAGGAACGGGTTTTCCTTGTGGAAGTTTTGCGTTTGGTGTGCTAATAAAATATTAAAACTCAAATCTATATTTTGTATTCAGTTATTTAATTATGTCATCCGGTATCATGCAGCTGCCATTTTGAGACGATTGTTTTGTACACTGTAATGGATTATAACAAACAGGTACTATTTTAAAACAGTTTAATCTCAAATCAATATCTCTTATCCCCATAATCACACACCGAACAGGTTAACTCATACGCACTAGTCCGCTTTCACAGCCTCGTTGTGTTTATAATCGCGCTAACTCACACTTCCTGGGATTTTCTTTTAAACAAAGACTGAAAGAGTTGTCGGAAGCTCATTGATGGTGACGTTGAAGTCGAGCGACTGTAGTTTGTTTATAGCCTTCGTTTAGCTTTTTATTTCTGCTGAATGCATTTAAGCTTCAGAATTCATAAAAGTTGTTTATTTGTGAAAATGATCACAATGAATGAAACGTGAAAGAATCATGAGCTGCAAAAATTCAAAATCCTATTCGGTTTTTTGTTGAGGGAACCAAGGTGATGCTAACTTCCGGGTTGGCCTACAAAAATACGTCATCCTTGCACCACTCATATAGACCTTGTGTAGCCCCGCCCCGTTTCAGCGCTGTGCTTATTATCTTCTGTTTTTTGTTTTGTATTTCCACAGCATGAATGTAAGATCTTACAGATTTATGAATCGTTTTCAAATCTTCCCGGTCTATTGACATTTGTTATGACATCCTCTTCAGACATTATAGTGCTCGTGATAACTTTTGTGAACTCTTCAATAAGTAAATCCACTTCACCAGCTAAATACTCTTCGACAGCAATGCCATAGAAATATACATAGCTACTGTAAAAACTAAAGTACAAAGACCAAATTCTAAAGATGGCTGCGAGCTTGATCTCTCTGACGCATAAGGTCTATTATGGAATATGTGAACTTGATTGTTCACTCGCAGCATTCAAAATTCTGATTTTTGCTCATAGTTACTGTCATGGCAACGCTGTATAAGGGTCGGTTCATCCATGTAACTGAAACAGCCGCTTTCATGTCTGTTGTATCACACCAAGGATTCGCTCTCGCTTGCTTTATACAAACAAAAAAACGCTACTCATCTAGTGTCTCCCTTATCGATTGTTGTGAAAATATGAATAAATACATAATTTCAACTCTAGGTATCATGCACAAGTGCATACTACTTTTACCAAATGTATTCAATACAATACATTTTTGACATTTCAAGTTATAGCCTAATTAACATTTAACCTTTGTTTTATAGATGCTATAAAACACATTTTTGTTTGTTAGTTTGTGATACCTAATGTATTATCTAATGTTAACAAATGGAACCTTATTGTAAAATGTTACCTATTTTTTTAAACAGAGGAAAACATGTTTGGGAATATTACTGATCAATCACACGCATGACTCACTGACCAATGAGCCAATCATTATGTGAGTTATGGGTGCTTCATGCATACATATCATGAATGTTATAAGCACTTTAGCCATAAAGAGACAGAACTGCATGTGTAGCATCATATGTTCATGCGGAGAATGGCTTGCATGTAGAAAATGGGCCAGACCAGGCGAAGAGTTGTCGTAAAACTGGTCAGTGGTAGTATTAGCTCTAGAGTCTTGTTTATTGCTGTGCTATGGCTCATTGACACCTGCTCAGAGCTCTGAGAAGATCTCATTTCAAAGCCATTATAATGCTGCAATCTTCACTTGCTGCTGGAGAGTGTACTGGGGGTGTGAAAGCTGGGAAACAAATAACAAAGTAACATAATTGGAGAAAACGTAAAAAAAAAAAAAAATGTGGGGCACATGGTTTTCAAAGGACATATTCGAAAGGGTTTTTAGTTCCGATTAATAATTCCAGATTTCAATTTGTTCAATCGTGTTTAGCATGTATGCACATTTCCCTTGACGTTAGTGTATGGTTCTCATTGTTTTTTTCTTTTTATGCAGTACTTTTTAGAGAGATTGATTAGTACAGTAATCTAATTACACTGTTGAAGATGTAATAAATTACTTTTTAGAGTAACTTGCCCAACACTGCCTGTATCATGTTGACTTGACTTTGTATTTGTAAAGACCTTTCTAACCAAAATGTATGCCGTACACAAGCAAATGTAGCCTTTGTATCGCCTTAACATTAGGCTATTCTTATGCAAACATTGAATTACAGCTCTAAATACTGTCTAAATATTCTATTGTTTAGATATGTTGCTCCTTGAAGCAGAGTGAATGCTTGTTGCAGTGTGAGAGAGCTGTTAGGATGTTTTATAGCTCTGCACAGGAAGACAGCTGAGGAAATCAACCCTGATGCTGAATTTCCTATATAATTTCATTCTAGTCCTGTATCTAACCTTTGTTTTCAGCTGTTTGGCAGGAACTGTCAGTGTTCGGTCCTTGTGAACTGAGCTGTTACGTAAATATGTGAGATGCTGGATCAAAGAGTATAGCTTGAAATCTCAAACTAATTGTGGTGATGAAAACAGATGCCACCGTGTGGTGATAGTGAGAACTGCCTTCTCATCCTCACTCCTTTAAACCTTTAAACCTTTAAACAAACAAACTGTCCTTCCTTCATTTCCTACTAATAACTTGTAAGTCAATTATAAAAAAAATGGCCACTTGACATTCATTTGTGCTTAAAGATTGCAGATTGCTAAAATCCACTTACTATTATTTTTATGAGCTTGAATTGTAGAAACAGAACATAGAAAGTAAATATTCATAAATCATTTTAGTTTTACTAAGCGATAAAAAAAAGAAGGCGATATTGTTCAGAATATAAATTACATATTGTACAGCCTGTCTTTTGAAATACAGTGCGTTTAAGAGTCAGATCTAAATACAAAGGACGTTATCTGTTTAAAATCCTCATTTATGGCATGTATCAGATTCTGGAACACTGTTTTTGCAGTATGCTGTGCTATTGTTTCTCCTTTGAGAGTCTGTGTATCCAACACCCCCATTAGGGGTGTAAATCGGTTGAATGCGAAAGTCCCCCTTGAGCAGCTGTTCATTATTCAAAGAAACTATCTGAAAGCTAGTCTCAGTCATTTCCAGAATAGAGTTATCCTTTTTAGTCCCTGCTTCACAGTAGTCGTCTTTTCTTCTGCCCCGACTGTATTTCCATTTTGACGAATCTGACCTTTCCTTCTTGTGCATGTGCCAGCAGAATATGCTCAACAGGACCACCAGAACCACAAGCACCGCCCCGCCAATCAGGCCAGCCAGTAGGAAAGGCGAGCTGGGGTCCTGCTGGGTCGCCTGCTCGGGGCCAGTGGTGTTATCACCGGAGTCAAAGGAAGTGGACTTCGTCATCACCTCTGAGCAAATCGTATCATCTCCTGGGTGGTAACTGTTGAACGCGTCCAGCGGATCTACGCAAATACGATAGGTGGACTTGGGCTCCAGGTTTGCCAGTGCGATTCCCTCACGTTCGCCCTCCACAAGTGACTCAAGCATGGGGCCTGTTATCAAACTGTGACCCAGCTTGACCCAGGTCACCTTATAGGCTGTGACAGCGAATGTCGATACCCAGCTTACCTGAATACATGAACCGTTTAGCACCGCAAAGGAAACGCGCAGCGACTCCTGCCTCGGGCCGACCGGGTCGTTCGATCTCTGTTCCCTGTCTTCGCCTGCATTCGGAGGGAGAAGTGTGAGAGGCGAAGGGGTGGGTGTAGGCCGGGAGCGTGCGGGTGTGAAGGCCGTTTGAGTGGCTGACTCAGCGGTGGAGGCAGAGAGCAGTGTGGGCTGTGGGACTGTGGCGGTGCTGTTAGGACACTGGATGAGCTCCAGGGTTAGTTCTCTGATTACCATGCCACGTACCCTCTCTGGTTTCTGGCACATGAAGCCACGGACATTGAGGGTAGCTGGCAGGGACTTTAACCACAGTATGACCCATTTAATGTTGCAGTCACAGAGCCAAAGGTTGTTTCGAACAGTGAGCTGTCTCAGGCCGCGGAGGCCGTCAAAGACCCCCTGTGTGAGAGACTGCAGCTGGTTGTTTGAAATATCCAGTCTCTCCAAGCGATGAAGGCCATGAAAGGCTGTCAAAGGAATCTCATTCATCTGATTATCCTGCAAGTTGAGCTTGACTAGAAACTCGGCAGGCAGATAAGGAGGAGGAACCGTGAGGGAGTTGCGCGCCATCGACAGCGTTTTGAGATTTACGAGGGTCTGGAGAGCCTCGGGGGCGATGCCCTCGTCCGTGAGCAGGTTCCCATCCAGGAGGAGGCGTTCGAGGCCCGTCACATTCTCAAACGCATCCTCGGCTATAATTGCAATGCGGTTCTCGTCCAACCGCAGCTCTCTCAGCTCCTCGGGGAGCCCGATGGGGACGCTACTCAGGTGGTTCTTGGTGAGGAAAAGGGTCTTGAGACTGATGGCCTCCCTGAAGGCCCCCTCCTCCACACCCACGGTGGAGATGGAGTTGTCATCCAGATAGAGCTCCTCCAGGCGTAGCAGCTGTGCGAGGGCGGCCCGGGACACAGTCTGAATGTTATTCTCCTGCAGGTGGAGCACCCGCACATTTTTGGGAAGATTGACAGGGAATTCGTCAAGCTGGTTGCCATAGAGATACACCGTCTCCACAGAGGCAACGTTGTGCATTTCCAGGGGAAATCCAGCATTGTTGATTTGATTGTTGTGGAGGTAGAGGGTCTTATAACCCTCTCCTAGCCCCAGAGGCACTGACATTAGACTCCTCTCGTTGCAGTAAACAAAGGTCCTGTCACACCGGCACTCCTCTGGACAGGTTGTGGCCCAGGAGAAATGCATGTGAAGACCCAGAAGTATCGGTATCCACGGGCTGATCAAAGTTGGCAGGTCTTTATTCCACATTCGGATCCGTACCTCCATTTTGTAAGACCTTGCAAACTTTTTGACAACAACAGTGCACGTAATTAAAAAGGGTGAAAAATAATAAAAAATAAAATCCACCACACTGGAGTTCTTAGAAGCTTGCCTCGGTGGAGAGTATGCGATGTTGAAGTCGCTGGGTAATCCTCCTGTAATTGCCTGTCCTAAGCTCCCCAACACAAGAGCAATAGTCTCATTAACTCGTGCGACTCCCTCTCATCCCTCCGTCCATGCTCGAGCTGGAAATGATAGCAGAGCTCATCACATTGTCACTCTGAGTTTAGGGAGGGACGATTTCAAAGTGTGTGGGCCAGAGCAGCGAGTATGGAGGGCTCATCGGAGATGACCTCCTCTCTCGTCGCAGCTGGACGATTCCCGTAAGGCACGACCTTCCTCACAGGGAGCATTTTGTGCCGCTTACCTATTTTAACAGAAAATAAAAATAAATTAGATGTTATTTCAATGTCAAACCTCTTAGTATCTGCATATGTTTTACTTTCTGAAAGGAAAATATGTGCGTCACAAAAATTTGGTTTTAAAAGCAGTCAAGTGAAATAACACATTTTTTCAGTTACTCTTTTGCATTAACTGAAACAAGCAAAAATCCACTTAAATTTGTGGGTTACAGTGTTTTTTTTTTTTTTTTTTTTTTACCATACCCAATCTCCTTACTTGTGGCAAAATCACTGTTACACACAGATTCGAGTGGGATTATTGCAACATCACTATGATTAAATCCTCTATTTTAATCTTTATAGTTCAATAAAGAGTTAAATGTATTATTATATTAATTCTCAGAGTAAACAATTTTTCCTCTAAATACCTAATATAATTCAGTACCTTGACTGTAGAATGTTTACGTTTGGCAAGCAACATGGCAACTTGCTAATAATATTGAATGTGTAAATATCCGATCAGAATTTAGAGTTTGAAATATTTACATAGTAAATATTAAGAAAAAGAGATATAAATTTAAAAAAAAGAGAGAAATAGCAGCTAACAATAAAGCAGGACACTGCTCCACACTTCATGGTCTTCATGAGGAGAGAGTATTGTGACTGGCGACATCAGCATCTCTGCACTCTCAGACTTGTAAAGGGCACTGAGGTGTTTAATCTGTCAAATGCCTCGATGATGGACAGGTCTGTTCTCCAATGCACTGGCACAGAGTTCTCTTCTCAGTGGTAATGATTCTGAACCTGGGGACAGTGAGAACTGCTCTATTAAATCGGTGTGGAGTGCATGAGCTTGAACAGGAAAGAAAAACAGCCTTGCTTATTATAGTGAATTTCAGAAATTCGTTTTGTTGTAGCCATGTTGAAAATCATCTTTGCATTTTTACCTGTCAGTCTTCATTGAGGCCTCACATGTCCTCATCTACCCATCTATTATCGGTCTGCAGTTTGTGTACTATTTTGTGTAGTCTATATCGTTCTGTAATGCTTTTTGCAATATATTGTATATATTATTCTATTTTCTTACACATATTTTGCACATGCGGTTACACACACACACACACACACACACACACACACACACACACACACACACGTTTGGTTTTCATGTTTTATGGGGACTCTCCACATATATAATGATTTTTATACTGTACAAACTGTATATTCTATACCCTAACCCTAGACCTACCCATCACAGAAAAAAATCGACATTTTTAGATGTTAAAAAAAACATCACTTAGTCTGATTTATAAGTTGTTTTCCTCAGGATTTCAGATATTGCCATCTTTGTGGGGACATTTTGTCCCCATAACGTAGGGTTAACCAGGACCACAGGAGTCTCTTGTACAATACACTTTCAACTGGCCTTGCTGTATGTACGTAAAACTTCTATTCTATTCTATTCTATTATATTATATTCTATTATATTCCATTCTTTTCTAACATTTTGTACCTTCCTTTGTGAGGAAATAGTGTATTATATCATAGTCTAGTAAAATCTTAGCAGAGAAAAATTATTTTGCAGGCTTTTTTCATGTATTATTATATAGAGTATTTGGATTTAACCAACCAAGGTCTAATTTAATAGTGAACGCCATTTGTTCACTCCAGCCATTACTTACTAGTTGGCTATATTGATCTATAAACTATCATTATACCATGGTGCTCAGGTTTTGTTCATTACTCTAAGAAAAAAGTCTCAAGAGCATACAACAGATTTAAGCAGCGGTATGGTTATGCACCCATGGAAAAATCACACATGGAAGTGCTTTACATCTCACTGTTATAAACACGCTTCTGAAATGTTCTGATTTACCCTTTTCTCTTCCTATTTGTGGGAGAATTTGTGTTTGACAGAACATTTGCCATTTGGTTAAATTTAAGCTATCCAATGGAAGTACATTAGATTGATGAGACAGTACACATATTCATGAATATGTGTACTGTTTATGCATATTTATTAGTAATGAGGGCATTTGTTTAACTTTAATTAATCGTGGGTTTATTGCTCAACCTTTATTATTATAGTGCTCAGTATATTTTAAGGTACATTGCACATTTTAGTAGTCAATATGCTAATATATTAGCATTAAAAACTAAATGGCATAGGCTATACAGTCGTGAACTGTAAAATACAAAGGCACGAATGCCATTCCGTAAATGCCTAAAACATTTAGTAGATTTCTGGCAACCACACTTTTCCATTTTTTTTTTTTTTTTTTTTTTGTATTGTTATTTTTTAACCAACTTTTAAGAGTATTCAGTGCATAAGGAATGTCAGATATAGCTGTTATACAAGAAGTTTCACGCAAGAGCGGAATTGGATTTGTATAGAAACACAAACGTGTTAATGTCTAAACGTGCTTTTAGTCCTTACCTTTTCTGAAGAGGCTTCGACCCATCCGGACAGCATTTTAAAGCCTTCTAAGTCTCTTCTCCAGTATGAGTTCTCAGAATAAACATCTCCGAGTTAGACTAAAAAATAATTCCAGACACCTAAAAGAGTCAGCCCGACGATCCTTTAGTCCGAGTGGTCTAAAAAGATACATTTTGTCGAGCGGCTGGTCCTGGGGAGGATTTGAAGTGTCTGCGCATGATGCGTCCGAAAGCCGCTGCTTCAATCCCGGTGATGCGCTCCCGAGCGCCGCGCTTCCCTTACCAAATGCCCTGGGCGCGCTGGACTCTCTCTCTCTCTCTCTCTCTCTCTCTCTCTCTCTCTCTCTCTCTCTCTCTCTCTCTCTCTCTCTCTCTCTCTCTCTCTCTCTCTCTCTCTCTCTCTCTCTCTCTCTCTCTCTCTCTCTCTCACACTCACTCACACACACACACACACGCACGCACACACTCCTCTCACACTGGTGTATCACAACCAAAGATGTTACACTTCTTCATTGTGGTCTGAATCCTCTACCATAATTGGTTACATCCATAGGCGTCGATTTCGGTGGGGACGGTGGGTACGCGTCCCCACCAGATTTCGTCATGAGTCATTTTGTACCCACCACTCTTGGAAACATTGAGGTACGGATGTACCTAATACAAATAAAACATCTCCAGTTAACTAGCAGAGCATTCATTTAGTCCGCTCTTAAATAAGAGATCTAGCGCTAAAATGTTTTGTTTTTTTAACTCAAGCTGAGCGCTCGTGTCCGCTGCTATCAGTGTCGTGGATACAGTGTTCTCTTTGGCTCGCGCACAGTTTTCACTCGGACGCGCACTTCAATCTATCGCCGTTGCGGAGAGACTCTCTATATATTCATTCCGGTGAAATTACAAAATAAAATGCACACAAACGTGTCCCTGGCTGCTTGATATAGACTGTAACCACTGATGAACGTATTCAGTTTTGAGAGAAAAAAAAAACTATACCGAGGGCGGATTAGAACCCGTAACCTCTGACACGCTTGGCAAAAGATCTACCACTAGACCATTTCAGAACTGAAACAAAAATTTGCGGATTGATGCATTTATTTACGGGTTAAACAGGCTGCAGAGTTTGTACCCAGCACTTTTGAAAATGCACTTCTGAATGCGTCTCTGTCCCCACCACATTTCAAACCAAACTGACGCCCATGGTTACATCTGAATGTTTATTCCAAGTACACTGAAAGCCGTTTCCTATTTTAACCTACGGGAGGAATTGCAGTAATGAATTCATTTGATTAATTTGAATTCATCGCTCTCTCTCTCTCTCTCTCTCTCTCTCTCTCTCTCTCTCTCTCTCTCTCTCTCTCTCTCTCTCTCTCTCTCTCTCTCTCTCTCTCTCTCTCTCTCTCTCTCTCTCTCTCTCTCTCTCTTGCTTTCTGTTGTGCTTCCAATTAATTTATGGTTTGCTCTTGCAATTATGAATAATTATTTCATTTTTGTATTGAATCATTCTGTCATAGGCTATTTAAAAAAAAAATGTAGTAGTATTTCCTGATAGATCTGCGCAATTAATCGACAAATAAGCAATATCATGGTTGAAGTTACAACTACAGAATTCAGTTTAAATCTACTCCCAGTTTGTCATAGTTTTCTGTTTACAGAGTGTTTTTGCAGCGTTGAGCATTGCAACCAATCATAGACCTGTTCGTTAGAATTAGGTTAGGATTAGAATTAGGGTATGGCTGGACCTTCAAGCTCCACCCATTACATCCAGTGAGGGGAAGCTGGACATCAAGCTCCACCCATTGGCTCTGCAGTGAGCAGCCTCTCCTTTTTGTTCAATCTTCTTACACCCCACTTACGATTAGGTTTAGGGAGCTTCATGCTTGCTTTTTTTAAATCATTCACATCTGTACAAATCAGATTGTAGGAATTTAGATGAAAATACTTAAGTTTTGTCAGGAGATCAGGTTGGTTTCACTCACCAGTGAGCAGGGAGTGGGAAGTGGTAAACCAGGAGAGGTCCTGGAGCTGAGTGAACACAGAACACATTGAGCTGGAAGTGGAAGGGTGCTTCTCAATCGGAAGGCTGTGAATCGGAAGTGTTATCAAGTGCTCTTCAAGTGCATGAGTTGGAGAAAGCAAAGGCCACATGCTGAGATGAAACACTCACATAATAAGGGTTCAGCTTCATCAGCTATCATGATTTATTCAAATGGTGCCATAAGATGAAAAAAAAAAATCTCAAGATATTTTACCCGAAAGTAGTTTTTTTTTTTTTTCACTGCAATCCTTTTGCCAAGAAATGTTTTCTGCGTATGGGTCAAGAGAGGCGAGAGTGATCTCGATCTAGTGAGCGATGAAAGATCAGTAACTCGTTTCCTTCTGTGGCTCGAACACGAGCTGCCTCTTCCCTCAGAGCGAAGGATACGCACGCCCCTTTAATGAACCATCAAACCAATACCGATTTGTTCTTACTGACATAAAGCACACAGACATGAATCTGCTCTCTTGAATCTTAAGATCAGTCCTTTAATCTTTTGATGCTTTTTGCCTCACAGGATACATCAGACAAATTCTGTACTAGGATTATTGGCTTTCTGCTATTTAGTTACAGGTATGTTTACCCAATCAATGGCAGATGATATGAGGAAACCTGTAGATGATGAGAGGATAGCATAATTGATAGCTTATGGATAAGAATCGCAACAGCCTGGTTAAGGCAAGCCTGATCAATTTCTTATCAATTTAAATTTATTAGTCACAGATGACAGCAGAGACTTTGGGACTTCCAACCAATCATGACAATCATAGACAGCAGCCTTTTGAACACAAATTGGATATCAAAGAATGCACACAACCCCACCACCACACCACATTATTTATATTATGTTTCTTATTGCACATTATTTGTATCTGCCGTCTTTCTTTTTCTATTTGAAGTTGTTCGGTTTCTTAGTCCTGATCATGCATTCTCAACAGCTGTTGATTTTTCTGACACGAACTCTGTCTACCAAATGCTAAATTTCAATTCATTAAATTCATTGGACATTAATTAAATGATGTCATGATATGCATCCACAAATGAATGCATTATGAATTAGCTATTGGCTTGGTGTGGGTAGTGCTTATATCAGACAGGATTATGCTGATGAAAGCTTGAAACAGATGCCTGCCCCACTGGAGAGAGGAAAACAAACAAATAAATAAATATAAAAATAACATATTCACCCCATTTTGCAGAGTTCTGGCAATGGTGTCTCATTATTTTGTGCTTATACCAAGAAATCCTCCTACATACAGGTAACATTGCCTATAAGCTGCAGGCTAGAGCTTATATTGGGAAGAATATGCTAACTTTATTTGACCTAACTTTTTGTTAGAACACAAAAGACACTATAATTGGATCGTAAGTTAGCAATGAATAGTTTTTGTGAGTGAATGCTATAAAATGTGTTTTTTAAGCTAAGGGAATATTTGAAACTATAAAGTTTACTCTTTGAGGTAGCTGCAGTACAAGTTAGCCAAGGGAGGTCAATGACAGACTCGTAGTCAAATACAAAGCCTCTTTTTTTTGTGTGTCTCTCTGTTAAGAAACAAAAAGAACACCGAGAACACATTAAGTTACTCGAGTTAGGGAGAAAAACAAACATGTTTGTCAGAGCCATGGAGCTGAGAAGCGGTGTGGCCAAACGCACGTTCAATCACCAGCCGAGTTATTTAATCAGCACTTCTCCCAGCTTGAAGTAAATTAGCAGGACAACAGAAAAAGCCAACTCTGCAGTGTGTTGTAGCAGATAGCTGCCCCTCTTCATGCATCTCCGCCTGCAGGAGCTCTGAATGGCAAACAGATACTCAAAGGAAGACTTGTCATAGGCAGCAGTGGGAGGTCAGGGGCCACACTGTTTTTAGCTTGTTTCCCCAGTTTAGCCTCAGTAACCTCTTTGCTCACAAATAAATGGATTTATGTGGGTCCAAAATCCAAGAGCACTAATGAAGTTGTATATAGCTTCTTTAAAAAAAAATGTTTTGATATAGAAAAATGACTTGAATGTATGATGTAAATGTTTTGGATTATAGGTGTGCTCAATTATGCTAAATAATCCTTTTCATTGGGGTGTATGTGTGCACCATTTACTTGAGGAAGTGATGGCACCAGGATGCACTGTGGGACGATGGAGGGAGTGTGACTTTAGGCAATGTTCTGGCTCTAGGCATTTGACACGTGCAACTTACCTAAACATTGTTGAAGACCAGGCAAAAACCTTCATGGCAATGTTGTTTCCTGGTGGAAATGGCCTCTTTTAGCAGGATAATGCACCCTGCCACACTGCCACACTGCACACATTGTTCAGGACATCCATCCATCCATCCACCCACCCGCCCGTCTGTCCATACATCCATCCATACATACATACATACATACATACATAGCGCTATTTGTATATATATTTTATTTGTATAATACATATCATTTCAAAGCAAAAAAAAGAATATATATATATATATATATACACTCACCTAAAGGATTATTAGGAACACCATACTAATACTGTGTTTGACCCCCTTTCGCCTTCAGAACTGCCTTAATTCTATGTGCCATTGATTCAACAAGGTGCTGAAAGCATTCTTTAGAAATGTTGGGCCATATTGATAGGATAGCATCTTGCAGTTGATGGAGATTTGTGGGATGCACATCCAGGGCACGAAGCTCCCGTTCCACCACATCCCAAAGATGCTCTATTGGGTTGAGATCTGGTGACTGTGGGGGCCATTTTAGTACAGTGAACTCATTGTCATGTTCAAGAAACCAATTTGAAATGATTCGAGCTTTGTGACATGGTGCATTATCCTGCTGGAAGTAGCCATCAGAGGATGGATACATGGTGGCCATAAAGGGATGGACATGGTCAGAAACAATGCTCAGGTAGGCCGTGGCATTTAAACGATGCCCAATTGGCACTAAAGGGCCTAAAGTGTGCCAAGAAAACATCCCCCACAACATTACACCACCACCACCACCAGCCTGCACAGTGGTAACAAGACATGATGGATCCATGTTCTCATTCTGTTTACGCCAAATTCTGACTCTGTCTCAACAGAAATCGAGACTCATCAGACCAGGCAACATTTTTCCAGTCTTCGACTGTCCAATTTTGGTGAGCTCTTGCAAATTGTAGCCTCTTTTTCCTATTTGTAGTGGAGATGAGTGGTACCCGGTGGGGTCTTCTGCTGTTGTAGCCCATCCGCCTCAAGGTTGTGCGTGTTGTGGCTTCACAAATGCTTTTCTGCATACCTCGGTTGTAATGAGTGGTTATTTCAGTCAAAGTTGCTCTTCTATAAGCTTGAATCAGTCGGCCCATTCTCCTCTGACCTCTAACATCAACACGGCATTTTCCCCCACAGGACTGCCGCATACTGGATGTTTTTCCCTTTTCACACCATTCTTTGTAAACCCTAGAAATGGTTGTGCGTGAAAATCCCAGTAACTGAGCAGATTGTGAAATACTCAGACCGGCCCGTCTGGCACCAACAACCATGCCACGCTCAAAATTGCTTAAATCACCTTTCTTTCCCATTCTGAGATTCAGTTTGGAGTTCAGGAGATTGTCTTGACCAGGACCACACCCCTAAATGCATTGAAGCAACTGCCATGTTGATTAGATAATTGCATTAATGAGAAATTGAACAGTTGTTCCTAATAATCCTTTGAGTGAGTGTATATATATCAGTAATAAACCATGACTCTTGAACCTTGGCCCTCTCACCCCCTCCCCTCGTCGGGAAAAAAGTCAGTCTAAAATCAGCCTAACTTACTAATACTGCATTTACCTTTGACAAGAAATGCCACAACCAAATATCAGAGTGAGCGTGAAGTTATCACCAAAATTAAACTAAAAGTAATAAAATGCAAATCATCATTACAAAGAATTGCATCATCATCACACAATAAGTGGATTAGATTATGGTGACAACTGGCCACAAAACCAACAAAATTTTATGTAAGCAGACGTATCATGACAGCGCTCAGACCAAAGCATAGCGACAGACACTTCCGCATATGTTAATAGTAAATCATATCATTAGACTGGCATGTATGTAACAGATCGTATTGTTTTTTTGGATTTTTTTTTTTTTTTTACTGTTATGCAGAATTATTCTCTTTCAATGATCTGGAGAAGGTTCATGTCTGTGTGTCTTCTCGTTTGGATTATTGTAACACTTTTACCTGGGTGTGAGTCAGGCCTCGCTCTCTCGCCTGCAGCTGGATCAGAACTCAGCTGCTTATAACTGGCACCAAAAAAAAAAGACCATATTACTCCTGTACTGATTTCATTACATTGGTTACCGATTCGATACAGAATCCAGTATAAAGTGTTGTTATATGTTTTCAAATCTCTCAATGGCTTAGCAACAGAGTATATCTCTGATTTAATTAGTTTATATTAACCTATGAGATCTCTTCGCTCCAATGATCAGCTGTGTCTGACGCTCCCTTGATCGCGCTTGAACTTCTGTGGCAGCTCCTAGACTCTGGAATGAGCTCCCATTGTCCTCAAAAACATCTCCTACTCAAGGGTCATTTCAGAGGGTGTTAAAAACATATTTATTTTCCTTAGCTTTTAATAATGTGTTGTAAATTGTATGTATTTTACATTGTAAATTGTTGTAAATTTTTGGTTGCATGCATTTGTTTATTTTTGTTATTCTCATATACAGCACTTTGGTACATCAGACTGACCAGTAATTCTGCAAAATAACTGTTTTCTCAAATTAAGCTTAACATATCAAACAGTGGCAGCGGCAGCCAAAATAAAATCAGTCACATAACCTATTCGATTTTAAATAACTTACACAAACAGCAAATAATTCCATATGTAAAGCTTTAGCTTCTTGATTGATGCTGTCATCCAGGGGTATCGCTTATAATTGCTGGGGTTGAAATCCTTTAAAAAGCTTTGCTTTCTGCATGAAAAATTAAGCTCTGGTGAAGGTCTCCCTTTGCCGATTAACTCCAGATTTTCTTTAAAAATGTATCTTGAAAACAGCGAGGATAATAAATTAGCAACGATGTCCTCATTAATGTTCCTTGTGGTTTCAATAGCGAATAGCGCTAGCTATTTTATCAGCGGGTTTTTTTCCCGATCGATTTCCCCACACTGGGTGGAACGTGTCATAAACTTAGGCTGTGTTCGGAATCGTCCCCCTACACCCTCATTCACTATTCCCTACATTACTCCACTAATATAGTCCACTTAGGCCCTGTTTCCACCTGGTATTAAGATGTATTTTGGTCGGAGTGAATGAAAACGAGTGAGTGAATTCGGACACTGAGTGTGCCGGAAGGGCTCCTGCTTTTGCATAGTTTGTGCTTGCTGTTTAATAATCATTTGAAACTTAGCAAACTTGACAGCTCCAGTAGTAATGAAAAGATTTATCTTGAACTCTGTCATGGAAACTAGCATGTATAAACTTAAAAGGGGTCATCGGATGCCCATTTTCCACAAGTTGGTATGATTCTTTAGGGTCTCCATGTAAAGTTTGTAACATACTTTGGTTAAAATTCCTCAATGGTTGCGTAAAACAAAACCCTTTTTACCTTCTCAAAAACAGCTCTGTTCACAGTGACCCGTTTCGGTGCATGTCTCTTTAAATGATAATGAGCACCTGCTCACCCCACCCCTCTCTTCCATGGGGGGTGTCGACACAAGACACATAAATTGCTGTCTTGGCAACCTGCCTTGGCGGACAGTATACAAAGGGCAGAAATATGCTAATACGGGACAGTCCGTCAGTGGTCGTGGGCGGAGCATGAGCAATATGACATAATATTGCTCAGAAAATCCAAACGGCTTGATTATTGAGAGTGTTTAGACTTTTTGAGGATTAAAAAAAGGAGTGATTGGATTTTTTTTCATTGTATGGTGGTTGTGTCCACACAGTGCAAAGACACATTTATATGCAAACATATAAAAGTGAATTTTGCATCCGATGACCTCTTTTATTTAACAATTTAATAATCAAGTAAAAAGGAATTTATCCCTTTATGATACACTGTAGCCTTATTGGACCAGCGTTTTGAAAAAAACGAATGGATGGATAATTCAGCTGCGGACGCCATCGTCTGGCGAGACACGGGAATTCATTCGACATGCGACTCTCGCGGTGCACCATGGGTATTCTCTAGCCATTGAGCGTACATCGGTTGTACACTCGTTATTGCGGTGCATTGTGGGATTTAATGAGTGCACTCGATAAAGTCCACAATGGTTTCGGACACCACTACAAATGGCTGTCCCCTCAAATAGTGCCCTATTTAAAGATGAACTGAACTGAAAAAAATCGACGTTGATAACGTGTTGTTTATGACAATTAAAAGTAAACTACACTAAAAATTTTAATTAAAAATATCAATATAGCTTTCTTTAAGCAACACAAAAATTGCACTTGTTACGCTGGCAGTTTCGATGACGTCACTGGCATGGTAGGACACGCAGAGGTGCATAGGCAACAGCTGCAGGTCCTAATACACAGACGAAAATGAGCACTTTTAACGGCATGGGTTACGCATTTGAACCTGTGAGGGACAGTCCAGTAGTTTCTGACTACCACCACCACATGGAGGATCAGTTTCAGGCTCCACATAGCCAACAGCACAGGATCGTTTGGGGCGAAGTGACTGGTGTGGGTGTGTGAGCTGCCGGAGCATGGACAGTGTACACTGTCCGGGACACTGCACCGGAGTCAATCTGTTGCAGAGAACAGTCTCTGTTACAAAAAATGCACTTGATTAAATACCAAAAAGGGAGTCTATCTTAAATGATTTCTTGAACGCAATGGCCACTCAGAAGCAAAACATATAACTGTGATTGGCTACATCACTCAACGCGTTGTTATAGCGTTGTTATGAATAGAATGTTATGAATAGAAACTCTGGCCTGTAAATCGTTTCTATTTTGTTTTAGTTGTTCTTGATGCTTTTCTGCAACAGATGAATAAAAATCTATTAGTTTTTATGTTTTATTCATATATATTTTTAGTTCGCGGGAGTCCCGCGAATCGTTTTATTTATAACCCGCACACACAGAGTGAGTGCATTACCGCCCGCGCCCGCGCTCGCACTCGGTGTCTCGGCCATCAGATGTAGTGCCACGCAGCACTCTATTGCGTTGGGAGTGCACGTCTCAAGGATAGTGTCGGGAAATATCGCTCGGGCAGAATAAGCTCTAGTTCACTCTTCCTACGCTAAGGAACCGAGAGTTGTCATCCAGTCTCTTTGGTAGAGAGAGAGAGAGAGACGAGGAAAACAAACACGCATGCAAATGGAAATTATCGCGGCCGGAAAAATTATCGAGCTAATTTTTTTTAGTCGTGCGATTAATTTATTTATTGACTATCGCGACAGGCCTACTAAATAGTCTGTCACTAAAAAAATGCTCACTACAGACTCGAAATCCAGGGGCTGTCGGAGGGCTAGACAGTTTTAAGGCAGCTAGCCATGACTTGAGGGCTGGTTTCCTTGTCAAAGGTAGCCTGTGAAAATGTATCGTAACCCCAGCTGCCTTAGCCCTATACAATTCATTACTACAGCCAGGGGCAATACAGTATGAACACCCCCTAGACCTGTTAGTTTCTGTTTCCCCAGCCATGTCAGCTAGCCTCAGACTATTCACATGCTATGGCTGCTCTGCTGGTGTTGGTTGGCAACGGAGTAGCCTAGCCTACCATGCCAGTGACGTAGCCGAATGTTGAAATCCAACATGGCGGCGCCCGTGTAACAAAAACAACATGTTCAACGTACAGTTTTATCCCTTTTAACAAATTCTGCCACTTTAATAATTGTACCAATGATTATAAATAAAATAGATCTGTTATATCACCTTTTTTCAAATTTCAGTTCAGTTCATCTTTAAGGGTATTGGGGGGATTTCGGAAAAACGCCATAGTTACAAGACTCACCCATTTAGAAGAACAATATGATTAGAAAATGTTCCTGTCATTTTAAACTCGTCTCTCATTGACTTGCTATCGCTTGGCCCTCTGTAATTTCACAGCTGGACCACCAATCACAGAGCTGAAAGCATCATAATATGGAAAAAAGTCTAATATGGAGAAAACGGACGTCTACACAAAAATCCCAATATTGGACCCTTCTGTACATCTCAGAGTTCAAACTTTTAATACTGAATGTAAGAAAATTAAGAAAAATATTTGTACTGGCCTAACATTTATTTGTCATGTGTATGTGTGTGTAAATATATGCATGCATGTTTGTATGTATGACTGAATATAATAGTTAAATATAATAAAGCATTTATTTTCTTTGAATAAGCATATCAGAGAACAAGTAGCTTATTACAGGCACAAGGACAGTTACCAGGCTCACTGACGCCTAGCTCGAGAAAGTGAGAGCTGAGATGTGCGACTCACAGTCCGAGTCGACCATTTGTCATGCTGAAGATTGGCATTATCATTGAGTTCATTCTGGAGGGCTGACCCAGATGGCCAGTGCCAGTACTTGCTACACTCCAGTGAATCTGAGACAGCCCTGGTTGAGAAGGGGGCTCGGGCTGGTGATGGAAGGGGGGCTGCTCGCTCTCCATCTCATCAGAGTCATGCCTGGGAGCCTGGCTGTTCTTCCAACATTACCACACAGACAGGAAGAGACTGTTAATGACTACATATGCCATTGTGAAACAAAGACCACCTTACAAATATTTTAACACACCCTACGCTCACTCTCTCCCCTAATGGGGATACAACCGAACAAGACCTAATGAGTGTCATTGAGGTGTTTAATTATTTTTAAAGGGACTGTACGAAGAGACTTTTTTTGGTCCAGTTGTGAAGTAACCTAATATTTACCACCCCCATAATTGGGATCATCTGTCATCATTATCCGTACTTAACTCTGATGAGTCAATGTGCAATGAGAGGGGTAGTTTCGCTTAATCATCGGTGTCAAAGATCCACAGAAACCTGTTACGTTTTGTGTAACTTTCATTATTCCATATGGCTTCAATGAGGCAGAAAAGACCTCTCATTCTGCTGGTCCATTTGCCGATTTCAGTCCTGCATCCTTCTTTGATCCCCTTCCATGCTGCCGCAGCCATTGAGAAAAAGGAAATCAGTTCCGCCTCTGTCAGACATCCACTCTGCCAAATGTAGCTTAGCCTAAAAATCGACAGCAGCAGTGGTAGAAAGTAGAAACTCTCTTTTCTTTACCAGATGTGAATCTTTACAGTTGGCCCATCACCTCTGGCTGCCAGAGTAACTAGGCCAATGAATGATGCTAATGTAAGCTATATTAATGAGGGGGATCGGTTTCTGCTCTAATTATTTACCATTGGGTCAGGCTAGAGGAGATAATTCTTCCTCAGGTGGCACGAGGCCGAATGTTGGCGTCTGCCACCCCGGCTATGATTAATTGAAACATACCCGTGCAAATGAATCACACATGGCCAATATCTTCCCACACAAGTTCAACATTAGACAGAGAACTTATACTTGGATGCTTGTTATTAGCATCTCAATTTATGGCCTTTTGCAGTTTTCCTCAAGGTTTGGAGTCGTTAAAGTGAGATTTAATGTGTTGTATTATTCATGTCTTTTGGGTCAGAGTCTCGTCCGAGTTCATCACATGACACATTAGATTAATTGCTTAGATCCAATGAACCAAAAGCTGCAGCACCTGTCCTGTTGCAGAGATATATCAACATTAAGGAACAGAGAGCGGTAACCATTATTTATCCTGGCTGTTAAACACTATAAACTCCCATAGCCATTGCGAGGAATTGGAGGAGGGCTGGTGTTCTCATAAATGTGTGAAGCATTAGCTTTGGGCCTTGGGCCATCACAGGCGCTCAGAGGGTTGATTGGAGATTTTGACCCCTTTGTATTGTCTAAACGCTGATGTGATTTGTCTCCCTCGTTACGTTTACTGTATTCTAATGTTGCCTCATTTATAATAACCACTACCTGCTTTGCCATCATTTGGGAGCCTGTAACAAGGAACTGAATATTTACACATGAACTAAAAGTCATGAAGTATAGGACTCCTAATTTTTTAATGGGCATAATTGCCTTTTGGTGAAGTCCTATAATTGACTCAATCAAATCACTCAATGTCTGATTGATAAATGCAAGAAAACCAAATTACTCTTATGTAAATGAAAGCTTTAGCGTAAGTTCTGCTGGGAAGACTCAATCGTTACGTCACATATTACCTTCACATCTAACCAATCATATTCAAATACTTGCAGTAAAAAGATCGGTACTTACACATTGTAAGAGCCTGGTATGGTTCTATTATTTTAAACATATTTTTACGGTCACTTACAGTAATTAAGGCACCTGGTGGTGGAGGAAGTAAGAGCATATCATCTTCTCACCTGTGTGGTTCGTCAGAGGGAGAGAGGGGGTGACGGGGAAAGTCTTATTTTGTTAACCGCTATAAAAAGCATTTCTAACGCAAATAAATCTACAAAATGCAGTCTTTGGATTCCTGATCATTGAGCAAGCGCGTCTGGCAAATTAGTTTCCCCTACTCAGCTTCTCGGCCGACAAATTATTATGGCTTTTGAGATTGTCGCCCACATTTGTCAACAAAATCACGATAAACTTGGAAAAGAAGCACGCTCATGAAAGGCCGTAATCACTCACGGAGATACGGGATCATCGGCCATTGAGACCACACACACACACACGGATCCGGCCGAATTTCCTGGAGAACGGCGGCCGCGCGAGAGCATCGCACACAAACAAGTGGTATGTAACCTGCGTTTTGTATTGTGTTATGGCTTGTTTGGAAGGTAGTTTGAACGGGTTACTGCCACTTGTTGAAGTTTGGTGTTGCTGTTGTTTGGAGCGGGTAGATTGCCGCTGATCGGATTTGTGCTTGAAGCGAACAGCTGGCTGGCTTATGTGTGTGTGGTGTGATTTCGGCTCGTTGGTTGTTGTGGCGTGCCTGGATGTGATTGCTGTGGCTATTGGTGTTGTTGGCTTTACGTTGGATTCATACTGCGATGTTCAGTTGCATCTTTTTTTATGCACAAAATGAGTAGATCAAGGGCTGGTTCAACTTCATCTAATATGGAGAAAAGAAAAATCACTCTGACTGAAAAGGCTTTGGCATGCAGGATTGAGTCAATTCAGAAACAGCGTAAAAAATAAGTAGGCAATTTAAAGAGCCAGATATTGTCTCTCAAAGAGCTCATGAGAGATGATCAAAATGCTTCACAAGTTAAAGCACAGTTTGATGTTCTGCTGCAGTTGTCTGAAAATGCCACTGCATTGCACACATCTCCTGATGAACAGGAGAGACAAAATGCATGTTCACAAGCAGGGGCGGACTTAACCATTAGGCAAAGGTCGGCAATTGCCTTGGGCCCCGAGCTACCTAGGGGCCCCCAAAATGCCCCATTAAATTATGCTTAAGTTTTTTTTTATTTTTTACTTTTCGCAAATTATATATTTCTAAAAATCATTTGCGAAAAAAGGCATCAAATCATTAGTGTCGCAGACAGGAGGCCCCCCCCCCCCCCCCACCTCAGCTCACTACATTGGACTATTCCATTATCTCACTTTCTGCGTGCGAAAGTGACAAGGCTTAATGCGCCAAAAAACTGACGGAGAAAAATAAGTTATTGACAGACAGTGTAGGCTACAGAGTGACAGACAGAGAAGCTACCCAAGCGGTGCTGAAAAAGCAGGAAGCGGGAGGAAAGCAAAACGTTTTTAGCAAAATTGCAGAAGGTAACAAACTTTTTTGTGATGCCCGGTACGTGCTAACGATATGTTACAAGTCCATGGCCGTAGCCAGCTATGAGGTGACCGAGGTCCGGAACTCTGTCATATTTTACATTCAAAAATAAAATGTCAAGCTCTCTGAATGATTAATTAGCCGTTTAAACCACCTCATTTGAGTGTTTGCAATGCATGTTGCTGCGAGAAGCTAGCACAGTGAACGGGGCTTGAGAGCGCGTTGTGAGTGAGGGCGCGCGTGCAGCCTCCGTGTTGCCAGATCCACCTAATGGAAAGGTGGCAGTAGTCTTCGACTTGTTTTTTCTGATTTAATGTGACACTTTAGGAAATTATTAAAGTGGAAAGTTGCATGTTAGGGTTAGTGATATATTAATGTTATTTCCAAAACACAAGCTTTGAACTTATTTCGGATTATTATTATTTTGTTTTCTTGTTTTTCGTAGCAATATCTGGCAACATTTTACTGTCGGCATTAATAAAAAAAAAGCTTATAGACAAACGGTAATTGCATAAAGCTACCACATTCGGTAAGACAAACGCAATGATCATCGTGATTATCTGTAAGAAATGTATAACACTAACAAAAACTATAGCATAATACAGATCTGAATGAAATTTGCCAAATAACTTACTGGCCAGCAGGAAGACGGCTAATGCTGTTTAGTTAACCTTTCACAAAGTCATCATAAAAACATTAATTAAAGCAGTGTTTCTCAACTAGCAATCTATTCAGTCAGCATATTTGTGTTTGATCTGTGTGAATTACAGAAATATAAGACTTGCTAGACCTACTTTTTTTTCTATATTTCTTTGCACAAAACTCTCCAGAAAGTGCCATGTAATAGTTTATTTAAAAATAAAAAAAATAGGATTTTTTTTTTTGTTCTCTTTTAAAGATCGGATGGGGGGCCCCATACTACCTTCGCCTTGGGCCCCCAATTTGCTAAATCCGCCACTGTTCACAAGCATCACCAACAGGCCTCGTTCAGAACTAACTCATAACGTTGAGTGTGACCAGGAAGTTCTGTTAGGGGATGAAATTAGGATTCATGATGATGAAGGGGACAATGTGATCCATGTTCTCAACATGATGACCAGGATGACATATTGCCATGTGACAGTATATCAAACTTAAGCAGTAGAAAACAAGGTTCAAAATCAAATGTTTCAACTACTTCATCTGCACGTCTAAGAGCAGAGGCTGAAATGGCTGCTCTGCTTGCCCGTCAAAGTTTGCTGAAGGAAAAACATTCTCTTGAGGAGCAGGAAGAGAAACTAAGACAACAAAAGGAACAACTTCAGCTTAAAGCCGATATAGCTGCATCAGTGGCTAAATTGAAGGTTTTAAGGACCTCTGGATCTGGTGTGCGGAGTGCTGTTTCTCATCACTCTAATGGCATGGAGTCATATTTTAAGAAAAGGGGAAAGACGGTTGAAGCTCTTAACATTGATGCAGATACTTTTGTTTCACAACTTGAAAAGGATGAAAAGGGAAAACCAGCAATGGGAAATGTGGATTTACAGCTTGGTAGGCAAAACCGAAAAGAGCAGGCAACACCATCCATCTCCAGCAGAGGCCCTCAGAGCTTATGAGACGGAGCACAATTCCAAATACAACAGCGCCTCCAGTGTCTCATCATGGAGATGTCCATACGTCCTTTTCCACGAACACTAACAGTGACCAGAACCACATGTTGTCTATGATGAAAAAAACATAATGAGATCACATCAATGCTGGTGCATCAGCAATGTCTTTTATCGTTGCCTAAAAGAAATATCCAAATATTTGATGGCGACCCTCTACAGTACCATGCTTTCATACGTTTTTTTTAAACAAGTAATTGAGGAAAAGACTGATAATGCTGCAGATGGCCTGCATTTTCTGGAAGAGTACACCAGGGGGCAACCACAACAACTTGTCAAGAGCTGTCAACATTTGATTGATGGCTCAGGCTATGCAAAGGCAAAGACTTTACTGCATGAACACTTTGGAAACGAGCATATGATAGCATCTGCCTATTTGGATAGGGTCCCTTCATGGCCAATGATTAAGCCAGAAGATGGAAAGGCTTAACATGCATACAGTCTGTTCTTGCGTGGATGTTGCAATGCCATGGATGAGGTTCAAAGTCTGTGTGAATTAAATACACCTGCCATTATGATCACTGTGATTAAAAGATTACTCTACAAACTGAGAGATAAGTGGCAAACAGTGTCATGTGGCATCCAGGAAACGCATCGCCGGAGAGCTATGTTTGTTGATATTGTGACTTTTATGGAGCGTCAAGTGAAGATCATGACCGATCTTGTGTTTGGAAATCTACAGGACGTACCAGTGTTGGTGGCAAATAAAGAAGGCAGCAGGACAAGATCACTTCGCTCAGGGGCTAAGGGAAGTAGCTTTGCCACTGCTGCTACTACAGTTGAAAAGACACTAACAGAACATAAGGTTAAAGATGGACATTTACCTGAAAGGACTTGCCTGTACTGCAAAGGTGGACACATGCTGGAGTTTTGTACTCTGCTGGAGAAGAGAGCTCAAAGTGAGAAGATTGATTTCCTGAAAAAGAATGGAGTTTGTTTTGGCTGTTTGTGTACTGGTCACATCAGTAAGGAGTACAGGAAACGTCTCTCTTGCAAAACATGTGGCTCAAGGCACCCTAGTATGCTTCACATCCACCACAAGGACAAGGGAGCAGAAGCAGAGAAAGGTAAGAGCAACTCAGAGAGTGCAGTGGGCAGTTCTTTGGTTGCAGTCCTAACCAGTGGTCTTACTGGGGCTGGCGAACAAGATTTTAAGCTCGCCATCGTACCAGTAGAGGTTAAATCAAAGAGTGGGCAAAGGACAGTGGAGACCTATGCCTTTTTGGACCAGGGCAGTTCAGCATCCTTCTGCACAATGGGTTTGATGGATAGATTGAATCTTTCTGGGAGAAAAACTAAGATTCTTTTGCGCACCATGGGCCAAGAGAGAATTGTGTCGGATTTGGAATTGGCTGGTACTGTGAAATGCCAGATATCTTCACACAACCTAGGATGCCTGTGAATAGGAGTAACATCCCACGACAGGAAGATTTGCATAAATGGCCTCATTTGAAACATGTGTACTTGCCTGAGATAGATGCAGATGTGGAGCTTCTGATAGTCATGAATGTACCCAGAGCTTTGGAACCACTTGAAATCATCCGGAGTGTGGACGAAGGGCCGTATGCCATCAAGACAATGCTTGGTTGGACGGTAAATGGACCCCTTGGTGGAGAATGTTGTGATGGACCTGATGTGTATCAGTCTGCATTTACCATCAACATAATTTCTGCTGTAACACTTGATGAACTCTGGAAACAACAGTTCAAGACAGACTTTCCAGAGTGCAGTCACGAGGAACAGCTAGGACTTTCAAGGGATGACTGCAGGTTCTTAGAAATGGCTAACAATACTGTGAAATTAGTTGATGGCCATTACAGTATTGCTTTACCTCTGAAGGACAGAAAGATAAGCATGCCTAACAACCCTAACATTGCAGAACAACGCACTCTTAACCTGAAGAGAAGGTTTATCAGAGATGCATTATTCCATCAGGACTACACTGCTTTCATGAATAACCTTATATCCAGAGGCTATGCAGAGAGAGTGCCAACCACAGATCTGGAACGCAGTGATGGAAGGGTTTGGTATATCCCACACCATGAGGTATACCATCCAAAGAAAAGAAAGATCAGAGTTGTCTTTGATTGTGTAGCATCATTTCAAGGCGCATCACTCAACGCACAACTCCTGAACGGTCCTGATTTGACTAGTACGTTGATTGGAGTCCTGACCAGGTTCAGGAAAGAACCTGTTGTTCTGATGTCTGATATTGAGGCGATGTTTCATCAGGTTCAAGTTCCAGAGGAGGATGCCGACCTGTTGAGATTGCTTTGGTGGTCCAGTGGAGACTTCAGTCAGTGTTTGGAGTAGGGCTGCAACAACTAATCGATAAAATCGATAATAATCGATTATGAAAATCGTTGTCAACGAATGTCATTATCGATTAGTTGGTCTGCTTACGTCACGGGGAGCGTTTACTGGTGATTGGTTGAAACAGGCCAATCAGGATGCTCTCTGTCTTACACGCGCTTCATGAGGCACACACGCAAGGTCTCTCTACGTCCGTTGCTCTGCCGCGCGCTCGCGCTACACGGTTTGGAGCACAGTCTCTTCTGTCTCGCATGCGCGCTCTTGCTTGTGTGCTCAAATCCCGGGAGTTTGAACTAATTTGCGAGCCGCTATCAATATGCGGGTGACTTCCAGAACTTCCGGGAGACTTGGGCAGAGATGGGGACTCGAGTTTGAGACTCGGACTCGAGTGCGACTTAAGTCCCACACACAGTGACTTCAGACTCGACTTGAGACTCGTCCTCGAAAGACTTCAGACTCGACTCGGACTCGAGCTGCGGGACTCGTGAACAATGTTTATTTTTAGGAAACGTCTGATGAGCTCGCTGTTATCCCCCTCCCTCCGTTACCTATAACCTGCCTACGTAACCACGTACTACGTCCTATTGCTGGCAGCGCGCGCGCGACCATGAGAGGATAACAAACAAAAAGTTCAACTGCACCGGCCGCTGCTGTGCCATTCATCGTTAGCTTTAGGTTCAAAAACTTCAAACAAGACGCGCTCAAAAGAAGCGCTCAATGCAAATGATGCAGTATCACGATAAAAGATTCTGGCTCAACTACATCTAATTTTATCAGGCGTCTGAAAACGCACCCTGATAGGTGAGTAAACATGTTTAGCTCAGCATTGACCATCTACCGTTAGCTTGCTTATTGCTTTAGCTACCTAACGTTACGGGAGGTTAACTCCGATTGTCTTCCTTATGAAATATGAATGAGCGATTGTTTAATTGCCAAACTTGTGGTGGTCGATTAACGTAACGTTAATCATTTACGTGCCGCTGGCTGCCCGTTGTCTACAAACAGGTTACAGGATTATTGTTGTTTATGTAACGTTACAGTTTCATTTAGTTATAACGTTACACTGGTTTGAGAGTCTGGGATGTGTTGACTTACAGTATAACGTTAAGCTATGATTAGTTGCATAGGCAGTGCAGCCAGAAGAAGCCAGAAATGTTTTGTGGCCCATACCTAGTGAGTGTGTTAAGAGAAGAGAAGGTTAACCAGTCTGATCTCACCCTTTGGATTTTTTTATTTCTAAACATTTTGTTCTTAACAAGTTACATGCCATAAGTTGGTCAGTTGCTTCACATTTACACTAAAGATTTTGAGCATTTGAATGTTTTGGAAGTGCACTGTAGTGTTAATTTCATTTGGACACAATAGTTTATTTGCATTTAGCTACACTGATGTTTTGCACTAAATAGGAGTGTGTCAATTTTAGTGTTGTGAGTTATATCATTTTCTATATTTGGTCTTATGTCTTGGCATGTTCAAGCTACAAGGCAAAATAAAGAAATTAACTAAAAGTAAAGCATTCTTGGTGTTTTTGTCATGTTGCAATAGCCTGTTTACACTGATTATATACCAAAATCAAAGCTGATACTGTATGCTAATAGATAAAGGAGTCATAATAACATATGGTACCACTTTATTTTGATAGTCCACTTTATACATTTGACTAACTATAAGTAACTTTGCAGCTGTATGTCAACTAACTCTCATTAGAGTATTAGTAGGCTTAATATCTGCTAATTATGTATTATAATATATTATTTTGTTGGTTCCCCAACAGATATTCTACTGACTATAAGTAACTTGGCAACTACAAGTCAACTTGTTCTCCAAACCCGAACCCACATCATAACCTGACAGTCTACTAATACTCTAATGAGAGTTAGTTGACATGTAGTTGAAAATGTACATGGTTAGTAGAATGTCTAAAGTGGACTATCGAAATAAAGTGTAACCTAACATATTACATGCTTCGAATTCCTTATATAAAGTTATGCAGTGTTCTTAGCAACCTGGATGGGTTGCTGTACGTGATGCAACACTTATAACCACAAGAGACTTGAGACTTGACTTGGACTCTAGCTCAAAGACTTGAGACTTGACTTGGACTCTAGCTCAGAGACTTGAGACTTGACTTGGACTCTAGCTCAGAGACTTGAGACTTGACTTGGACTCTAGCTCAGAGACTTGTGAGCATCTCTGGACTTGGGATGTCTGTATTTTGCGTCTCGAGCATCAGGTTGCGCAATCAGTTCGCTCGCAACATAAGTGATGGATTAAAATAGTGCTACCGCAGAAATATTAAATTAAAACGGTCTTTACAAAGCAAAGCACTAAATATAAAGGCAGTTAATAACAGCAGCAGTAAATAATTGTTTTTTAGTCACTGTACTCAGTGGTTTTCAGCGAATGTTTGTGCACTAATGCATCATTTTTCCTGTCTTTTTAATCAAGCCTGTTAGCTTGCTGCGTACCTCCATTCCGTTCTCTTTATATAGCATTTGTCTACTATTAAGTTTTAATTGTTTTTCAAACGCGATCTACTGCGGCTCTATGTTCACACGCTTGTTTTCAGTCTTTCTATATTTATTTTTACAAATTATCCTTATAATTCAATTCATTTTAAATAAAAATTAAATGAATTATATATTTGAGATGTTTTTAGTTTATATCTTCACATCTGAACTTGCCATTGCCATCAGCAATTATCATTAAAAACAATGCAAATATTGATATTTGTAAAACTCAATGTGTGGCTTTTGCACTTTTTAAAGTACACTTTTACACATGAATATCCTAATTTAGGGTTTTAGGTAACACTTTATTTTACGATGTGTCCTTGTTACATATGTTACATGTACTTACTGTAGTAATAACAGTAAATTATGCATAATTACATGCAACTAACCCTCAACCTAATCCTACCCTATTCCTATAGTAAGTACATGTAGTTACTTAATATTACTCTGTACTTAAATATATAATTACACTGTAACAAGGACACCTTAAAATAAAGTGTAACCGGGTTTTATTTAGTCATAATAAACACAAAATCTAATTGAATGCTTTACCCGATTAATCGATTAACCGAAAAAATAATCGTCCGATTAATCGATTATCAAAATAATCGTTAGTTGCAGCCCTAGTTTGGAGGAGTACAGGATGGTTGTCCATTTGTTCGGGGAAACGTCTTCGCCGAGCTGTGCTAACTTTGCTCTACGAAGGTGCGCAGAAGACAACAAAGACTTCTTTAGCCAGCAAGTGATTGAGACCACCATGTACAATTTCTATGTGGGTGACTGCCTTGCTTCTGTAGCCTAAGAACAGGAAGCTATATCCCTCTATAAAGGCCTCATAGCCATCTGTGCCAAAGGGTGGCTTTCATCTAACGAAGTGGATAAGCAACAGTCACAGTGTGTTGGCCTCAATACCTGAGGAGGAGAGAGCAAAGGAAGTTAAAGACCTGGATCTGGAGCATGACTCACTACCTGTTGAGAGAGCACTGGGAGTGCGTTGGTGCGTCCAGTCTGACACCTTTAATTTCAGCATAACCAGTCAGGAGAGACCATTGACCCGCAGAGGGATCCTTTCAACTGTTAGCTCTTTCTATGACCTTCTGGGGATCCTAACTCTTGCGGTTTTTACAGCTAAAAGAATTCTTCAGGATCTGTGTCGGAGCCGGCTAGGATGGGATGACTTCATACCAGTAGCGGTTGGCCAGGAACGGATAGACTGGTTGAAGGAGCTACATCAGTTGGAAGATTTCAGCATCAGACGATGTTTAAAACCTCTGAACTTTGGAGAAGCAGCCACTGCTCAGTTGCATCATTTTGCCGACGCAAGTGAGAAAGGATATGGTACTGTTACCTATCTGCTGCTGCGTAATGAACACTCTCAAATACACAGCGCCTTCATAATGGAAAAATCCAGGGTGGGACCTTTAAAGCCTGTAACTATCCCACGTATAGGGGTTGATAGCTGCTGTTGTAGCAGCTCGTATGGACAAACTGTGGAGAAAGGAGCTAAGACTTCAGCTTCAAGACTGTTTTTTGGACAGATAGTACCTCCGTATTAAAATACATAATGAATGAAACTTCAAGATTTCGAATCTTTGTGGCAAACAGGGTCTCAAAAATTCTCAAGGTTTATGATGCATCTCAATGAAAATTTGTGAACACTGCACACAATCCTGCAGATCTTGCCTCCAGAGGTGTGAGGGCGGAACCATTCCTAACTAACGAAACTTGGATTTCTGGTCCCTCATTTCTCTTGCAATCAGAAAAGGACTGGCCGGTGAACCCAGATGAATTGCAAGAGCTACCACCTGGAGACCGTGAGGTCAAGGTGTCAGCTGCAATTGGAGTTTCTACAATTAGGGATGAAAATGATGCCGTGACTTGTTTGATCAATCACACCTCATCTTGGACACGTCTAACAAGAGTGATGGGCTGGGTCCTAAGATTCAAGGCTTTGTTTCTGAATCTCAGGAGAATGAAGGAGGTCACTGCATGTCTTACTCGGTCTGTGTCAAATAGAACTCAACAGGAAGATGCCCTCACCAAGGACATGTGTGATTTCAAGAATAAGCTCTACGGTGGTTATCTCTCATTGAGAGAGATCCATGAAGCTGAAATTGAAATAATTATGTTTTGTCAGAGAAGAAGGTTCTCAGAAGAGTTCTCCTGCCTCCAAAAGGGAGGAGGTGTAAAAAGAAACAGCCATGTATACAAGCTCAATCCAATATTGGAAGATGGTGTGTTAAGAGTTGGAGGACGGCTGAGTAAGGCTGCCATGCCCGAAGAGTCGAAACATCCTGCCATATTAGCTAAAGACCTTGTAATGGAATTTTTCCATTTATTATTCTTATTTCAGTTATTCCTAGTGTTGGCCTCATCTGTTTCTCTCACTTGTAGTGAGAGGGGGCTTTGTGATAATTTACTGTGGTTGGTTGTCAGTGGAGGTAAGGAAAAGCAGGAGGTCAAGGGGTCATCTTGAGTGCATTTGTACTTTATAGCCTAAAGGGTTAAGGGGGCATTTACCTCTCAGGGCCAGGGAGAAATAGAAAAGACAAAGTATACCTCTCTCCCTGAGGGGAGGGAAGAAATAAGGCCTTGGAGGACATGAAGATATAAAAAACACAGACACTGCTTCTCCTTATCGCTCCTCACTGACTCATGAAAGTGTATTGGTGACGAGGATCTCTCTTGCAAGAGAATAAATACTTTATAAACTATCAATTTGGATTCAGAGTGTCTCTTACTCAGTGATGATGTTTGTTTGATAAGAAAAAAGCCACAACAACCTTCATATTTCTGACCTCATTCTACAACATATTCATCGAGAGGTAGGCCATGGAGGTAGAAATCATATGTTGTCATGGACTACGCCAGAGATACTGGATCCCTGGTGTTAGTGGTTCCATAAGGAAGATCTTGGCAAGATGTGTGATGTGTCGACGGCTACATGGAGCTGCAGGTCAACAGCAGATGGCAGACTTGCCTGAAGACAGAGTTTCTTCAGAAGAACCTCCCTTCAGTCATGTTGGAGTCGACTACTTTGGTCCGTTCAAGGTCAAGCGTGGTAGGAGTCTTGTAAAAAGATATGGAGTTATCTTCACGTGTTTGGTGATAAGAGCAGTATACATTGAAGTTGCCTCATCACTGGACACAGATTCTTGCATTAATGCACTGCGACGCTTCATCGCAAGAAGAGGACAGGTCAAAGTGTTGCACAGAAGCGCTGCGCAGCCTTGGTTCTATGTGGTCTATCATGTCCTTGTTGTCCATCGTGGCCTTGTCTCTATGTGGTCTATCATGGCCTTGTCTCTATGTGGTCTATCATGGCCTTGTGGTCCATCATGGCCTCGTCTCTATGTGTTCTATCACGAACTTGCGCCATAATGGCTTCTATGTATGGTCCACCGCAGCCTTGTGGTCCATCGTGGCCTCGTCTCTATGTGGTCTATCACGACCTTGTGCTATTATGGCTTCTATGTGTGGTCCATCGTGGCCCGATTAGCAGATTTAGCATCACGGCATTTATAAAAAAAAATATTCTTACAATGATGGAAGTGGCCTTTTTTACTGATTAAAGCTCTCAGTCTAGAAATTCATGTTCGTCTTGCTTATTACACTGAACAAAATTATAAACGCAACACTTTTGTTTTTGCCCCCATTTTTCATGAGCTGACCTCAAAGATCTAAGACTTTTTCTATGTACACAAAATGCCTATTTCTCTCAAATATTGTTCACAAATCTGTCTAAATTTGTGTTAGTGAGCACTTGAATAAATGAATGAATGAGGCATTTATATAGCGCTTTCATATGTACTACTGTACACCCAAAGCGCTTTACAATCATATCAGGGGGTCTCTCCTCAACCAGCACCAGTGTGCAGCATCCACTTGGATGATGCGACGGCAGCCACAGTACAACGGCGCCAGTGCGCTCACCACACACCAGCTATAGTTGGAGAGGAGAGAGAGTGATAGAGCCAATTCAGTGGATGGGGATTATTAGGAGGCCATGATTGGCAGGGGCCAATGGGTGGAATGTGGCCAGGACACCGGGGTTACACCCCTACTCTTTACGAGAAGTGCCATGGGATTTTTTAATGACCACATAGAGTCAGGGCCTCGGTTTAACGTCTCATCCGAAGGACGGTGCTCTTTGACAGTATAGTGTCCCCGTCACTATACTGGGGCGTTAGGACCCACACAGACCACAGGGTGAGCACCCCCTGCTGGCCTCACTAACACCTCTCACTAACACCACCACTTCTCCTTTGTCGAGATAATCCATCCACCTCACAAGTGTGGCATATCAAGATGCTGATTAGACAGTATGATTATTGCACAGGTGTGCCGTAGGCTGGCCACACTAAAAGGCCTCTCTAAAATGTGTAGTTTTATCACACAGCACAATGCCACAGATGTCGCAAGTTTTGAGGGAGCGTGCAATTGGCATGCTGACTGCAGGAATGTCCACCAGAGCTGTTGCCCGTGAATTGAATGTTCATTTCTCTACCATAAGCCGTCTCCAAAGGCGTTTCAGAGAATTTGGCAGTAGATCCAACCGGCCTCAGACCACGTGTAACCACACCAGCCCAGGACCTCCACATCCAGCATCTTCACCTCCAAGATCGTCTGAGACCAGCCACCCGGACAGCTGCTGCAACAATCGGTTTGCATAACCAAAGAATTTCTGCACAAACGGTCAGAAACCGTCTCATGGAAGCTCCTCTGCATGCTCGTCGTCCTCATCGGGGTCTCGACCTGACTGCAGTTCGTCGTCGTAACCGACTTGAGTGGGCAAATGCTCACATTCGACGGCGTCTGGCACTTTGCAGAGGTGTTCTCTTCATGGGTGCATCCCGGTTTTCACTGTACAGGGCAGATGGCAGACAGCGTGTATGGCGTTGTGTGGGTGAGCGGTTTGCTGATGTCAACGTTGTGGATCGAGTGGCCCATGCTGGCGGTGGGGTTATGGTATGGGATGGGATATGTTATGGACAACGAACACAGGTGCATTTTATTGATGGCATTTTGAATGTACAGAGATACCGTGACGAGATCTTGAGGCCCATTGTTGTGCCATTCATCCACGACCATCACCTCATGTTGCAGCATGATAATGCACGGCCCCATGTTGCAAGGATCTGTCCACAATTCCTGGAAGCTGAAAACATCCCAGTTCTTGCATGGCCAGCATACACCGAACATGTCACCCATTGAGCATGTTTGGGATGCTCTGGATCGGCGTATACGACAGCGTGTTCCAGGTCCTGCCAATAACCAGCAACTTCGCACAGCCATTGAAGAAGAGTAGACCAACATTCCACAGGCCACAATCAACAACCTGACCAACTCTATATGAATCTATATGAATCTATATGAATCAACTCTAGTCTGCTAAATGAATAAATGTAAATGTAAATGTATATGAAGGAGATTTGTTGCACTGCATGAGGAAAATGGTGGTCACACCAGATTCTGACTGGTTTTTGGACTAAAAAATAGAGGAATCTGTCAAAGGGGAAAGAACCATAGCAAAACAGTGCAGATACAGTGCACCACCGTTTGGTCCCAGACCAGCCAAACTACCCTGAAGCCTATTGAGAGGCTTTATAACCGGGCCCTAAAAATTTTAGATGAAAAGCCCATTCGATTCCACCACTGCTATATTTTAAGTAAACATAAAATCTTAAATTTTGTAAATTTTGTTAATCTCAGACACATTAAGTTGTTTTTTAAATGTTTAACTGGACTTGCACCTGAGCCACTTTGTAAATTTGTGAACAGGCTGGAACCCTCCAGATCAACAAGAGCTGCTACTCGTGGAGACTGTAAAGTTCCATTTTTTAAAACTTCTTTTGCCCAAAATGTTTTTTCAGTGAAAGGAGCCAATCTGTGGAACTGCCTTCCTACAAATATAAAGATTTTAACTAAACTATCCACCATTAAAAAACTAACAAAAGCCTGGTTCATACAGCAGCAGCAGTGTAATCATGCCATATGAAAGGAATATCCGTGTGTATGTGAGGTGTGCATCTGTGTAAGTTCGAGTGAATGTGTTTATTCACCAATTTTATTGGTGCTAACTGGTTTCTAGACATTTTATTGTATTCACTGTCATTTTTTTTACTCCTTTATTATCCTAACTGTTAAAAGCCCTTCTAGGGACAGGTGTTGCGAATTAGCCTTGGCTATAAACACTGTGATACAGGCATCGGATTGTTCTTTATGTAATAATCTGTTTTTTTGTATCTGTCCCTATTCAAATAAACAATAAATAAATAAATAAATATTTAATTTCAAGCAGGACAACATGGGTACAGCCATATACTCTTTTGATAACAATTTATATTTGTACAGGGCTCCAGACTAACTTTTCCACTGGTTGCACTGGTGCTACCAACTTTCTCAGTTGGTCGCACCAGCATATGATTTGGTCGCACTTTTTTTTTTCTTTTTTTTTGCTACATGCCATGGGATTAATCAATGAATGCTGATGAATAGTGGTTTTAATGGACCAAGGCTAGCAAACACTTTCTGTGTTGCAGCAGAAATACCTGTAATATATTAATTATCATTGCCAAATTTCAGGATTTTCATGGATTTTGGACAGTAATTTTAATCTGTAATTTTAAGCATTTTACATTTGAATTATATACAATCTATCTATTTACATTTGAATCATATTCTATCTATCTATCTATCTATCTATCTATCTATCTATCTATCTATCTATCTATCTATCTATCTATCTATCTATCTATCTATCTATCTATCTATCTATCTATCTATCTATCTATCTATCTATCTATCTATCTATCTATCTATCTATCTATCTATCTATCTATCTATCTATCTATCGTCTGTCTGTCTATTATCATCTTTCTATCTTTTAAAAATCATTAAACATTCAAATGTATGCATTACATTTTAAAAGATTAGAGTAGGCCTATTATAATAAACTGATACAGATTTTTCGTTATCAAAGATTATAGTTGTAACAAAAAGCAGAAATCTCACACTCCTTACCTTCTGCATTTTATAATAATTTCCTTTTCCTCTGTCGAGCGATCATGAGAGTAATCGCTCGACAGAGGAAAATATAACCGCTGAAAAGACGTAGGAAGGGGCTCGGTGTTTCGTGAGACCTTTTCATTTTTATATGCCTTAATTCGTGAATTCGTAATTGCCGCGTTTCACCATCAGTGTGCAATGCGCGTGACGTCTACGTTCGTCAATAAATAAACTGCACGTGTCTTGGGGAAGAACATTGTAGATGGAGCTACTTCTCTCCGTTAATGTCTATGGCGAGTCACGCAGGCACTGGGCTACTCCGCAGCCGAGTCGACCCTGGGATAAAATAGTCCGAATACAAACACTTATTATAGGCGTACCGTATTGATTCAGAATAAGTCAACAACACAGTTTGGAAAATGGATTCATGATGTAGCCTACTCGTTCATTTTGAACACAAGTTCAGTGGCGGCCTTAAGCCCCCAGATGCCCGTTTCAATAACTAATATGGGGCCCCTACCCACATAAAACATAAACATAATAGAGCAGAAAAAGCAAGGATTCCTGTTGGTTTGCATCAATGGTATACTATTTTATTACGTGCACTTTCAGCTTCATGAACAGGCAGCTCAACATAGAAATAATACAACCTTATTTGATTAAAACTATACAGTTATACAGCGTTTTACGTTGGAATAAGCCTCGGCCTTTCACGCAGGGTAACTTCACTTTTGGTAGACTGAATAAAGCTTTTCTTTTGTTGTCCGATATCTTTCGTTTTTCAGCACCACTGGCATATGTACGTTTCATTTCCTCTTAAAATTATTTTCCTGCTCAAAATAACATTTTAGCAAAAAAGGCAAAGGTGTAAATACATAAACTACCGATATTATACTTCAGATCGCTTAAGCCGTTCGTGGGAGTGGTAAACGTCGCCATGGTAACCGCGAGTTCGACCAATCAGAGACGTCAGTGTTTTGCAAATAACAAGGTTGATTTCGTAGCTTGTGGCTTTTAAAGGAGCAGAAACTTTCATTTCACAACCTCGTAGCTCGTGGTCAATCTACATTGAATGGTTTAGACATTATGGCTGAAAATCAAATCCTACGGAGAAAATGAATGGGATTTTGCTGGTCTGTTGGGGCCCCCTTGGAGGGCGGGTTCCGTTTCAATTGAAACGGGTGAAACATAGGTAAGGCCGCCCCTGCATAAGTTACGGACTGCAGCTGCTGATACAACGGCGTTCTGTTGCTCGAGCGTCCACTCGCACAAATGCGACCACATAAAATTTTAACTCGCACATTCTCAAAAAATGGTCGCATATGCAACCAATTTGGTCGCAGTCTGGAACCCTGTTGTATTGTATATTTTTAATGTTCTTCTCTTTTATGAATGCTTTTCTTTTATATTGTTGTATTTCTCTTTTATTTTTTTCTTATTTTTGTGAAGTACTTTGAGATTTAACTTTTAAAGGCGCTTTAACTTTTAAATAAACAAAATAAAGTTTATTATTATTATTATATTATATATATCAGCCACCGATTTATTATATTATATCTGGTTATATCCAACAAAATTACCATAATATGTTAGTGAACAGTATTACTTTTCAGACATTGAATTTGTGTGCTCCTCATGCATGTTAAATTCTACACCGAAAAATGTCTCAAGGCCAGTGTATACGTTCTCGTGACTGCCGAATACACCGGTGCAGCATTTGGCTTGCATCCAGTCAAACTGATACCTTCATAACAACCTCTTGTTTTAATGAATGCCCTCTTTCTTGTATACATGCAGAGCAAGAGCTCACAGCTTGTGTTCCCTGACAGCCGGCCTCAAAAGTCTTCCGTGACCTGGAGCAACTGGCTCCAATGTCCTAATCACAAGATTGTACGTGTGTTGTTATTATTCCAGGCAATGGAATCTAAATGCGTCAGACAAGTGTAGGTATTGTGCTTTGTATGGGAAGGAAATGAGAGAAGTTGACCACGCCGGCCATGGAGGACTTTTAGGACAGGATGTAAAAATATACCAATTTTCATTCTCTTTCATCAGTTCATCATTGCTAATGAACTCTGCTTTTAAAAAAGCATTTAGAAACAGGTCTGTGTAATGAAACCACCCATTATATGTGTACTTTTCGTTTCCTTGCTAAAACATTCTAACAACACCCCGTAATGTGCTGCATTTATTTCCCGTAGCCTTAATTCCCGCAGATGTCATGGTTTGGCTTAAGCTAATAGCTATTTACCTTTCTGGTGCTGAATAACCCTCTTAGCAAAATGCTAAAGAGGATGCATCCAGGCAAATCTTTTCAGGATTTTTTCCATGTTTAACTGTATTTGAGAGCTTTTAGTTTAACCTTAAAATACTTCCCATTTATTCATGTTATGTTCTAATACTCCATAGTTTTGACAGTGGCCTGGTAATCACAGTGTTTGCAAAATCCCAGTGAACTTTTTAATGCTTCTACGCTAGAGGAGATTTCAGAGCAGATCAAGGCCTGCCAGCGGACATGATCTGTACGCAATGGCATCAGGACGCACTGACCAAACACTTCAAACAGTGATTGTTGTTTAGAACAGTCGGGAATCGTTGATCTTTTACTGCCAGAATACTGCCATAAAAAAAAAATAAAAAAAAATAAACATGAATGATATTAAACTTATACTGTCTAATTGGCTCATTATTGCATTTTTCGATAAATCCTTTTACTGTTTTGTTTGTTTAAATGTTGTAAAAACAGGTGGGCGTCAATGGCATTCACAAGTTCCCACAAATCAGTTGAATAAAGATTCACATTTTCCAGGAGGAAATAAGACTTATCTTCCTTAAAATGCAAATCTCTATAGAAGCTATTGATTCGTTGAACATACTTGCTGTCAGAAAAGTAATTTTTTAGTCCTCTTGATATATTTATATATTTATTTATTTTCTGTGTATGTCTTATTCCAGAGAACCATTTAGCTTTGTCATCACAGGAATAAATTACATTTTAACATGTATTAAAATAGAAAACAGTTATTTTACATTATAATATTTTTTTCACTGTTACTGGTTTGCTGTATTTTTGATCAAATAAATGCAGCCTTGGTGAGCATAAGATACCCCAAAGTTTTGAACAATGGTGAATATAATATTACTTTCAGAATGCAGAATACAGAAATTACACTTTCGTGTTGTATGTATATATATGTATATAATTAATTTAAATATAAAAGCTTTTTCTCATTGTACATGATGTGCACGCTCCACCTATGTTGTCCCATTTTACCAGACAGCTCAGAGTGACTGCAAAGAGTTTGACTTTGTTCACCCAATGCTGTTGATGTTCCCGGATTTGCGGATCTTTTTTATTTCCTTCAGTGTGCAGATGCAAGAGAACCAGACTCACAGGCTCATTTGTGTGAGTGTACATTACCTGTTTATAAATTGAGAGTGCCTAACCCCTGTGTCATAATTTATGATAGCGTCTGTAAAGTCTGGCTAATGGGCTTTCTCCCTGAAAAGTGCAGGGCTTAAAGGTTCGCCAGTATATCATGTCAAAGGGACTCTGACATGTCCACTTATTCCATCAAGTCAAAAGACACTGCCAAAAATCCCCCGAATGTCATTAGCAAGATTACTTTCCTTTTGTTACATAAAACGCTTCCTTTTCTCCAGGCCTTAGCTCATCTGTGTATCTAATGACTTAACGTTCAACGAGGGAAACTTTTGACAAATGTTGCAAGCGCACTTTTCAACACATGAAGCTCAGTCTATGGATTATTTTCTGGCCATGTCTCTCAACATGGTTGGCAGTGACATAGGTATTAAAATCCTGATGGAGAATAATTTTTTTTTTTATGCCGCACAGCATGAGTGAAAACAACGAATAAAAATAAACCCAGCGTCAGGCATTGGTCTTCAGCCTAAAGGCGGTGGCAAGCATTTGGCAATGAAACCTTAACATGCGCCAGCCTCGACTCTGATTTATCGCCAGTCTCCTCCAGCACAGAGAGTTCTGCCCAGATAATAATCACTACTGTGCAAAGATATGCCGACGGTACAAACTCAGCTGTGACTCTAGCCGTTTCAAAATACATGGTGAATTTAAACAACAATGAGGCTTTTTCAGTGGAAGTGAATGGGGACGATTTTTTGAGGTTTTAAAAGAAGAAATGTGAAGCAAAGACTTTTATAAAGCACTTACATTCATTCTTCTTTCAAAACCTGCATTCTTTTTGTAACTTTTACAGTCTATTTGGGTTTTAGGCATGCTGTCATTGTAATAATGTTGTAACTTTGGATCTACTGTAACTCTACACAGAAAAGGTTATTAAGTGATTTTAAACACATATATTCAGGGTTTGAAGTGAATGTTTTCACTCAACAGCCAATGTGGCTACTAGATTAAGTTACCAGCCATTTAAAACTTCTACTTGCCAAAACACATTATATTTATTATTAAATCTGATTCTGAATCATTGTATTGCTTTCAGCTTTACGACCGTCATTCACTGTTTATTCAAATTAAATGGAACAGGCAAAAGTTCAAGAAACTTCAAGAATGAACAAAGTGGCGTCAATGAGTTTGAATTAAGGTATTTGAAAAAACAGTGCCAACTGAAATAGAAAGTGTGATCTATAGGCTATTTTGTCTCTATATGAAACATATTAACTCAAGCCACAAAACCAAACCGGAAAATGCACAATACACAATCTCCTAGAGTAAAGACAGTATGTATATTTGTCCTAAATTATATTTTAATGAAAAATACTGATTTTGAACAGCTGGAGTCATAGTTGGGCACCGGCGGTGTTCGTCCGGTCATAGAAAATGTGTTCTAATTTTTAAGACGTGGCACTGCGTGGCATTTATGAATCATAACCCGCCAAGTTGGCTAGTGTTAACCGCCATAGTGGATTTTCACCCGCATTTGGCATACTGCATACATCCTATGGCTACCACACTGAAATAAAAATTATTTTGAAGTTATAAAATATAGACTATTGGCATATTTCTATTCTACTCAGCAATTCTATTCTACTCAGTGAAATTTTCACATTTCAGTGTATTGAAATCATAAGTATTTTTACATTTATGGATTGGCCCCATTCACTTCCATTGTAAATTTATCAGTGTAACCCACATTTTAGCGTGTTGTAAAGAAAAAGGAGGGAGAAGTTGACATTTATTTGATGGTAATCACTGTACTGAACTCGGAAAATTCCTTTGAAGGTATTGTTACCTAATATTAATTAAAATTATTTTAGGAGATGAACATAGTATGAATATGATGAAAGAAAGAAGAATTTGGGCTGTGCAGGCCGTGACCAACCAAAAGTCTTGCCCTGTCAACATAAACGGACTCCCTCCTTGAAATCTTTCAATTTGCTATATAAATCAAGACATGGAGTAGCGTCTGGCTGATCTGCCGCTGGCCTGAAACCGGAGCCGTCCTGGCAACTGAGGCAGGGCCAGAGGACACACACAGAGGAGCGCTGGGTTCTCAAAGCGAGGCGGTTCTCTGGAATATTTCCCTACCACTTAATCATGCCTCCCTCCAGCTGTAAAAATTGAGAAAAATGTCGTCCCCCACTTTGCTCTTATCTGGGAGCGAGTGGATAAAAGACGGAGATGACAAATTCCAACATGTGTATGTCAGAAGATATACGAGGTGACGGAAGTATTTGAATGCTGGAATGAGCTTAACAGCTCCGACTGCATGGCTCAGCAAGGCTCGTAGAGGTAGAGAGCTTAAACCCGCTCTTGGAAGACAGAGCGAAGACTCCATAAAAGGGCCAAGGCTTTTTCTTTGCACTTTTCCATGTTGAATTTAATGCATTTTCTTAGTGCTGGATGTCATGCTGTATGAGACTGAATATTCACCTTATAATATTCACCATATAATGGTTTGTTAAGAAGCACTTGGCTGAGCCACACTGGCAAACCACATGCCTCTGAAATTATCCAGCTATATAACAACTGAATTGGGAGCCATTACTCAAACTTCTATTGACTGCATGCATTGATGAAGGACAAAGTCTTTGCTGGTTAAACAATAAATTCCTGAGTTGTTTAGATTGATTGGCCTTGTTTTTGCAGCAAGGGGAATATTCTGTCTGAGCAATCAAAGTTGGAGTCACAAGTTGATAAATCTTAATTAAGCCTCTTTGTTTGCTATTGTAAAAGCAGACAAAGGACAGTCTGAGATAATTACATTTGGACCAAAGCACCAAGACGTTTTTATTTGTGCATGATGTGTGGGTGGGATTTTGCCGTTAATGTGGAAAATAGATGAATAAATAAAATGTCTTATAGAAAATTTGAAAAAAGTGGTATGCATAAAATAACACCTACTCCCTGAAGGTTATCACTTAAAAAACTGTCCTGAGATATCACACAGGTCTCTGTGACAGCGCTATAGTCTCTGTAAACAATAAAATAAAAAGGTCCTGCACGTCGCCGTCAGATTTTTATTTTTTTAGCCAATCTGCTTTTCAGTTTCTTTCTGACTGTCAGTCATTTTTGTGCATTTTCCCAGTGAGCGGTCCATATGTGGGGAAGAGGGAAAGCTGCAAAGCAAAAGCCATAAAAAGAATACCAAAAAAGAGGCATTTGTAAAGCTTTCCATCACTGGAGGGAGTTGCGAGCTTCAAAACAGGTTTTAAACTTGCTCTGCTTTTTGACAGGCAAAAATACCATGGCTACACCAAAATGGCAGAATTGTAAAAAGCAGGACGTGTCTAAATCAGATTGAATTTGGCAAAAGTTCTTGAACAGTTATCTTTTACGACACATTGATGTTAGCTTAAAGTCACAATGAAACAGATCTTTTCTTCCATATGAGGTAAACCAAGTGTAAGATCAGAAAAGAAAAAAAATTAAGAGTGGGAACTTGGTTGCATGCATCAGTCCTTGATTAGAATTTGAGATATGGGTGTTGCACTCAAAAGTGGATGCAAATGAACACAATTTTGCAGGGGCAGAGTTTAAAATCAGAGAGAAGGTCCAATTTTGACATTTTGTTTAAAGGGGTCATGTAATGATACATGCACTTTTACAAGTTGATTGTACTGAAATGTGTGTTGGCAGTGCCTGTACACAACCATCATATAATGATAAAAATCCATCCAGTGGTTTTTTTTAATCTCCTTATATGTTTTCCCCTGCCTCAAATCAAGCCGTTCGACAGTGTGGCGTCACACGCTCAGACGCCCCTCCCACGATTGTTGATTGACAGGAGCGTTTCAACACAGACCCGCCCTCGCTCGTGAGGGAGCTGTCAATCATAGTCCGCACGGACCGGTGCGGTCATTGTTGATATGCTGGAGCACTGTCTATGAGCAGAATGGGTCTAAGCGATTGTGGTGTTCTGTTCTTGGGTGTAATAACGAACACAGCAGTCATTTTAATGTTCCCAAATCCGAATCGCTGAAGACGCAGTGGCTGAGTTTTGTTTTCGAAGGGAATATTCCCCACGAGCAACGTCAATGCTTTCATGTTTGCGCGAATCATTTCTCTCACCAGACTGCTTTATAAACGAGGAGGGTCAAAGCTGGTTTTGCTAAGAAGCTGCTCCTGAATAAAGGATCGGTACCAACTATTCGTGTTCCTGCTGAACCTCCAGAAGAACTGAAGTGAGTGTAAAGTTTTATTAACCTTAAATATTTATATAAATCGCTAACTGCACGATTCACAATGAATGCGTCTAATGTTTACACTCAGGGTACATTACGGCATGTTTTCTATGTACGACGTTCTCAATATAATTCATAATCCCCCGTTTATAATAAACAACGCGTTATGGTTATTGTGTTACAAACGGTGTAGCACAGAACAGAGAGGTGGGGTGAGCAAAGCTCATTATCATTATCAAGTCATATGCACTGAAACAGCGTGCTGAAAACAGAGCTGTTTTTGACCAGGTAAAATAAGTGTTTTCTTACAATACTAATGAGAACTTTTAATTAAAGTATATTACAAACTTTTAATTTAGACCCTAATGAATCATATTAGCTTGTACAAAAATGGCATTATATGACCCCTTTAAACATTACAAGGTGAAAAAGAAAAGGAAACCTGCACCGATTGATTGCTCACAATAAGATATATAACATGCATTTATAAAATCAGTAGGGTGAATTTCCATTTCATGCCAATTTTAAACCAAAGGAAAAATTAAGATGCTTTGTATATTAATAGTTGTTTCTCTGTAAAAATCTCTGCATCCACTTGTCGCAGAAAGTGTTAACAGCCAAATGAACTAACAGTGATATAAGGCAATCAGCAAACCTGTAGTTATTTTTATTGTTGGTGTTTTATTTTATTTAAATATCTAAATGTTAGTGAGAATAATAATAAATAAAAACTTTTAGATACTGTATCAACCTGCATTTGTGGATGATATCGGTTATGCTCATCTCTGGTAGATCTTTTGAAGGTATCTTGCGTAAAACAGTTTTATATTTAACAAAGCACAAAAGACATGAACCGGAAGCGATGCAACCTGTTTTACAGACTACAGAAATGTTTTGCATAACCCCCATTTCAATTTAAAAACTTAAGTTCAGTTGCTGCTTTACTTTTATAAGTATAGTCAAATTGCCTGTAAGTAATTTCAACTTAAATTATATTTAACTGACTTCATTTTTTTTGTCAAATCTCTTGTATCTAATATATAAAAAAGTTTAAATTATTTAAATTATTATGATGAGTAAAAGTTATGTAAAAACATAGATATGCCCAGTTTCACAGACAAGGCTTAAGCCTATAGTCGCAGACTAAAATGCATGTTTGAATATAATAAAAAAGCATCTTAAAATATGTCACTCCTATTGTTTTGTCTCAATATGCACACCAGAAATGTTTTTTCTCTATCCCAGAGGCACCTTTTTAAAGGCTACTTAAATGCTCTAATTTTACTAAGGCCTTCTCCTGGCTTAATCCCTGTCTGTGAAACCAGGCCATGTTGTCATTATATCGATATTATCATTTTTCTTTTACAGCGATTCATATGTTGCAAAAGCCATTAACATAGCGGTATAAGTAACAGGAATGTAAGTAACAAAGAGTAATTTGGTATTATATTTGTGTTATCATAAGCCAGGCTAAAAAAGCAATAGCACCATGTAACTAGCGGTCCTTGCTCCTTGAAGGGGTCCTTGACCTGAGAAAGGTTGAAGACCCCTTGCTTAGGGACTAGAAAATATCATTAGCTCAGTACAAAATTAATACAAGGCAGCGGAAAGTCCCCGTCATGATATAAACGTGTGTGTACTGCAAGTATATTAAATTAAATAAGTCATGGTTTTAATGGAAAACCTTAATCTGTTTAAATGATGGATACAGGCCATCACAAACACATCCACAACAGACACATTAAGAAAAGAATTAATGAGCACAATATTAACAGAACAAATACACAGTAAGTCAATGTGTTTCACAGGTGCTGTGGCTTTACTGTTCCTTGTCTTAATTCACTGAGTTTTCTTTTCTGAGGCTGTTAGTGTGTGAATTCTGGCTCTTACAAGGGTTTATGTCATCTAACTACTGTAATGTCCAGCCATTTTCTGTCAGAAAACTAGGCCAGTCAGATGGTTGTTGTGTCATTTCAGTTTTTTTCAGTCTACAAAGACATTTGGCGAGGCAGTATTTTGGCCAGTACTTTACATTTGAAGTGTTACTTACCATGTGGCTGTGTCTGATTGTTGTGACCCAACACCATATTGGATGTTCATTGCCACGATTCCGACAGAACACTTTCCAGTTGTCAAGTCAAGTAGAGCAGAGCGAAATTAAGAACAATCACACAGCACGTTTTTTATATATATAATATATATAAAGATCACTGTGTGACTGTGTGTGTGTGTGTGCCCTGGAACCTGGAGTGTGAATTTACAAATTTAGATTATCTCATTCTCATCTCTCATTATGCCCATCAGTGCTGGGCTTGCTCATGACTTTTCCATCAACGTTGCCAAGACGAATTAGGTATAATTATTCCATGATGACTTCAAGAGGTTTCATGCGTGTGTGTTTGTGTGAGAAGGAGAGCAAGACAGTTGGCAGGGGGGCTCTTTATCTCCAGCGAAGCTTGCAGGTAACCGAGTTTCTGCTCAGGTTCATTGAGGGCCTGTCTGCTGGTGACCACAAAGCACAAAGCCTCTTAATATGACAGACAGGAGGTTAGTGGATTTAGTCTTCGCACAGCAGCGTTTTCAGACAGGTAATTAACGAAACTTGGCACAGCAATTTGACCCGGGCTGTCTTCCTTCTAAAACAGGATGCATGACTACTTACACTTTCATCAGAAGTTCATCTTCCTCCCTCTTGGTCTTTCTCATCTTCCTCTTGTCTTCACAGCTGGTTTCAACTCTGGAAATTGGATTACTTTTGCAGAGTTTAGTTCCACCTGAAATCAATGCTGTTGAAGAAAATGGTTAGGAAGAGTTTAAAATAAAATAAAAATCTGATATTATTCACTTTTATTTATTTCATTATTTAAATATGATGTTTTCTGAAAACAGTTTTCATTCAGGCAAGACACTTCAGGCAAAAATGTTTTCTCATGCACTGGTCAGTTTTGAGATTTTAGTCTATTTGACCATTAGAATGTTTGGTTTCAGACTATTGTAAGAAAGACATCCACTTCTAACTGTTTATTTTATTTTTTATTTGCAGAGGGGTTTGTTCATTTGCCTGATTTTATACAACTATAATTTTTATTCATATATATACACTCACCGGCCACTTTATTAGGTACACCTGTCCAACTGCTCATTAACACTTAATTTCTAAGCAGCCAATCACATGGCGGCAACTCGTTGCATTTAGGCATGTAGACATGGTCAAGACAATCTCCTGCAGTTCAAACCGAGCATCAGTATGGGGAAGAAAGGTGATTTGAGTGACTTTGAACGTGGCATGATTGTTGGTGCCAGAAGGGCTGGTCTGAGTATTTCAGAAACTGCTAATCTACTGGGATTTTCACGCACAACCATCTCTAGGGTTTACAGAGAATGGTCCGAAAAAAAAAAAACATCCAGTGAGCGGCAGTTCTGTGGGCGGAAATGCCTTGTTGATGCCAGAGGTCAGAGGAGAATGGCCAGACTGGTTCGAGCTGATAGAAGGGCAACAGTGACTGAAATAACCACTCGTTACAACCTAGGTATGCAGCAAAGCATTTGTGAAGCCACAACACGCACAACCTTGAGGCGGATGGGCTACAACAGCAGAAGACTCCACCGGGTACCACTCATCTCCACTACAAATAGGAAAAAGAGGCTACAATTTGCAAGAGCTCACCAAAATTGAACAGTTGAAGACTGGAAAAATGTTGCCTGGTCTGATGAGTCTCGATTTCTGTTGAGACATTCAGATGTTAGAGTCAGAATTTGGCGTAAACAGAATGAGAACATGGAACCATCATGCCTTGTTACCACTGTGCAGGCTGGTGGTGGTGGTGTAATGGTGTGGGGGATGTTTTCCTGGCACACTTTAGGCCCCTTAGTGCCAATTGGGCATCGTTTAAATGCCACGGCCTACCTGAGCATTGTTTCTGACCATGTCCATCCCTTTATGGCCACCATGTACCCATCCTCTGATGGCTACTTCCACCATGTCACAAAGCTCTAATCATTTCAAATTGGTTTCTTGAACATGACAATGAGTTCACTGTACTAAAATGGCCTCCACAGTCACCAGATCTCAACCCAATAGAGCATCTTTGGGATGTGGTGGAACGGGAGATTCGCATCATGGATGTGCAGCCGACAAATCTGCGGCAACTGTGTGATGCCATCATGTCAATATGGACCAAACTCCCTGAGGAATGCTTCCAGCACCTTGTTGAATCTATGCCACGAAGAATTGAGGCAGTTCTGAAGGCAAAAGGGGGTCCAACCCGTTACTAGCATGGGGTACCTAATAAAGTGGCCGGTGAGTGTATATATATAGCAATGTGACACTATTCTGATGTATGGAGTGATAAAGAAAGAGATAAACCTTTGTCAAATATGTTAACAAAATGAAACAAGAATATTGAACTTGACTTTATCCAATATTCAAATTCTGGGGATTTATGCAAATTTAGTGCATAAACCTATTCCCCTTCGGTGTCTTTGTCTTAAAGGGGACCTATACCTCTTTTTATAAGATGTAATATAAGTCTCAGGTGTCCCCAGAATGTGTCTGTGAAGTTTCAGCTTAAAATACCCCACAGATCATTTATTATCCCATGTTGTAAATGCCCAGTTTTGAGAAAAGCAAAAACATGCGGTTTGCGTTCTTGTATCTTTAAATGCATCCCAGAATAGCGCTGTGCCTTTACAGCTTGTGCCTGGGATACTCTGCCAAAAACTAACAAAACATCTGTTTAGTTTTGATTATCGTCTCTATCGTGGTCACACTCATTTGACATTGCAGTTCTTCGTCATCATGAAAGTTTAATATCCGTATGCGTTTTAAAGCCATATCAGTCTTAACTTCTGATATATGGATTTCTGAGCGCACACATCCGAAGCACACACACACACAGAAAGACGGTAAACTAATTTCTCTTTCACGTCTTATTGCGCTTAAACTGTCAAATACAAGGTTATGCCAAAAACACATAAGTTCACATAAACACAGTCAGTTATGTCTGTAAACGTTAACAGCAGGGAAAGAAATTGCATACTAGATCTGTGTATCAAAGTGAAAGCAGCGTAATATACAGTACCAACTGATGTATATGCAATATGCTGTTAATATGAATCAAACAACTAAAGAAAAACAGAATCTCACTCACTGCTCTTGAATGAATAACTTTAGTAGCTTTAATAAGAATACATTTCTTACTTGAATGCTGTTGTTAACTGATCTGATGAGGAAATAAACATGGCGGACTGTGTACAGCTCACTCAGGGGAGGAGCTAAGCTAATAGGGCAGATTCTGTCGCCAGTCGTTGGCGGGGCCTGTTCCAATGTGACGTACATTTGGATTTTGTAATGCATTTATAAGAATAGTAATCCACATACTATATCTGCACATATTATGATTTAATGCAGGAGAAGAATAGGAAGAACATGCAGCCTGAAAAGCAGCCTGAAAAGCATCCAAAACCTCTTGTAGAACCAAGACCATCAATGCTGGTTGGCTTTGATAAGACAGGCCATTGGCCTTTTTGGGTCGAAAGAAAGAGGCGATGCAAATACCCAGGTTGTTCAGGTATTGTAAAAGTGGAGTGCTCAAAATATCCTTACTCAACTTTCACAAGCAGTGAGGAGGTACTATTAGTGAGGAAGGATATTTTGTGTGTATGTGCTTGTGTACGCAGGTCCTTGTGTGTGTATGCGCATAGTTGTAAGGATAAGATGCATATTAGGAGGTTATGTTTTTTTTAATGTTTTATCTTGAAACAACACTGATTGTCATGTTTTGATATGATAACTTATGATGGTTTTGTAATACTTGTGGTTCCACGATGGTACAATGTTGCCTGAGAGCAACAGCTGGATATCAAATGTTACTTTTTATTAAATATGAAATGTGTAATACATTAAAAACTAGATAAATATTTGTTCTGCTAAGTGTTTGGCTAAAGAAATGTATGTTTTCAATAAATAAATATATATATATATTTTTTTTTTTTTTCTGCATGAAAATATCAAATGTTTCAATTAGTCCGTTGTGGTACAATGTTGCCTTGAGGCAACAAACTTTTAATAAATAAATAAATTTGAAAATAATGAAAATGTTTATTGATATTGTTATAGTGTCCAATTTTAAGCAGGAAAAAGATCACAAATAATGTTTTCCTCATTGATATCAGAGGGTTCACGGACGCTCTGTGGCTTAGTTACGTGCATCATCGTTTAAACTGCCCTGTCAATCATCTTGTCACAGGTAAAATCCTCCACATTCAATTTAATTAAATTTCCTACCGTTACGGAGAGAAATGTAGTGGCACGTAGAACTGCCAGACATGGGTCTTTCATGCGGAGAATTCTCCTCATGTTTTTTTGCATATGATGCATTTAAGAGTTTGTGACCAAACGCATCTTTATAAAAGTTCACAATGCTGTTGCAGATGAAATAATGTGGATAACATAAAAAAAAAAAAAACTTTTTGTCAGGTTAGATATTATTAATCAGTCACTCAAATCCCTTTATCTAAACCGCTCTGCTTAACCGTCGGTCTCGCACATTTGCCACGTTTGAAGATTTTTTATAATCGAATCCTCGTCCAACGCGCAATAGGCTATATGCACCCATAAGTTCCGCATTTGACGCAAGGCTGCTCTTCAGTTTCCGGTTGGGCAGATTTAAAGTGGAGGAAAACCGAGGAAAACGGGATTATGGCAGAGTCTTAAAAATGCACTGTCCTCTCGTCTTTGAAACGAAACTTTAATATAATAAACAAAGAAGCATAAACAAAATGAGGGGTGTCTGTTTTGTCTATTTTTGTGACTAACGTTTCTTTAGTATATCAATAGAGTATAAAAACCAATATAAATTCTCGGTATCGCATTGGACTCTACGATCGGCGGAAGTAATCCAGCATCCTTAGACCTTCACCGGAAATACCCCCGTGCATAGAGCCCTATAGGTTGTGGGAAATACTAGCCTATCGAGTAGTGATGGACAAATCAGCCCCTCCTCGAAATCGAGTCTCTGTTAGGACCCTGAGTGATCATTGGCTCAAATTACTTTTAATAGACACTCTCTTTGCACTCAAATTGTATTCACAGTCATTTTTAATGTACTTACATGTTAAATGTCCAAATATTTCACTTATAAAAATAATGTAATGATGTTCATTTATTCACTTAATTATTACTTAATTAATTAATGAAAAGTTTAAGTAAAAAAAAAAAAAATTACACTATAGGCTAGTAACCTATACATATGTTAAATTAATATCATTCGTAGCTACTTAGTATAATCATTATTAACTGATAGTTGACAGAGACCTGATTTCGAGCGAGGACCCGATTTGTCATGACATTGGAAAAAGTAGACCACCCAAAGACAATATAAAAGTGAATTTAGCATATTAAGTCACCTTTATCATTCAATGTAATTCCAAACTTACAGTTTCTAGCATTAACAAGGCATCCTTATGACTCTTCTACACTCTAAAAAAAAAGGTTCTTCAGCGGTTCTTCAGGGGTTCTTTGCGGTGGTCATGGTGCTATATAGCACCACTACCATTTAAAGAACCTGTTAAGCCCAATTTGGTTCTTCAGCGGTTCTTCAGTGGTTCTCTGGGGTGGTTAAGGTGCTCTATGGCACCTCTTAAGGTTCTACATAGCACCATTTGACAAAGATAAGTGCTATATGGCACTTAAAGTGGTTCCCCTATGATTACAAGCCAATGAACCACTTTTAGTGCTATTTAGCACCATTTTTGTTTAGAGTGTAAAGCCACAGAATAGCTTTGTGTGAGAAACATCCACCCTAGATTTTCTATGTTCATGAGAAACTAAGCAATGTCAGATTCTGTACTGAATCATTCTCTTGAGTCATATATTTTAATGAATTACAGTAGTTGGTTGTGCTATCATAACCAATCTGCATGAATCGTTCACAAACTGTTCAGCTCAGTGATTCACTGCAGTCACATAACGACAGACTTGTCTCTCTTTTCTTTTTTTTGGTGAACCTCTCCTTTAGAAATACTTTGTGATCCTTATTAGTTTAATTGGGACATAATAGGGTTTCGGTCCACCCTTTTGTTTTGGCAGTTCTGGGCTTTATGCTGGCTTTGTTTCTTAGCTTCTAGGTTAAAAACAGCTTGCGTTTACAGCTTGCAAACGTTTCCCTGACTTTTTGCAAGCTCATTAAGTTGAAAATGATTCTGGTTATGTAGCGGAGAGCCTCTTTGACTCTAAAATAATTTTAATATGTTTTTATTGCCAAGTGTTTGGAGGGTGCAACATTCTTTAAGAGCAGCAAATGTTTACCATATTGAAGAGCTTTCTGCATGTGTGCACATGGAAAATATGGCATGCAACGCTCATTAATGCAGCAGAATCATGGGGCCAAATTTATGTTCTACCTTACCACTATTATGCCACCGTCTTCCATTTTTTTCTCTCCATAACTTCATGCACATGGTTACTGTGATGCAGAAATTGTGTCCCGGTGGGGGGGCACACAGATAAATGAGCAGTTGTTTCAGCAATAATTTGCCCTTTTGAGTGAGTGAATACATTCACTATTACCTCCCACTGAGAAGCACTTTATCTTGTCTACCATCACCATGTTTGCATTTAAGCAGCTCTTTATTCATTTTTAATAGCTAAAAATATTTGCCTCACTAAACAAATATATAGTGCATTATTAGAGTAGCCAAAATGAGTTGGACTTCTCAGAATGCGGTTGTGAATAACTAGCAAGTTGTCACTCCAAAGGCGTCAAATACTGTGAGTGTTTATAGCACTAATGTAGCTAACTCCAATGCTTTTGATGTAAAATCTTGCTGATGAGCAGATCAACATTTTTGCACTATTAGATGAATTTCTGACAACATTATGATAATTTCATATTGTAAAATGTGTCCAAGCTTTTAATTCCTATCTTAGATTTCCAAAGTAAGCTGAATTATAAAGGTTAAAAACAAAATTTATGCATTTAATTAGCTACACTTGAATCTGACAAAAAGAGTGATGAAAAGTTGAGATGGAATTTTCAATTTGAGTTCATGGACATCTATTAGTTTGTAGCTTTAGGTTACTTTTTTAATCTTGAATTAAGCTCTGCTTAAGTGTCACGTTTTTTTCAAAGACAGTTTTATTTATTCATTTATTTTGGTTGGCCCATTAAAATGCTAGTGTGAATTAAGTGTGAGTTCACCAGTGATTGCTGGAACTATAGGCTATTTGATGAATGACGATGTTGTTGAGGTTTAAGTTTTAGCTGGTCTACCAAAACAGATCATTCAAATGAAACACAATACTTTAGAACAGAAAATACTGTATATTATGTAAGTGTATTTGTGTGTGTGTGTGTGTCACGCAGAGTGCGAATTACCCCACCATAATTGGGGGGTACTGCTCCTTCCCTCATTTTTGAAAACACTCTTATCTGAATAATTTTATGTACCTTTATAAAAGGGCAGTTTTCCTTAATTTTATTTAATGTATGCTCTAAATTTCATTTCAAATTCTTACATTTTATTAATAGGCTACATTCAATTAAAATAATAAGACAGCCTAGCGGCCAATCAAATTAAATAATTTACATTGAAAAATTATAACTGTATTAAATGAGATTATGAGATTGTTTTAAATATTTTTTTAATAATATAAGGAATGTTGAAAAGAATGATACTTTGAAACTAAACCGCCAGTAGGAGGCGGCAGGCGGCCGTCTTATGGCGCTTTTCCATTACCAGTACCAGCTCGACTCGACTCGACTCGCCTTGGCTCGCCTCGACTCGGCTCGCTTTTCGCTCCGTTTTCCATTGCAGAAAGTACCGCCACAAATAGTACCCGGTCGTCATAGCGACGCATTTCGTTCCTCGTTGCCCCATCAAGCTCTCGCTGGATCCTCTCTTCGGCAACCAAACAAAGGAATGTCTGCACCTCCTCGTTTGACCACGGCGTATTCTCCCGAGTTGCCATAATAATAGTAGTAAGTTTAGTAACTATCTCTGGCCAAACTATTTAAAAATGGCGGGGTTATTCTGGATACTCCATCTGGCGCGTGCAATGATGACGCAGATTCTCTGTGACCAATCAGCAGTCGGCATTGTTTTCACGTCACATTTTAGTATCGGCTTAGCTCGCCTCAGCTCGCTTAGAACCTCGCCGGAGGTGGTACGAAAAAAAGTACCCGAAAGCAGGTACAGGTACAACTTTTAAACAGTGGAAAACCAAACAAAGGCGAGTCGAGTCGAGCCGAGCCGAGCCGAGGCGAGCTGGTACTGTGTAGTGGAAAAGCGCCATTAGTGAGCGATTCATTGAGTCATTCATTTAAACGATTCGTTCAAACGGCTGATTTATTCAGAATGAGGCGGTTTAAAAACGGGTAATTGAATCTTTGACTCGAGCGATTAGTTCAAAACGCTGAATTATTCAGTAATGAATCATGGATGAGTGTTGCTCTGAGATGCGCTGTGGTTCTGTTGTTTGGAACTTTTTTCGCTGCTGAAACAGAACAAAAACAGTCATTGCGTCTAAAAATGTAGGCTAAGTAACTTAATTTGAACTATTTTACTTGTTTATCGAACTGTTATGAAATCAATATCTCGGTTTCAATCGTGATGGCATTCAGGAAAACAGCATTCTGGTCGTGTGTAGCCTATATATTGTTTCTTAACTATAAATTAATGTTATAAATAACTGCGCGAGCCGCAACAGCGCAACTTTGTCCGTACATTAGCAGGAGCACAACAACAACAACTCACTCGGCTAGCTGCCCTTCTCTATCTCCACGGTGGTTAAAAATGGTACGGTCCACAATAGGGGTGTTCGCTGAAATCGCTTTATATTAAAATGTTCCTACAGTGAAAATAGGAGTTGACTTGTATTGTAACTGTAATTATATTTTTTCACAATATCAGAAAAATTATCTGACCCCCCCAAAACTGATATTTCTGTCCCTTTGTGTCTTCATTGGGGGGTATAGTACCCCCCAGTACCCCCTGTAATTCGCACTATGTGTGTGTGTGTTTGTGTGTGTGTGTGTATATACAAGAAGACACAAAAGGGAACTCAATTCATTACTTGCACGCTGTGTGGGAAGTTTGCTGTGCACAAACATCCGAAGCGCGTTCAGACATGTGCGTGAATACCGAATTGAGCTGTCTTTCACGTCTTCTTGGGTTTGAATAGACAAATTCTCACAAAATGATGTCAAAAAATGGCTGTCACATTGAGTATCCTAGTAGCCTATGCCTAAACATAGCTTGTTCTTCAGTTAATATAAAGGGTTGAGAAATAAGATGCATGTGTATACGTTTACACGACAATGATGTACTTAAAACTGAAACGTTTTTCCTCCTTTATCTCCGCAGCACTTTAGCATATTCAGACAAAACTTCCAAATCACAAACATGACTTCAGGGTACGTGCAATGTTTTGCCACTGTGCCACCTGGTCAGGAGATATGATTTTTTTTTTTTTTTGCTTATAATGTCTGACAGTTTGACCAAAAATCACGAAACTGGTCTTTAGATTCGGGACGGCATGCCGAGTCGAACAATGCTCTAATTTTTCCAAGTTAGCCATTTTGGGCGTCCACCATTTTGAATTTTGACATAAAATGCTTTATTTTACGAGCATTTTGGGGCAGCGGTGGTCAAGAATTATAACAACATTTTAAAAAATGCTAATAGCTTTTGATTAGTTTTGCCTATTTTATTGAAACTGGTCTTGATAGATTCTCTGAATCATACCAAGAACATAGATACCAATTTTACCATAGTCGGCTGAGCTTCCTGTCCGCCTTTTTTTTTCTTTAAAATCCTACTTTTTCAAACTCCTCCCAAACTGCCACTCCAATTTCCGTGAAAATTTTATAAGATCAACTTCAGACCATGCCCACAAAATCTATTCAAGTTGATTCATCAAACTGTTCTCGAATACCGTGTGAATGAATTTAACAAAGAGCACGTCAAATGGACATAAGGCTATATCTCTGCAACGCTTAAGCCTTCTTACCAAACTTGGTGTGTTATGACAACCACGGCCTGAGGTTACCTACACAGTTTCAGCACAGTACCACCTAGTGGTCACAAGATATAAAAATACGTTTTTTGCTTGTACATTTTTAACAGTTTGACCAAAAGTCACGAGACCGGTCTCTTTAGATTCGGTGCAGCATGCTTATTATAATGGAACTGGTCTCAATAGATTCCTTGGGTCAATGCCAAAAACATGGATACCAATTTTGCCATTCTTTAAAAACCTACTTTTTCAATTTCCTGTCTGCCATTTTGATTTTCTTTATAAACGTACTTTTTCAAACTCCTCGACCATTTTCACGAAATTCAAGTCAGGACATCTTCAGCCCGTTTTGGAAAATAATAGATTAAGTGTCGATTGACAAAACCTTTTTCGTATACCATCAAGGAATTTAATGGCATAATGCATAATGCCAAACTGCATCTGAGGCTGTATCTCTGGAAAAATTTTACACCCAACTTTGTGTGTAATATTCACTCAACACTCACCACACCAGATCAATTTGGTGTCAGTGTATTGGTTTAAAGTAATAAGCAATTATGTCACATTACAAGTGATTGTATTTATGGCTTTCAACTATTTGGCTTAAAATCGTCTCCAAATGTACTAATTTTTGCAGTTGGTCTTATTTTTAGCTCCTCTTCTGCCTCTGTGGTGCTTGACCCCTTAATTGCTGCTTGCAGCTATATATATATATATATATATATATATATAATTTATTTATTATTATTTATATTTTTATAAATATAAGCATCTTTGTTCAGAAATAAACATGTTCAATTTAATCTTGGGCACATTTTATCCAGCAAAATTATCAGGATAGCATGAGTTTTTGTTGTTGTAGTAGTTTTTTTTTTTTTTTTTACAAAAAAAATTCTTGCCAGGGTTACAGGTCATCCATTATAAGGACTGTAACAGAAAGTGTTAGTGTTACTGTAACAGTTTTAGTGTCTACATAGGAATGTGTAGGGCTCTTGCACAAGCAACACTATTTGAAGCCTTGAGAGTGAGAACAGGTTAGAAGAATTGGTTGGAATCTGACCACAAACAAATAAACAAGTAACACAAATAAGGTCAGCTGCATTTTTTTAAATGTATGAAACATCTGATGAAATGCGTTTTCTCGACGTTTTTAGCACTCAGAACAGCAAGTCCAAATACTGCAAGCTAGCATGCTCCACAACTGTTCAGTGATGATGACAGGGTTCTTTTTTCCCTGTGATATATGCACAAGCACAGTGGCGAGAGCCACCTGTCATGTGTTGCCGGTACTGGGATTGTTATGTCAGCAGTCTCACGCCGGCCCACATCTCACCCTGCAGCACAACCAAATCTGACATGCTGCCTGTGACACTAGTAAAGTCAAAGCAGCAAGTTTTCCATGCCTGCAGGCTTATAATATCGAGCTTTACATTAAAATCTCTGAGCCACAGCATGAGTGTCACTTATGACCCTCAGTGCAGTAAACAAATTAATCACACTGACTGACATGCATGTATACGCATTGTGGAGCATGTTGTGAAATGCTGTCAAAAAAGTTCAGCTGTGAAGTCACATTGCTATGCATGAGTTTATTTCTTATTGATTCGGCATTTGTGCGTTTTTACCGTTATACCGACAGCGTCCGCTTAAGGCTGTGTAGATTGGAGTTGTGATATTTTAATTCATTGGTCGATACATGTTAATGGAACATCATGGTAGGAGTCGTACTCAAGCCGAGTGTGGAGGAGGGCTGTACTTGCTGGAGTCGTTTGCGTTTTCACAGTAAATCAATACTTTAAAAACTGCTTGGGCTTTTAGAATTAAACTCATACTGGGTAAATAGATAAGATAATGTCATGGATATGTAAACAGGAGAGCAAGACGTAAACTTTACTATTTAGATGGTCTTTATCTTTATTTAAGACAAAAAATAACATATCTTTAAGGGAACAACAACTTGGCACAGAACAGCACCCTCAAAAAGCTACGTATACGAACCTTATGGGGTAGATAAGGTACAAAGGTGTTCAACCAGCAAATTTACTCAGCTATTTAGATGAACATACATTACGTTTACAAAAAAGGTTGAATTTTCACAAACCTTGGAGAGAAGTTGACACTGATATTTGAATCTAAAACAGAGATCCATGTTTTCAGCGTGTATTATACACGCATACTATAAAATGTGAAGCATTCTAATAATCCCCATAACAAACCATGCTAGACAGAGGATATTCCCCTTGTTGTCTGGGAACTAGTCCCATTGCTTGCAAGTTCCCAGTATGCATTGTGCAGTATGTGTCACTGCTCCATATCCACACTTTAATGATCCAGTGTACATACCAGTTACAATGTGGTTGTTAATGAGAAGCCTTAATCTCAATGCATCATGCTGGCTTTATTTATTTATTTATTTTAAAAAACTTTTCTCAGCAATTTCTTTAAAACTCTTCGAAACATTATAGTAGTGTTATGCACTGTGGTCGAAACAGTCTTGCATCATGGTAAACCTTTCCTTTTTCTGCAGTTTAACAGTTTTACACTGTTAACCTGTAGGAGGACGGTGGCATCCTGAAGCGATAGTTGATTAAAGAGGAATAGTTCACCCAAAAATGAAAATTGTGTCATTATTTACTCACCCTCATGTTGCTCCAAACCTGTATGACTTCTTCTGTGGGGTTTTCAGGTTTTTTTCCCCAACCATGATTGGACTCGTCTGACTGAAAAATAACTTCATTTGTGTTCCACAGAAGAAAGTCATACAGGTTTGGAATAACATGAGGTTGAGTAAATTGACACAATTTTCATTATGTGAAATATCCCTTTAAAATGCTATGGAATATGACAAGACTATTATATTAATATAATCTCCACATTCTAACAGGCAAAATTTAGCAGAAAGGGCACAAACATTTACAAACCCTTTGTGAATGAGAGAGCTAATAGCTTCGTTTATGCACTGAGACATCCAAATCCCTTTGCAGGAGCTGAGAGACTCTCTCGATAAACTTTGGTTCTCTGCTCTCTTTCTCGCTCCCTCACTCTCTCTCTCTCTCTCTCTCTCTCTCTCTCTCTCTCTCTGCCTCCACGAAATAACCCTTGCCCTGCTTGTTCGGTTGTTCAGACCGACACTCTCTTTTCTCAATCAACTCTTTTCAAACTCCTCCTGGGAGACTGACCCTCAGGTTAGCATCACATTTCGGCCTCTGGGGGCACCTGAAAAACAAAGAGATGACCTGCTGGCCAGACACAGTTCCACAAGCCTGCGCTTATTCAAATACAATATTGTGCAAGATTTATTATGTGCATGATCGACAGACTTCCGTTTTCATGGTGAAAGGTGAGGACTGTTTTGCTCGTTATGCTGAGAATAAAGTTCTTTGTCTGTGTTGGAGAAATGCTTTTTGCAGAACCATGCTCCTATAATCATATCAAAATGAGGTCTTTAGAAGAAGGGGATTAATAATATTTATCTATCCGCATGCCATTATGCAGTACTAATAAAATTAGACAAAGCCCTTCTCAAAAATGTGAATGTGGTTTTAGGTGTGAGTGCTCATAAAATGAGGAATGGTATTTGTCATTCAGTTTTATCCCAGCCTTGCAGGTGGGTATTTCTCTCAGACAGTGTTTGTACTTATGAATAATGGATCTTTGAGAGGTGACAGATTAAGTATCAGCATGTATTCATTATTTAACAGGCACATGAAAGGACTTTGATAACCTCCACACAGGCAGCCATTTCTCCTCTCTTTTTGAAATGTCTGTGGCTGTGAATCAGCGATATACAAACCTGTTTGTCCCCACGGACTGCTTTGGGCTGCAGTGTTGTATATTTTCCCTGCTCTTTTATTCCCCAAATTTTATATAATACACCCCCACTGCAGGTTATGATTTAGCATTGATTGGTGCCCATTAAAGTTAAGTTAATTTAGAGGAGGGAGAACTTCGCTGCTTGATATGTGTTGAGTATTTTTACTCAAGGAAAACCTCGTGTTTGTTCTTCTGTTGTGGTTCGAAAATCTGAAAACGTTCCAGCGCGGGTAAACTGAAGATGTAACATTCTCCGTGATGATTTCCTCTTGGGATTCAAGACCACGTATCCAAACATTCCAAAGACCCCCTCATTGCCAAATATGACATTTAATCACAGGTTACACACAGACAGAAATATGATGTTTGTTCAGAGGATTATGGGAAATGAGCCCCTTTACAGTTTTAATGACTCAGAAATAAAACGTTGCTTGCATTGAGAAGTCATATGGTTGGCTCTGCTCTCAAATGTTGACATTGGCTCCCTAAACATGATGATGCTGATAATGATAACAGTAATGATCATTAATCCTGCTTATGATTAAGTAGATTTGGATGGTGCAAAGGTGATTCTGTCACGCTGATTAATATCTTGGGGAGTTTATTCGAAACTGTTCCAGAATCACCACGCTTTCCTCTGGAAATTCCTCTTTTGTTTCAGGCAAAAACGTGTCTTATTCAAATGGCGAAGCAGCTGTCTGAGATCTGTTAAGACAGCTTTATTCATAAGCACGAGCCATAATAGACCCCCTAAATTCTGTCTGTTTTGTCACAGATCATTTGTCATGAAATGAGTGGGCGAGGATTAGAAATATCCTTGTGCACATTCCGTGACATTAGCCAAATGGATAATGAACGATTAAATTTTCATTATTCCACAACACTAAATAATGTTTGCCCTGTTTGAGGTCAATGGGGTTCCTTGCAGCAAACAAGGACACTATGTCTGATTTATGACGTCTGATTGGATGGAAGCTCAAATGTAAGGTTGAATATCCATCCCTCATCTGCCCTTCAGTTGAAAACTTAACACAAAAGTTATGCGAGTTGAATGTTAACTAACTGTACCTAGCTGTTTATCATTATGTACAGATGTCACATGCTAACACCTATCCTAATGTTCTGTTTGGGGTCCCTCAGGCCACGACTTTTCCTAATCTTATGAGAACTGATAATACATTTGTCATTATATTAGAAAACATATTCTCCTTAAAAATGTTATATAACTTAAGTATGTTTGGTGGTGAATCCTATATACATGCAATGTATTTCATCAGGCAATCAGGTATACACTTCTGCTTGTTGTCTATTTTGATTTTAAATGTGTCAATGTGGAAAAATACAATAAGATAAAGTTATTTCTGAAGGATAGTACGTACATATTTTGTGGTAAAACAGAGGCATATAGCTTTAATTATACAGTATCCAGTAATACAGTCTCCTGGGTTTTGTTTAGGTCAGAGGAACTTATTATATATCTGCAGGGAGAATAAGAGTTCAATTTTGATATTACTTTTATTATGTTTCCACATACATTATTGAGACCCCTGGGACCTACACATAAAAATAATTACAACAGAACATGAAGGTGTGTGTGTGTGGGTGACTTTATACTATCCCTAACTTAGTATGCTTAATTAAATTACCAATAAATAATACATTGTATGTAGATAACTGCTGGGCATTAAAGATAATTTAGCAATTCCCGTTTAGTGACGTTAGAAATGACACATAAGGTTAAGAATAGCAGGAATTAAGCAGTTTCACAGAAATAAATGATGCATTTTTTTTAACTTGCTTATCTCATTGCTTATAAAATATATTGATTTTATGCAGCTTTTTGATAAAGTGGCTCGTTTATGAGATTTTGTTGCATGCTCCTGGCTTCCTTGTTTACTGTTTTCAAATGAAGGTATTTATATACTTGGAGTGTGTTGGTAATTAGATCATTTGGTTCTGATAAAAACAAACTTTACAAGCACAAGACGATCATTTATTATACAAAGGCTGTGCAATGAAACACAGCACCTGGGGAACAGAAGGCTGTAAAACAGGCTGTGCTCTTTTGCTAGATTGGTGCAGTGCGTATAAGAAAAAGCGTGCAACACATTATTATTGCATGTGCTTTGCATATATTATACAGTTTTACAAATATAGCTGCTAAAAACATGCATTACCCCGTCTGATGTAATGTAATCCATTGTTGCATGTTATTGCTAGGGTCTGTGAGTAAACGCTCAATAAATGATGTGATTTTTTTTTTGTTAAATGGTTTCACTTGTCATTCCAAAGTAACTCTATCTCAGATGTCTGATCACTTCTGTCTGGTGTTAAAAAGACTTGAATGTTTGGCTGTTAAAGTTTCATGGGCTTTGGTCTGACTCATTCATTGAAAAATATCAGACTTCCTTTTCAAAGTGATCAGATAAGGATGTATCGAGTTCACTTATTTTGTTCCGGGTATTTATTTTTCTGCATGCATTGATGTGCGTCATAATGCATACAACTTCCAATTAATAGCATTATCTAATTCTAAAACCTGTCGTGCTGGCTTCTAGTTAAAAGAATGACTGAGATTATCCAGCAATTAATCTACAATTAATACATAGCCTAGATGTTTGTAGAAGTGCCTGAGCCAGGGCTCTGTGAAGAACAGATCTTGATGAGATATGTGATATGAGAGGCCATTAGATTTACTAAAATATTAATGAATGGAACATGACCCTGGTTATTATCTAGCGCCTATTAAACAGGTCATTGGGTGTGATGCCCTTTCACTTCTCTGACTGAAGTTTCAATTTATTCTTGGTAATGGTAAGAAAAAAAACATTCACAGTTGATAATTTATAGCCTTGGGAGTCTGAAAAACATAATTATCCCATATACATATGGACTTTTGTCCAAACTATAGTGCGTTTCTTTGAAAATATTGCCATGCTGTCCGCGGTTTCTCATCATTCAGTTTCAAAGCCCTTGAAAGTAGATGTATGCTCTTAAAATAATACTATTTCTTCAGTGGTTTTTTGCTGCATTTTTTTGCTGTAACCTATTCTTATCAAAACTTTTCACTGTAGGGTTCCTGCATTGCTGTAGTGGTTTTCTTGGAGATTTTATTGATGTTTCTGTACATTATACAGTACAGTAGGTTATTCTATCAGTGCACTTGTCTGTATACATATGGCTATCTGCAAAATTTGAGAATAAAAAAAAAATCTTTGTAGAACTAAAAGATGCATCAGACTATAACATCCTTTTTGGTTCCAATTGGGACTAAATGTATTTCATTTTAAAAATGAGTTTTCATGGTGCTGCAACAGCTTGAGGCTGTATAGCATCAAAGCTGCATAGTATCAGCATGTTCACCATAACTATTTATTTATAAAATTGTATAATACTTATTTTAATTGTTAACATTAAAACAACAGCATATATATGGTTAAAAAATACATAATTAATTGATGCATGATATTTGTCCCCTTGAGCAGGGGAAATAAAGTGACTGTGCACCAGAGAAAGAAATGGGTGCGTCCAGTGTCGACAGCTTCATTGAATATAATTGGAGCAGTTTTGTTTTGACATGTCACGCTGCGCTGCACCGCTTGCATCCGGTGCAGACAGAGTGAAAGCTGTGGCTGAATGCCTTCCTATCTTTTTTATCGTGTGAAAAAGGATACCAGCAGCTCATCAATAATATTTCTTAGGACCTAAACTTCACCTTGCCAGTGACTGTGAGGCCAAGGCTATGCAGTATATGTTTATCTGTGATCTATTAGTGCAGAGAGCTGTGAATGGAAAGAAACATCTCACATTTTGATTTCCACATCATTAATAGAAGCAATTTACCATGTTAATATCTTGTCTCAACTGCAATTAACTCTGAATTATCAATGACCTTGACCGTGCAACCTCACAAGCTCATGAAATTCAATGTAAAACTGTTGCTGTTTGCCTGTTGGCGATGGTAACGCTAAAGCCTTTTCTTCATCTCCATCTATATGCAGACGCTACTGTCAGTCCTATTTTTCTTCATCAGTATACTGGAGCAATTATTCTGAATACGAAAAGCAGAAACATTTCCTGTCAAGTGTTATGTGAATGTGAAAAAAAGAAATGTGTTTCATCATAATTAGCGCGTTGGGAAATTTGGGGAAACATGTAAAAAGTATACGGCACAAAAATGTTCTAGTTTTGGGGAAGTTTAAAGAGATGGAAAAGTCTGAGCGTCTGCTGAGAACATTCTCTGGGGGTGTTTGAAAGACATCATTTCTTGGACTGAGGCCTACTGTATGTGAGTACTGTAGTTTAGAGACACATTATTTAAAGGGTTAGTTGCCCCAAAAATTACGATTCTGTTATTAATTACTCACCGTCATGTCGTCCCAAACCCATAAGACTTTTGTTCATCTTCGGAACACAAATAAAGATATTTTTGAGGAAATCTGAGAGCTTTCTGAATCTTCATGAGAGCTTTCTGAATCGTCAAAATTGGCTTGCTCCAAGGAATGAAATATATTAATTTGTGTTTTTAAGATGAACGAAGGTCTTACGGGTTTGGAACTAACCCTTTAAGCAAAAGGTCTCCTCTCCACTAAATGAACTGTTTCACTGAATCCCTGTCTATTATATGTCTCGCATCTGAGGGCATCTCCTTAGCCTTGATGGTGAAAAAACAGAGCTGGCTACAGCAAGTACCCATTGCTTTCACACATCCCAACCTACAGTATGACCTGCATTACACAAAACAACCCACTTAGGCAAGCGGTCGACTAAGAGGAAGGCATTAGAATGCATCTTAAAGAATTGGTTCACCCCCCAAAATAAAAATGTTCGTTGTTTACTCAGCATCATGTTTGACATATGACTTTCTTTCTTTTGCAGAACACAAAATAAGACCATTGCAAGACAATTTTCAATGAATGGGGCTTTTGAGTTAAAAAAGGATGCTAAAGCTACATGTAAGTATTCTTTAAATTGGTTTATATGACTTGCATATATTATTTACAAAAATCTTGAAATCTAGCTCTACTTGGTGAGAGTTCATGAGAGAAGTAGCAATTTGTGAACAAATCTTTATTTTGAATCAGATCTTTTCAATGAATCAGCTGATCCTGTTCACAAAAACAGTCTGAATGATTTGTTTACGAATCAGACTGATCTGGTTGTCGAGTTCAACTCACTGACTCAATGATCCAGTTGCAACAGTCCGTGGAGAGGGATATTAGTGAATAACTAAACTTCAATATAACAAAAATGGGGGTATTTTTTGTCGCACAAAGCTATATTTTCAGAAGACTTTGAACATAGCACACAAGTATTTGGGCTACTTTTATGATAATATTATGATACTTTTATGGTGCTTTTGCCTTTTTTGAAGCTTGAAAGCTTCAATTACTATTCACTGTAATTGCATTGAAAAACACGACCATTATATTATTCTGAACCTTTTCTTTTGTGTTCCCTGAAAGCAAATAACAAGTGTTTGGAACAACATGAGGGTGTGTAAATGATGACAACATTTATTTATTTTTTTTTTTGGGTGAACAATCCCTTTAAGATTTTCTCAGATGTACTTGAGCATGTTTCATGCTGTTGTAAGATGCTCTCCACAGGGTTTCCCACAGATGTTTGCTTTCAAGTTATTAAATCGATTTGAACAATATCTTGACTTTGCACCTATGACACAGAGGAGCCATCAGAGGAGAGATGACAACAATGATATATTGATGCATGTTCCTGTTTGTTGGTGTGCAGGGTGAGACGAGCTCTGAGAGAGGCCAAGTTTAAAGAAAATTGATAAGTTGAGTCACATTTCTTAGGAACTAACTGGAGCCACAGTCTTCAGAAAGGTTTCTTTCTTATTTTAAGAGGTTTTGTTCTATCACAGCAGATGAATTACAAAAGCCTGTAACAGCATTTTAGTTGCCACTGAGCGACTACCTTGAACTTGACATGGTGTCTTAAAAACAACAAATGCAGACCTAATTGTGTAAGACACACAAAAAAGTAAAAATAAGATCAATCAATCAATACATTCACTTCTAAAGTCACTTTTTGTAATCTCTATATTATGGTTTATACATCTGCTACAATATTTCTTTTTGTGTGTGATTTTATTTTATTAGTTTGATTATCAGCACATTATATAATTAATTTGATCAGATTTAATCAATTTGACAGCCCTAGATTACAAAAAAGCAGTTTAAATAGATATCAAATCAGAACAAAATAACAACAAAAATCTCAATTGTTTATCCCTTTGAGCCAGTGAGCCTTTATAGGCCCTTTCACACCAAGGACGATAACGCTAAAGAAAAAGGAATAGTTTTAAAAACCATTCTAAATGTAAAAGAATAGAGTCCACACCACAACTATAACGATATTTGCACAGAGAAAAAATATTGTTGGAATAACTTTCACAATATTTTTTTTCCAGCTGAAAAAAAAAAAAGAGCTTGTGCATTTAAAGTGGCATAAAACAAAACTGCAGCCCACGATTATAATAAACAGAACGGTAACACTTTAGTTTTGGGTCCAATTCGCACTAGTTGCTTATTAGCATGCATATTACTATTGACTGTTTATTAGTTATTAAAAAAGAACATATTAACGCCTTATTCTGCATGACCATATTCTACATCCCTTATACCCAATACCCAAACTTAACAACTAACTTACTATTAATAAGCAGTAATTAAGTCTATTGAGGCAATAGTCATAGTTAATACTGACCAACAAAACAACATTGTGGTTGGTGGTTATCATTCATCATTGGTCTAAAAAACAGGCCTTAAAATTCCACAATTTTGGGATGTTGTCACATTCCTGTAGAAGGATTTGATGAAGTTGCTGTCCATCAGCTGGCAAAAGGTCACTTCTCCGGTGTAATGTGCTGGTCACATTCTCATGAGATCACTGAAGGTCGAAGCAATCGGCACACAGTTGAAGTTCAACTAATTCTGTGGTATCTGGCTACTCATAATGAGCCTAAGGCATGCTGGTAGCTTTTTCCCTCGCTTCAGGTAACATTTAAGACATAATGGAAGGCATTATGGAAAACTGAGGCCATTTTCTTATTGTGACTTAGGCTTTGAATTTATATATGTGCCATTAGCATCATTCATCTGCATATTTGTAATTGCAAATTTTCAGTTCAATTTAACCCTCTTAATAATGTCAGACTATGAATTATGATTACATAGAAACTTCATGAATCACCACTTAGAGGAAATGTATTGTTTGTGGTACATTATGAAGCAAATCATTAGACAGCTATATAAAAGAATTAAGTTAACAGACGTAGGAAATATTACTGTCGGGTTAATGATCTGTTTGCGAAGCAGGAATCGGAAAGTTGCTAATGTGGATTGTTTTATAAAAGTGCCATGGAAATGAAATATGCATTCATTATCTGAATACTTCAAGCTGTTTCACTAAAATATTTCACTCCAAATATTCACCAGCAATTGGAAGTATGAGCAAAACAAAAACCCTTTGTAAGTCTAAAAGACAAAATCCACAATTGCTGTTTCCCCTGAATGTCAAAAAATGTCGTCTCTGCCCACAGGTTTTATTGTTTAAGATAATTCATTATTGTACCTCAGTTTGTTTATTCCCCGCATAATGTTTTTATGTCCTATTTTTGCTATTTGTTTAAGATTTGTGGGATTTAATCACTGCTAATTGATAAAAAAATTATTCATACATGTGTAAATTGCTCTCCTCCCAAGGAGAAATACACAGAGTTGTACAGTTGTTTTTAATAATTCAATAGCAACAAGCATCTAGAGTGGTGCTTTTACTGCAGATGCTGTCAAATAATTAACTATTTGTCACTGGTGAGCATGTAAACAGTGACATAAAAGTACACGGTGTTGTAAGGTCTCATACTAACATTTAAATAAATTCAGTAGGGAGAAGAAATGAGGCAGAATCGGTCAACATCAATCTGTGATCTGTATTTAAGGGACGACTATGAAACAACAGCAACATTAATCAAGCAGCCCATCCAGATGTTCTCAAGGTCAGGCTGTTGCACACAAAAGGCTACACACTGGCACTGCGCTAGGGGAAATGCTGCATAATATTACAGTTTTAGTAAAGCGCTCATCTGCTGAAGAGGATCAGTAGCTGAAGTTGATGTAGAATATGTGAGACAAAATCTCTTTCTTGTAAGAGATGAGTTATAGATATGCAAAGAAAGTTTCCTGATTTTCTTTCATTGGCTAGATTGTTAGGCTGATCAGAGAGCTGACTATATATACATATTCATTGTAATTTTACTTAACCTGTTCTTCAATATTGAATGTATGTTGGAATAAATCCGTTTTATGACATCAACCATTTAAATGTTAATATAATTTTTTTTTTTTTAAACCGAGTAGAGACATAATTGTCATTAAAATATATTATAAACACTTACGTATGTGTAGTTTATATGTAAGCCTACAATTACAACTGTGGTTCCCTGTATAGTTTACAGCATTAGTTAAGAGCGGTTTCTTTATTTGAGGAAATTTCTTATGTACTGATCCAAATTAATCAATATTGAATCGTTAATCAAATCAAGTGATATCAAATCGAATGGAATCCTAATCCAATTGTGAAATCTGTGTAAATGCCTTATAGTGTCAATAAATGTATTTTTTGTTTATTTTTTTGTTTTTACTTGAAGCAAATGTTGTCTTTTCCCTTTATTTTCTTGTCAGAATTCACCAGAATGCTTAATTTACATGTTAAAATAACAAAAATGTTGTCATGGGGTAGGCTCATTTTCCCAAGGGGCGGTGAACAGCCGTATAAAAACGAGAGCTTACAAAAGCTACAGTAAACACTATATCAACGCTAATGTTGGCTGACAGGTGAGCGGAGGCAAAGCTTTGCCCTTTGTTTACATCGTAGCAACAACATAAAACGTATTATTGCAACTGTTAATAAAACACCACTACAAATAAGACATAGGCCTACTTATAAGTTGTGAACCATAAACAACAGATTGTCCCGACAAAGTGGGAACTGCTTAATTTCAGGAGATGCTTTTGTGCAGAGCATGGATTGTGGTTCTAGAAGCTGTTCTCTGTAAAATGTGCAATTCACAGATAAACGTTAGGGTTAAAATGTTCAGGAACAGTGTTTAAAATTATTTTTAACCACTCTCGTCAGCCTTAGGAAGGTCACACAAATGAGTTTTGGAAAGTGGGTGGAAAAAAACAGTGTCTCATTGACATAGTGACAACACTGTCTTCTCTAACACAGCTCAACCAGGCCTCGTCCCCTTTTTTAGCATATTCCATGGGCGGAGATTATTTAAATGAGTAACATTATGACTTCACAAAGCCCAGAAAAAAAACGTGTTGTGGTCCAAATAAGCCGTCCGTTGTATAGTTCTTGGAAAGTGGATTCTGTTAAATAAAATTTCTCCCTTTGGAGTGGACTTTGAGCTTTGTAACCTAGCATATCTTTTATTTAATGCTCAAATAGCAACATTACACACTAACTAAATTTGGAAAAGTGAAAAATCATAATAGGACCCCTTCAAAATAGTCATATGAATTTCTTTGAATTTCATTCTAATTCTGCTTAATTCAATTCAAATTACAATTCTGCATCCTGTGTGCTTCTTCCCTGAAGTGGCAAACAGGATGTAGAATATTAAGTGTTGTATTCATCAACCCCTGATGAAAAACACCTTCATATTGTACTAGTAATCTCAAAGGACAAAGGTTATTACATTCAAGCTGCATGTACAAGCACATATCTAACTAAGAAATCAATCATGAAATATAGCTGCGAGCAGCGATTACGGGCCCAAGCCGGTGGCACCGCAACCCCGGTGCCTTTAGTTACCTAAAGGCACCAGGGTGGCGGTGCCGCCGGCTTGGGCCCTTCATCGCTGCTCGCAGCTATATTTATATATATATATATATATATATATATTTATATATATATATATATTTATATATATATATATATAAAGCCGGTGGCACCGCCACCCTGGTGCCTTTAGGGTTTTAGTGCACGACGTGACACAAAATATCTGCTTGCTATCTGCCGAACGGCTCTGGTAGTTTCGCTTCAGCACTGATGATGTTGTAGAAATAGTGCGCTCTGGTTGGTCTGGATTATTCGGGATTTTTTATTTTATACAGAAATAAATTCTTTATAATTCAGATGAGAATAAAGTTAGTGTTGATTAAAATGAAGGAAAACAAATATATTGATCTGAAATATAGCACATTAATTTAAAATTTATTTAGGTTCAATTACCAAACATACAATCTTAATTTAATTTAAAGCAAACAATACATTTAAAATATATGGGTTGTATGCACATTTTTTTTAATAAAAAAAATATATATCCAAAAAGACAAGGCCTTAAAGGGTTAAACTCTTGTCACTGTAACAGACACATCTCTCTCTCTCTCACACACACACACACACACACACGTCAAGTCACTTACATTTTTAGATGCAATATTGAATAAGCAGAAAAATCGGATTTTCTGCTCTGAAAATATAAATAAGCAAAAAAATTAAATAAGCACTTTGAATATTCTAAACAGAATAAGCACTAGTCGCTAATGAATAAGTACTAGTACTTAATGGAAAAGATACTAGTATCTAAAAAATAAGTACTAGTAGCATGAAAATAGAGACTAGTAGGTTAAAATGATTAAATGTTAAAACGGCTTGCCATATTGGCTCAGAGAGAGAGAAAGAGAAAATGACCTTTTAGATACTAGTACCTATTAATAGATACTAGTATTTATTCAATAAATACTAGTACTAAGTCATTAGATACTAGTACCTATTAAATAGATACCAGTACTTATTCATTAGCTACTAATACGTATTCAAAAGAATATCTAAAGAATAAGCACTAGTATCTAAAGAATAGGCACTAGTACTAAAGAATAAGCACTAGTCGCTAATGAATAAGTACCAGTACTTAATGGAATAGATACTAGTATCTAAAAATAAGTACTAGTAGCATGAAAATAGAGACTAGTAGGTTAAAATGATTAAATGTTAAAGCGGCTTGCCATATTGGCTCAGAGAGAGAGAGAGAGAAAATGACCCTATTCAAACCACAATATCTGACTTTCTGAGGGTCGGAGCTAATTACTTTAAATTAGAAAGTTGTTTGGCTTGAGGAGAAGAATATACACGCTGAGTTTTGTAACTGTAGATAAAACTAACCCCCCCACTTTTGTCAAAAGCATTTAGAAAGTGACACACTTCCTGCTGCCAGTTGGTGGCGCTATAACTTTGACTCACAATAGTCACATCCATGTGATCGGCCTCTTACAGCGAACATACTGTTGAAGTTTCATCAAGATCAGTTAATGTATGCAGAAGTTATAACACACTTCCTGTTTCCATTATTCGCCATAAATTTGTTTCCTCGCCACGGCCAAACCGTTCGAGATATGAAAAATCCCCTGGCAATTTTTCATCATCAATGTCTTGACATCATGCTGACCGAGTTTCCTTGCGATTGGTTGAATTCTCTAGGAGGAGTATATCGAATTCCAGGGGCATACGCTTCCAAACAAACCATAATAGCCGACTTCCTGTTGGGCTGGGGTAAAAAGTAAAAGTACAAAGGATATATGAACCGATGAGATCTATATGTGTACCGAGTTTCATATTATTACATGGAAGCGTGTTTGATTTATGGACCAAGTTTTCGGACCCCGTTCCAGGGGGCGCTGTCGAGCCCCCCTGCCACGCCCGGGTACCAGCTTCAGCCCGGCCCTGATGGCCGCGGGTTCTGACCAGTGTGCAAAGTTTCAAGAGTTTTCGTGCACGTTAAGAGCCCCAAAAGTGCCCGAATAGTCGATAAAATAATAATAATAATAATAATAATAAATATAGCTGCGAGCAGCGATTACGGGCCCAAGCCGGTGGCACCGCAACCCCGGTGCCTTTAGTTACCTAAAGGCACCGGAGTGGCGGTGCCGCCGGCTTTGGCCCTTCATCGCTGCTCGCAGCTATATTTATATATATATATATATATATATATATATATATATATATATATATATATATAAACAAGCCGGTGGCACCGCCACCCCGGTGCCTTTAGGGTTACTGTGCATGACGGGCAATATCGTAACTCCGCTTTGACCTTTGAGAAGATGTGTGCTGTAGAGCTTGCATTGGTGTGGGCTCTGCAAAAGTGTGCATTGAGGGCACATATCAACCACAAAGTATGCGTGAGCAACCTTCTGAAACCTAAAATGAAAAATGAGACACCCTACGGTCTCATGGACTTAATGCACACATGAAATAAGTACACAAGTTTGAAAGTTATATGAAGTGTGCCAAGACAGAATATTACTTGCCTGATCTGATTAGAAAAATAGTTGGTGTGTGTGTGTGTGTGTGTGTGTGTGTGTGTGTGTGTGTGTGTGTGTGTGTGTGTGTGTGTGTGTGTGTGTGTGTGTGTGAGGCGTGATTGAACAATGTAGACATAAAAACATACCCCGTCCTTTTGTTCATACAGGACATTATTCAAACTGCAAAGTGTTTACTTATATTTGTGTACAATCACAATAAAACACAACATTGTGCTTTTGTCAAACTGTAAACTACAACTGTCACCCAACCGAAATCTCTTACACACACACACACACACACACACACACACACACACACACACACACACACACACACACACACACACACACACACATAGTTTAAAAGCAAAAAAAATCTTTTGGACATTCATCATATTGCATTGGTTTTCATTTATTGTCCTCGATCAGAGCCCTAATCTGTTTATTTTTTCAGTTACACATTCTACATTGATTAAAAAAGAAAAATCAAATGTGTTTTTATTTTATACATAAATAAATAATCTATCATTCAGATGAGAATAAAGTTAGTGTTAGTTCAAATTTTAAGGAAAACAAATATATGATCTGAAATATAGCACATTCATTTATAATTCATTCAGGTTCAATTACCAAACATACAATCTTAATGTAATTTAAAGCAAACAATACATTTAAAATACATGGGTTGTATGCTATTTTTTTTTATATAAAAAGATATATATCCAAAAAGACAAGGCCTAAACTTTAACAAGGGTTAAACAATCACTGTAACAGACACAATCTCACACACACACACACACACACACACACACACACACACACACGTCAAATCACTTACATTTTAGATGCAATATTGACTTTTTTTTCTGTTTCAGCAGCGAAAATAGTTAAACAAAGATCACAGCAGAACCATCGAGCATCTCACAGCAACGCGTTCTCATTACTGATTCAGCATTTTGAACGAATCGGTTGACTCAAAGATTCAACGACCAATCCATAATCTGTCTCATTCATGAATGACTCAGCCGTTCGAACGAATCGTTTGAACGAATGAATCAATGACTCGCTCATTAAGACGGTCGCCTAGCGACACCTAATGACGGTTTAGTGATATTAAAAGTATCATTCTTTCCAACGATTGTTAATTAACTCATATTTGAAACATAAGCTATATATATATATATATATATATATATATATATATATATATATATACACACATATATATACACAAAAATAAAATAAAAACACATTTGAAGCGTGTTTGCTTACTAAATTGTGAGCGGAACGAAAGTTGCAGCAAATATCAGCAACAGGAGTCAAATTTCATTAATCACGAGAGTGAAGAGCTGACTGAAAAGATGATGACGGAATAGGCTATTTTATGTAAAAGCCCCTATTTAAGCGAATCTATCATTGTACTCTTTTGTTGTTGTGTTTTCCGTGAAAAATAATTGACTATTGAACTCACAATTCAAGCAATCGGCCCCGTTATTGCACTAATTTTAAAGTGACACTAAAAAGTATGCGGCTGCACTGGCATTCATAATGGTGCGCGTCCATGGCGACGAGCGAGCAGAACAGAGCGAACGTTTTTTAGTTCATTCCTACTTCCATAGGAATTCCCTCAAGCGCTCTGCAAGCGCAACCCTTATCAATGTCCGTGTGGACGTCCGTATTTAAAAGCTCTCGGTCCTCAGTCACATGCTTGCCAAATATATGTATAAATATCATTTTGGACACAAGAGGGCAGTATGGCCCTATGTATAATTTTGTACAATAACTATCAATCGAAGAGCCCCTCCCCACACAGACACACACACACACACAGTTCGCCCGCGCCTCTCTCTCACACGCACACACACACACACACACACTCCAGCATTGCAATCTTGAGATCGCAGCTTGTTCATTATGCTGCGTTCACACCAAACTTTTATACTCTTTTGTTGTTGTGGTTTCCATGAAGAATAATAGGCTATTGAACTCACAATTCAAGCAATCGGCCCCAGAAAAGGCGCTAATTTTAAAATGAAACTAACGGCTGCACGGGCATTCATAACGGTGCGCGTCCACGGCGATGAGCGAGCAGAACTTCCATAGGAATTCCCTCGAGCGCTCTGCACGTGGCCATTATCAATGTCCCGTATTTAAAAGCTCTCGGTCCTCAGTCACATACCAAATATATGTATAATGTATATATAAATATAATTTTGGACACAAGAGGGCAGTATGGCCCTATGTATAATTTTGTGTTTAAACTAAAAGAGCCCCTCCCCCCCCTCCCCACACAGACACACACGAATGGCAGGGTGCATTCTCTCTGTCAGAGGGAGAGGGAGAGAAAATTCTCAGAAACATCCACATTCAAACCAAAATATCTGACTTCCTCTTGGTCTGAGCTAATGACAGTTAATTAGAAAGTTGTCCGGCTTGATCTGAACCATATGCATACCTGTGTCTGTCGAGTTTCATGCAATTTCAAGCATGCTAAGAGTCTCAAAAGCATCAAACAAGAATATTAAAGTTTGATGTGTTGCCACGGCAACAGTATCTAAGATATCAATAATCCTTTCACAGGTCTACATCTGCCGTGTGTTTACATTATACACATAAAGTTTGAAGCAAATCGGGTAAAAATAAGAGGGTGATTTCAAAGCATTTAGGAAGTGACACACTTCCTGCTGCCAGTTGGTGGCGCTATAACTTTGACTCACAATAGTCACATCCATGTGATCGGGCTCTTACAACGAACACACTGCTGAAGTTTCATCAAGATTAGTTAATGTATGCAGTAGTTATAACACACTTCCTGTTTCACGTTTCTCGCCATAATTTTGTTTCCTCGCCACGGCCAAACCGTTCGAGATATCAAAAATCCCCTCGCAAACTTTCATCCTCAATGTCTTGACTTCATGCTGACCGAGTTTCGTGCCGTTTGTTTGAATTCTCTAGGAGGAGTATTTCACATTCCATTGCGTGTGTTTTACCAACAACCCTAAATAGCCGACTTCCTGTTGGGCTGGGGTAAAAAGTAAGAGTGTGAAGTATATATGAAACGAGGAGATCTACATGTGTACCGAGTTTCATATTATTACATGCAAGCGTGTTTGATTTATGGACCATGTTTTCGGACCCCGTTCCAGGGGGCGCTGTCGAGCCCCCCTGCCACGCCCGGGTACCATCTTCAGCCCGGCCCTGATGGCCGCGGGTTCTGACATGTGTGCAAAGTTTCAGGAGTTTTTGAGCATGTTAAGGCCTCCAAAAGTGTCCAAAAGGTAGCAGAAAAATAATAAGAAGAATAAATATAGCTGCGAGCAGCGATTACGGGCCCAAGCCGGTGGCACCGCAACCCCGGTGCCTTTAGTTACCTAAAGGCACCGGGGTGGCGGTGCCGCCGGCTTTGGCCCTTCATCGCTGCTCGCAGCTATATTTATATATATATATATATATAAAGCCGGTGGCACCGCCACCCTGGTGCCTTTAGGGTTATTGTGCACGACGTGACACAAAATATCTGCTCGCTATCTGCCGAACGGCTCTGGTAGTTCTGCTTCAACACTGATGATGTTGTAGAAATAGTGCGCTCTGGTTGGTCTGGATTATTCGGGATTTTTTATTTTATACAGAAATAAGTTATTTATAATTCAGATGAGAATAAAGTTAGTGTTGATTAAAATGAAGGAAAACAAATATATTTATCTGAAATATAGCACATTAGTTTTAAATTTATTTAGGTTCAATTACCAAACATACAATCTTAATTTAATTTAAAGCAAACAATACATTTAAAATATATGGCGTGTATGCACTTTTTTTTTTATAAAAAAAAAAAAAGATATATATCCAAAAAGACAAGGCCTTAAAGGGTTAAACTCTTGTCACTGTAACAGACACAATGTCTCTCTCTCACACACACACACACACACGTCAAGTCACTTACATTTTAGATGCAATATTGAATAAGCAGAAAAATCGGATTTTCTGCTCTGAAAATATAAATAAGCTTAAAAATTGAATAAGCACTTTGAATATTCTAAACAGAATAAGCACTGGTCGCTAATGTATAAGTACTAGTACTTAATGGAATAGATACTAGTATCTAAAAAATAAGTACTAGTAGCATGAAAATAGAGACTAGTAGGTTAAAATGATTAAATGTTAAAACGGCTTGCCATATTGGCTCAGAGAGAGAGAGAGAGAGAGAGAGAGAGAGAGAGAGAGAGAGAGAGAGAGAGAGAGAGAGAGAGAGAGAGAGAGAGAGAGAGAGAGAGAGAGAGAGAGAGAGAGAGAGAAAATTACCTTTTAGATACTAGTACCTATTAATAGATACTAGTATTTAGGCTCTAGATCCACTCCGAAAGTCACTTCGTGATCATTTAACCGCTTCATTTGAGAAAAACTATCATTATGACATAAACAAACAAACTCAAAATGTCTTCACGGCAACCCGTCAAAATAAAAGTTCGGTTTAACTTGACAGAAATATATTACCGGTGTACAGTAGAATTTAGATATGTCCCAATGTAATAATACTAACACTAATCCAAATAAATTATCATCAAAACTGAATTTAAGGAATAATCCATGTTTTAATTTTAACAGTAAAGCTCATTGTGCAGCACGTTATTTGACAAAAAGTTTATTTAATTTCATATGATTAAAATTGATGATAAATGATAAAATTTGTGTTTTATGTCTTCATTTTATTACCAGAAAAAACACAACACAGAATTAGTGTGACATTTTTTTTCATATATTTTTTTAAATATTGTATACGTTTAATGATTCATAATACACTATTTCAATTAATTAGACATGCTTTTTGATTGCTAAAAAATTTACACCACGTATTCGTAATACACCTGCTCCGCAACACTAGCAGTTCCCCCAATCCCCCACCCCCCCCCCTGAAAAAAAATCCTAGGGGAAACACTGGGCATTCATAACGGTGCGCGTCCATGGCGACGAGCGAGCAGAGCTGAGCGAACGTTTAGTTAATTTATTCATTCGAGCGCTCTGCAAGCGCCACCATTATCAATGTGGACGTCCGTATTTAAAAGCTCTCGATCCTCAGTCACATACCAAATATGTATATAATTTTGAACACAAGAGGGCAGTATGGCCCTATGTATGAGTTGGTGTTTAAACTAAACTATCACTCAAAGAGCCCCTTCCCCCTTCCCCCTTCCCCCCACAGACACACACACACACACACACAAACAGAATGGCAGGGGGACAAGAAATCCATTCAAACTACAATATCTGACTTTCTGTTGCTCTGAGCTAATGACTTTAAATTAGAAAGTCGATTGGCTTGATGAGAACAATATGTGTGGCAAGTTTTGTAACTGTAGGTAAAACGAGCAAAGTTATAACACACTTTATGTGTCCTTTTTTAGTCATAAAATTAATTTCCTCGCCACGGCCAAACCGTTCGAGATATCAAAAATCCCTCCGGAATTTAGCATCATCAATGTCTTGACGTCATGCTGACCGAGTTTGCTTGAAATCCGATCAATTCCCAAGGAGAATTAAATAGAATTTCAGGGGTATGCGTTTCCAAACAAACCATGATAGCCGGCTTCCTGTTGGGATGTCGTAAAACTTAGAGCACGAAAGTTGTTCAACCCAATGAGATCTATAAGTGTACCGAGTTTCATATTATTACATGCAAGTGTCTTTGATTTATGGACAAGTGTTCGAATCCCAGTCCAGGGGGCGCTGTCGGTCCGCCCTGCCACGCCCGGGTACCAGCTTCAGTCCGGCCCTGATGGCCACGGGTTCTGACCCGTGTGCAAAGTTTCAAGAGTTTTAGAGGATGTTAAGGGCCCCAAAAGCCCCCAAAACCTTGATCAACAATAATTAAAAGCTTTGTCACTCAAACAGACACATCCCCCTCCCCCACAGACACAGAGGTATGCAGAGAGAGGGAGAGAGTGACAGAGATTACTCCAAAACATCCCATTCAAACCAAAATATCTGACTTCCTGTTGTTCGGAACCAAAATCTGTAAATTAGAAAGTTGTCCGGCTTGATCTGAACAATATGCCTACCGAGTTTTAAGATTGCAGGTAAAACTATGAAACTAACCCTCTCACTTTTGTCAAAAGGTGGCGCTACTGAGTCCCTGCACCACGCCCGTTCCTGAAACTTTGCACATGTCTACTGGCTAATATATGTGACATATCTGTCGAGTTTCATGCAATTTCAAGCATGCTAAGAGTCTCAAAAGCCTCAAAAAAGAATTTTGAAGTTTGATGTGTTGCCACGGTAACAGTATCAAAGATATCAAGAATCCATTCACAGGTCTACATCTGGCGTATGTTTACATTATAGTAGTGAAGTTTGAAGCAAATCGGGTAAAAATAAGAGGGTGCTTTCAAAGCATTTTGAAAGTGACACACTTCCTGCTGCCAGTTGGTGGCGCTATAACTTTGACTCACAAAAGTCACATCCATGTGATCGGCCTCTTACAGCGAACACACTGCTGAAGTTTCATCAAGATCAGTTAATGTATGTAGAAGTTATAACACACTTCCTGTTTCACGTTTCTCGCCATAATTTCGTTTCCTCGCCACGGCCAAACCGTTCGAGATATCAAAAATCCCCTCGCAATTTTTCATCCTCAATGTCTTGAGTTCATGCTGACCGAGTTTCGTGGCATTTCTTTGAATTCTCTAGGAGAAGTACTTTAAATTCCATTGCATGCGTTTTACAAACAACCCTAAATAGCCGACTTCCTGTTGGGCTGGGGTAAAAAGTAAGAGCATGAAGTATATATGAACCGATGAGATCTATATCTGTACCGAGTTTCATATTCTTACATACAAGCGTGTTTGATTTATGGACCAAGTTTTCGGAGCCCATTCCAGGGGGCGCTGTCGAGCCCCCCTGCCACGCCCGGGTACCATCTTCACCCCGACCCTGATGGCCGCGGGTTCTGACCCGTGTGCAAAGTTTCAAGAGTTTTCGTGCACGTTAAGAGCCCCAAAAGTGCCCGAATAGTCGTAAGAAAAATAAAAGAGGAGAAAAAAAAAAAAATATATAGCTGCGAGCAGCGATTACGGGCCCAAGCCGGTGGCACCGCAACCCCGGTGCCTTTAGTTACCTAAAGGCACCGGGGTGGCGGTGCCGCCGGCTTTGGCCCTTCATCGCTGCTCGCAGCTATATTTATATATATATATATATATATATATAAAGCCGGTGGCACCGCCACCCTGGTGCCTTTAGGGTTATTGTGCACGACGTGACACAAAATATCTGCTCGCTATCTGCCGAACGGCTCTGGTAGTTCTGCTTCAACACTGATGATGTTGTAGAAATAGTGCGCTCTGGTTGGTCTGGATTATTCGGGATTTTTTATTTTATACAGAAATAAGTTATTTATAATTCAGATGAGAATAAAGTTAGTGTTGATTAAAATGAAGGAAAACAAATATATTTATCTGAAATATAGCACATTAGTTTTAAATTTATTTAGGTTCAATTACCAAACATACAATCTTAATTTAATTTAAAGCAAACAATACATTTAAAATATATGGCGTGTATGCACTTTTTTTTTTATAAAAAAAAAAAGATATATATCCAAAAAGACAAGGCCTTAAAGGGTTAAACTCTTGTCACTGTAACAGACACAATCTCTCTCTCTCTCACACACACACACACACACACACACACACACACACACACACACACGTCAAGTCACTTACATTTTAGATGCAATATTGAATAAGCAGAAAAATCGGATTTTCTGCTCTGAAAATATAAATAAGCTTAAAAATTGAATAAGCACTTTGAATATTCTAAACAGAATAAGCACTGGTCGCTAATGTATAAGTACTAGTACTTAATGGAATAGATACTAGTATCTAAAAAATAAGTACTAGTAGCATGAAAATAGAGACTAGTAGGTTAAAATGATTAAATGTTAAAACGGCTTGCCATATTGGCTCAGAGAGAGAGAGAGAGAGAGAGAGAGAGAGAGAGAGAGAGAGAGAGAGAGAGAGAGAGAGAGAGAGAGAGAGAGAAAATTACCTTTTAGATACTAGTACCTATTAATAGATACTAGTATTTAGGCTCTAGATCCACTCCGAAAGTCACTTCGTGATCATTTAACCGCTTCATTTGAGAAAAACTATCATTATGACATAAACTCAAAATGTCTTCACGGCAACCCGTCAAAATAAAAGTTCGGTTTAACTTGACAGAAATATATTACCGGTGTACAGTAGAATTTAGATATGTCCCAATGTAATAATACTAACACTAATCCAAATAAATTATCATCAAAACTGAATTTAAGGAATAATCCATGTTTTAATTTTAACAGTAAAGCTCATTGTGCAGCACGTTATTTGACAAAAAGTTTATTTAATTTCATATGATTAAAATTGATGATAAATGATAAAATTTGTGTTTTATGTCTTCATTTTATTACCAGAAAAAACACAACACAGAATTAGTGTGACATTTTTTTTCATATATTTTTTTAAATGTTGTATACGTTTAATGATTCATAATACACTATTTCAATTAATTAGACATGCTTTTTGATTGCTAAAAAATTTACACCACGTATTCGTAATACACCTGCTCCGCAACACTAGCAGTTCCCCCAATCCCCCACCCCCC